>NC_092831.1:21678805-21985111 GCF_039878825.1 Excalfactoria chinensis
ACACATCCAGAGCTGACACCCAGAAGATTAAAGTCCTGTTACTCTTTTAAAACATCTTGTGATATGTTACCATGATACCTTGTAGATTTATAACCATAGCAGTACTGACTTTGGGAATCTATAGCACAGTTATTCCTTCTTACCTTGCTATTGCATTTTGAATGCTAATAGTTCCAGAAGTTATTTGGAAAAAACAATTTGGTCTGATTTTGGTGACAAGAAGAGTTAATGAGATACTTTTTCCAGTTGCTTATTTCTTTGAAGTGCAACTAACAATTACCATCTGAAGCAAGAGCTTTTATTACAAAACTGTTTTTGTTTGTTTGTTTGTTTTCTTTTTTGTTTTCTTTTCTTTTTTTCTTTTTTTCTTTTTTACCAGTACTAGAAACAAGAAGCAGCCAAATATCTTCCTTAGAAAAAGACTTGCTTAGTACAGTGGACGTGCAATCCTTATTCATCTAGTGTTACGAAGGAACTTTGTTGGATATGATGAAGGTGCAAGAGTGAGCCCAGGCTGCGTGTGATGAGCGCTGCAGGACTGCTCTGAAAACAGCTCCTAGCTGCTGTTTATATTTCAAACATTCTCCCACTGTGTGTTGTCACAACAGGCAAGCAATTATAGGCAGTAATGTCAGCGATTTGTGGATTAAGAACTCCTTAAGGATGCGCTGGCACTGAAGACAGTAGCCACTTTCAGCTTGCAACTGTTCAGCTGCTGCTGTGCCAGTGAAACTGTTACTTCCCAGAAGCTATTGTGTTCCCTGGGAAGGAGAAAGACAATTGTACTGTGACATTCTCACACCACTCCATGGCCTGAGGGATTCTGCTGCAGCCCTCAGCCACAGGCAACTTAACGATACAGATTCATTTGTGCACACACAAATGATGAATGTCAGCTATTGTGCTAGAGCAATGCTGTGCTGGACTCCTAGGACCAAAATCAGAAAACTATGTTTTTAAGGCTCCAGGACTCTAAATACACCTGTCTGTAAATTCTGCTGAGCACAAAGCTTCAGCGCAGTCTGCTGGGGAGGGTTCTGCGTTGTCCCTGTAGCTCCCCTCACCAGGGACAGAGGTGGCTTTGGGACATGGCCCAGGTACAAGTGAGTGCATGTCTGCCATGCAGGGAAAATGTGATTGCTTTGAGGATCAGCAAGAAAGATTTAAGTGGTGTTTGCTCTTTTACTAAGAGAATGAATACCTGCACTTAAAAGTGCAGTCACTTACTGCCATATGCATTTTAACTTTCAAAAACAATTCAACTATGCTTTCTTTGTGCTGCTGTTTGCCTGTTTTAATTTCAATATGGCCTTATGACCTATCCAGAAAATTTAAGTGTATTTAGGAAAATGGCCTATAGGCAGAGTTGTTTTGTTTTGTTTTTTGTTGTTTTGTTTGTTTGTTTGTTTGTTTTTTGTTTCTTTTTTCCTTGCAAGAATTTTTTGAAAAGATTGGACTACATGGGCTATAAGCCCATATAAAGCTGGAAAACAAAAGGATAAAGCTGGAGTCCCTTGCCTGCAGCAAGAAGCATCTAGCTAGTTAGGGAGCACTATCAAGCTGATAATTGCTTCTAAACAGGAGATATCCCACATGCCTGCCTGTCACTGCCAACTACACCTCCAAAGTCCTCTGCAGGCTGGGTACAGGGGCACCTGGTGCAGGGCTCACAGATGGTTGCAAGCACATCTCTAGTTTTAACTTGGTACTGTTGGTGTTCCCGTACACCTCTGCTTATGCAGAGGCTTCTTGGTTTCAAACTCCCCCAAAACCAGTCAGAAAGCTGTGCGTGTGCGTGTTCCTGCTCGGACTGTCTCCTTCTGTTTTCACGCTCCAGCACTACCCTTCTCCGTGCAAAAAGCGTCCTGGCACGGCCGCTCCCGTCCCGCTGCTCCCCGGCCGGAGGAGTGCAGGCGTCCCCTCGGGCCGCGCTACTCCCGACGGCCCCGGGCGGCCCCGACAGGAGGCGATGCCGCCAGCCCCACTGCCATCACGTGGCCGCCGCGTTTTCTCCCGCAACGGTATGAGGAAGTCGGAGCCGCCGTCCTCAGCCCGTCCGGGCGCAGCCTCCGCCGCCGCCTTCCCGCGGCGCGCTATGTGAGTACGGCGGAACAGGGCGCTGGGAGCCGAGCGGGTGGCGTCGGGGCCACCGACCCGCGGGGCCGCCCGGGGGGAGCTGGGGAGAGGATCGGGGCTGTGGTTGAGCGCGGGTGCGGCTCCGCTTCCCCGCAGGGTGGCTGAGCGCCGCGGTCGCCTCCCGGCGTGAAGCCCCTTCGGCGCGATGGAGGAACCCGCGGCGGCGGAGGAGTGGCAGGGGGCGACCCAGAAGAGGAAGGCCTGGGCCAAGAGCCGGGACTCCTGGCAGGCATCGGAAGCGGAGGATCTCTCGGCAGCGGCCGCGCAGCTGGCCCGCGGCGAGGAAGAGGAGGAGGAAGACGACGACGAGGAGGAAGAGGAGGAGGAGGACCGGGAGAGGGACCACCTCGCGGGCGGCAAGCTGCCGCTGGCCGCAGAAGCAGGTCAGGGCGGGGGGCGGCGGGGCAGGGGACCCGGCGGGGCCGCCCCGACGGACGGGCGGTGACTGATCGTCGTCTGTCTGCTGCTCTGTTCCCAGGCCACAGCGTGCCCAACGAGAAGATCGCGATATGGCTGAAGGACTGCAGGTTGGTCCCGTCCCCGCTCTCCGGAGCGGCACGGTGCGGGCTGCGGGGAGAGGTGCTGAACGCAAGCACGGCGCGGGCTGCGGGGAGGGGTGCTGAACGCACGCACGGTGGGGGAGCGGAGCTTTGGGCACCGTTGCTCCCATCGGTGTGTCGCGTAGCGAGGCTGAACGCGTCCTGGCTGGGAGGAATGCATCTCGGGCTTAGGAAGATAGATTTTTTTTGGAAGCTGCTCTGCCCCTCGGAAGAGGGGCTTCCTTAACTTGAGACAGGGCGTGTGAAGTCTGTGACTGGTGCTGCCACAAAATGAGCCGTGGGTGTTTGGAGCATGCTGTCTGCATTACTTTTTCTTCAGTCTCAATCATATAAAGACATAAATGCTTTTAAACCCAGTTGTAGTGACTTTTGTCCTGTGTGTTCCTCTGTTCTGTCCTACTAACCCGTAAGGGTATTCTTCCCTCTGCAGCAGGAAAGTAAATGTTTAGTTTTCCAATAGTTAACAAAGTTCAAGATTTCTCCTTTATTATTATTATTGTATATTTTCCTTTTTGAGTGGAGCTGCTTTAAGACAAAGATTTATTTCTAAGATTAGCTGTGCCTTTATGATCTTTTGATCCAGTAAGCGGCTGAGCTGAGCTTACTCCTGTGACTGCAGTCTGGACTGCTTTACAGCCACAGTGTCCACAGTATAGTTTTCTTCATAATCTCTGTGGGCTGTGCCTTGGGGAGAGGTGTTGGCAGCAAAAGGCATGTAATCATACTGCATCCCCAAAATGTGACAACAAGCCCTGACAGGCAGCTCTCCTAGAATGCCAAAATGGGAGATTTTCCTGATTTTTCCCTGCAAATAGACTTGATTGAATATATCCTTAAAAGCTTGGTGGAAGAAAGATGTTTTATATCTGGTGCTTTTTCTGAGTGGGGAGGGGAAAAATTGGAGTAGTGAAGGGCGAAGAGGTCCCTGAGGGAAAAGTGCTTCCTAATGCCGCCGTAGCGCTTCTCTCTCTGTATGCAGGATTTTATCTGGAACCTTCCCTGGCACTGGCAGCCCTCTATTCTTGTGCAGAATTTAAGGAATAGCATAGAAGTGCAAATTATCAGCACAAACACCTTACTTGATGGTTGCAAATCTTGAAGGATAATGCAGAACTCACTGTTTTATTTATGTCCTCCAGTAACTGTTTAAAGGGGCTACCGGCACTTCTGGAGAATGTGTTTGCATCTGTGGCAGCAGATCACAAAATGTGGGAATCTTGTTCTGCGCTCTATTTCTATGTTTTACATGTAAGGAAATGAAATACAACTTTATCCTTTTGCTTACATGGAGTTGCAAGCTTTAGTTAATGCCTGGTTGTGGAACGCTCTGTGGCCCTTTCACAAAAGTCTCCTAAAAGTATAGCTCTAATGTTGGAGAAACTAACAGTTACCCTCTGGCTGCACAGCGTATGGATACTGTCCATACCTGTGGGAAGTACCATCCCAGCTGCCTGAAGTTGTGTGCAGTTGTGTTTTAAAACTGTGGAATGGTTTAGTTTCTATGTATATAATGCACACGGGAGTGGCAGCAAGTTAAGTGCAGGGAAATGATTATTCAGCTTGCATTCTTGCAAAGTGACTGTATGTATATAAACCCCGAGCAGACTTTATCTTGATTACAATGTATATAGGAGTAAAGAGAAAGAGCAGCTTAAAAGGTGACAGAACAGTGCCACAAATACTATTGTTGTATAAAAAAGAATGCTTGAGAAGAGTAGATGTGAAAACTTGCATTTGTTGTCATCTCAGACAGTTATTGTTTAATAACATTGCTTCTTCTTTGGAGCTTTGCTACAAAGTGTCTTCTGTTGGTTGATCACACAATCACTTCCTTAGGAGTTTGCCCTTGTATAGAAATATAACCATCACTACAGGTGGCCACTGTGGCACTAAAATGAAGTATTTTCTCTGTTATGTATTTTCTAAAAAAGTCATTCTCATTTTATCTGACTTTGTATAAGCTTTTGTGAAACGTATATTTGCAAATGGGCACATATTAAATCTCGTTTTGTTTTTAATTGGCAGTGGCACAAAAAAATGTAATATCACCCCCCTACATAAATAGATCTGTTTATAAGATATGTCCCTTTGTTTGTTTCCAAAAGCATCACCAGTGTTATAATCGAGATGAAAAGAATGACTGGCTACCCCACGACATTCATGTTAGCAGATCGGGGCTTTTTTTGCTTGGCATATAGATCTATTTCACATCTGCTTTGGGGAGAAGGGTAGGGTTCCTAATAGCCCGTGCTACTTAACTTTGTTTGTTTCAAAACAAACTAACAAACATGGCACAACAACAACAAAACCAACAACGCGAGGAAGTGTTGCACTTCAATGAGAATTATGGAGCCTTCAGAAATGCAAGATGATCCCCAGAGCTTCTGTTTTGCTCACAATTTGGGAAAGGCGTTTCTTTTTTTTTTCTCCTTGGTGGTTTGACAAGGCATTTTTAAGCAGTAGGAAAGCTTGCAGAGATTTTTAGTTTTAACTACTGTAAGGTTAGAAGGGGAACAAAAGTGTTTGTATTGCACTGATACGAATGGAGAAACTTTACTCAGCGGTGTGGTGTGTGCTATTTTAATTCCATGTGCTTAAACTCCTCCTGTGGCTCAGGGGGTGTCAGAGGTATTTAGGAACTATGTCCTGGAGATGCGCAGGAAATGAGTTCTTGAAATGCCTCAGAAGTAAGTTTTTTTTGTTTTGATTTTTTTTTTTTCTTTTTTTGGCTTCACATTTAAAATAAACACAGCTCCTACCCAAGTCAGGCTGCTCAAAGCAGAGGGGTTTAAATGGAATTAATGCACCTCGTGGAGCCCTGGTCCTGCTGCTGTGGGGGGGTGAGCAGGCACACCTGCAGGGAGACACATGTCCTGCATGACATATCTCACCTGCAGCCTGGGATTCATCCCACTCCTGTGTGCACCAGTGCTGCAATAAGTCATTGTTCTAATGTGACAATAAACAGGTGACTCAGCCATGTGGGAATGCAGATGAAAAACTGCAGGACTCCTTGCCCAAATGTCCCCATGGCTCTGGCCGCCCCAGGGTCTATGGTGCTCCCAGCCCTCCTCATGTCCTCAGCGTGAAGGTGATGGGGTCACTGCAGGCCTCAAAACTGTCACCTTTGCCGGGTGCCCGGGGAGAGGCCCCAGGGACTGGCTTTCAGGCCTTGCACCAAGGGGCAGAGCTGCTCCTGCCATTGTCCTCTAGTATTTGGGTGTCAGTGCTCGTCTCTGTTTGAACTTGGGTTACACCTAGTTCTTAAATGCACTTTTCCCAAAGAAAAGTAATGCAGAGAAGCTGTGTACGTATGCAGGAGCACAAGCAGAGAAGCAGAAAGACAGTCAATAGAGCTGTTTTTCCTGTAGCTGCCAATGCACTGCAGTGCTAACTGGGCTTCATTTCTCAAAGAAAATGCCAGATTTGGTGGTTGCTTTCAACTGCTGTCTGCCAGCCAGCATGTGCAGCCCTGAGCTTGGCTGATGAAGTCACCACCACTGAGTTTCTATATGGAAAAGGTGGAGGTGCTGGAAGAGGAGGGGTAAGAAGGGGAAGGTGCCTGTCACAGCTTGCACGTGAGCAGCGTGCAGAGGTGCTGTCACAGAGCACTCACAGGGCTGGCTGGAGCCAGAAGGGCCCAGGTAACCTGCCCTAACTTCTTTGAAACCCTGACATGGAAGGTACACAAAAATTGAGTCCCTGTGAAGTTTGTCCTGTCACCTGCAGCACGCTGGTGTACCTGTGTGCTCCTGCTGCTGGAGCTGGCCTCTCACTGTTGCCTGGCTTTGCTTTACACATCAACGTTAGCTTGCTCTCTATCAGCAGGCAGCATGTGGAAACTCTAAGCTCTTTTCAGAGGGGGAAAAGCAATTGGAAAGTATAATATCTGTGAGAAAGCAGGCCCAAACTTTCATTGCTTAATTTGGCTGACACCAAAACAAATACTGTATCAGATCACTGTTTGCTTTAAGTTCCTTGGTCTGGTTTATGTGTTTGTCTAATTAAAAACCCAAATGAAATGTATGTAATATTAGCATATAAATTGTCTGCTTTTCTCTTCTTTATGGGTATTATATTTCTGAGTTTGCTTTGGGTTTTGAGCTTTATGGTGCTACTTAACAGTGACAGGTCTATCTGGTTAGACATGTCTCAGATACAAGGTGTAGAAATACCCAGAGAGTGTCAACAAATCTCATGTGAACATGGGAAGGGATTGGACCTGTCAGTTGTGTGATTTCTGCTGCTGATTCTGGACATGGTGAGATTTGGCAAATCTGCTGGAGGGAATACTTTCAAGGAATAGTGATGGCAGAGATCATCCAAATAAGAGCTGTAACGAGTCTATAAAATACCAGCACTTGGGACATGACAGCTAACATAGCTGTCAAGATTTTATCTTGTTTCTGATAAGCAAGTGCAGCTTTTCACCTCTCTCTTCAAAGCCCAAGGTAAATCAATAGTAAGAAGTTTTTAATGTCTAGAAAATGGGTAAGGCTTTTGTCACACAAATGAGGTTGAGTTTCTCCATTCAAAACCCCATACTCGTGGTTTTAGGGTGTTCTTGGAGGTCCATGATTTTCCTTGAGAGAGGGCTGGCCCTGAAGTTTTGCCACCAAGTTGTGTTGCAGCATTACAGTTATCAACAGATTTTGTTGTTTTTTTTTCCCTATTTGTTCAGAGGGCTGGGGATTGCTTGGGAAGTTATTGCCAGTCCTCATATGTTTGTGTTCTCTGGGGGTGGAGGGAGGGACAACTGCTGCTATCACAAGCTTGTTGCACACTGTAAGGAAGGACATGAAGCAGCAAGTTTTTAAGCTGGTATTAATCTCTTCTGTGGTTTCAGAACGCCTCTGGGAGCTTCCCTGGATGAGCAGAGCAACCCTCTTTTGAAGGGTAAGGAAAGGCTTTACCTACTGGGATCTTTCTCTTCTTCCTTTTTTTTTTTTTTTTTTTTTTTTTTTTTTCCCTAGGAATCATGCTCTTGTGTACGTTCATCTGAGACCTTGGCGATTTATCAGTGGTACAACAGCCTAGTCAGCACTGCTGGGCTATTCTCACTGGCAGGCGGCTGTGCCTAAGAAACTTTAAATATTTCAGGAGACTTTAAGTCTTAAAAAAAAAAAAAAAAAAAAAAAAAAGAATGGGGGAGTTTGTTAATTTTCTCTCCGAGCTGGCAAGTGTTTGATAGTCTCTGTGTCTAATAACTCAGGTTGCCACACCTGAAAATTTTACTATCTGAGCAGATCTGAATACTAAAGTTCAAAGTACAGTGAGAATTTGCAGTGACACAGTGTGGAGGAGTTACTGACTTTATCTGAAGTCTTTGCTTGAACTCTTAATTCGGGATAGCGAGAGAGAGAGAAGAGAATGCCTAAGCCGGACACAGAATCCCCCTGGTAAGATGTCTGGAAGCTAATCCATCAGCAGAAGGAGCAGATACGGTGGGTAGTACCTCCAGGTTTACGCTCTAGTTTGCTCGCAGTCTGACTTGGGAATGCTTCTGAACACAAAAATAAAGCAGTGCTGGAGTTGCTCTCTTTCAAAAAAGAAAATTAAGTTCATAAATGTGACTTCTCGTTGCTTAGTGCATTTTTAGTGTATGAGTAATGCAGGGATTGTAGATATGGTCTAGTTATATCCTGTTGTGTCAATTGAAGTGTCTTGCTAGTGTCTTTAGTTAAACTGTTGAAAAGAAAACACTGCATCATGGTAGTTGTTGAACGGCTAACTGTACATTTTCAGGCATGCTGGTGAGAAATGGAGGAAGTTTTGAAGATGACTTATCCCTGGGAGCCGAAGGTGGGTGTGGCAGGATTATGACTTTTTCTAGTGAAAAAAGTCATCTGATTTTTGTTTTGAAAGACAGCGTTTTCCTTCTGGTTAAAGGCAGTTGATAAAGCTAGCCAAAAAAAAACAAAAACAAAAACAAAAAAACCCAGCATGGAGCACATAGGAAAATGCGAGAAGCATTTTTTTTAATTAGGATATTGCCTTTGCTAAATGTGCTGGTCTAACCTGAAGGTCAGAATCAACTCTGCATACTCTTCTGCCCTCACATTCTAATGCCCACAGCTGCAGCACAGCCCCAAGCACTCACTGCTCCTATGCAAAAAGTGCTTTCCCCTACTTGTTTGTCTTGTCCATGGGTTACCCTTGGCAGTTGTGCATGCACAACTTCCACTGAAACCCTTGGGAGTGGCAAGTGTGGGGTTTTGAAAGAAGGAATGGAATTCTGTCAGCCAAGAGGCAAACCAATTAAGAGCTGAGTGCTTTTAAAAATGAAAATTACCAAAGTTGAGTAAGTCCTTTGAATCAGCGGTGTTATGTACCCTTCTGTCACTATCTGCTTCCTTTCCTTTTCTTTCTCTTCCCTTTTTTAAAGGGAAGAAGATGTGGCTGTTCGTGCTGGACATGTTTGGTTTTGCTTCTCTTGCTACCGTATTCTATTTGTCCTGAGGCAGAGGTGTCTGCAAACAAGCAGCTTTTAACAGGAGCATCCATAAGTAAAATGGCATAAAACAGTCTCTCAAACTGGTTTTCAGTCTGATCTGCAGCATAGGAGCTATAAAGCTCTCTCTTTTATCAGTTACAAATAAATTTTAAAATAGCCTTCAGTCTTCAGTAGTTTTTTAAACTATGGCTTTCTAAGTGTCAGAATTTGCATAGTTGAAAACCCTTTAGTCCGCAGCTGTATTGCCAGTGATTTTGGAGCAGTGTGATAGGGCCTGAAGAAAGAGGTATCTCTAATTTTTAATGACTCAAGACTTCCTAGAAAAACAATTGATTTGATAATGACCTTAATCTGATAATCATGGAGAAGCAGTACTTTATTCACTCACTGCAATAGAGTAAGTAGGATTTTTTCCCCCCTCAGTTTTTCCACTTATTAGCTTCCCTGCGGTATGAAGATTTTGTAAGAAAAATGTATTTTTAACAGTCATCCCAGTTCTGAGCATACAACTAAGAATGCGTTTTAGAAAATCATATCACTTTTTTGTTTCATCTCCCCCACTCCCATCATGCTCAGGGATTTCTGTACTTAGGAATCCTTTATCACGATTCTGGCAGTCATTTCCATCTGTTCAGATGACTAAGATTTCAGTGCTAGAGTTGCTGGTTCATTTCCATGTGTAAAGACACGAGTGCTTCTGCAGGGCTTTGCTTCCTGTCAGAGAACAACAGACAACAGTGCTGTATGCCTTGCTGTACAGACAGCCTCTTTGGCTGGTGTGAATGGCCTGCCCTTGTGCATCTCTGGCTGCCTGACTCCAGAGACAAACCAGAGCCCTGCGAGAATGGTACAGAGGGCACTAGACAGGATCCTGTAACCTCGGTGCCCTACTGGGCTGTTAGAGCCCAAGGTTTAGCAGCTGAAACTATTCAACAATTAATGCATGCCAATGGGCTTGCTTTTGTACTGAATGAAAATATATTTAAAAAAAAAAAAGGGGGGGGGATGTAGCTTCTGTGTTTCATATATATTTGAGTTCCTTTGTGATGTCTCTGGAGGTTATAAGGTCCCAGTTTTATTCTTTGTTTCTGAGTTGCCGGCAGGAGGCTGGTGACCATGTACATGGCCTCCATAGTTGACTTTCCTCGAGTCCACTTGACTCCTTGCATGGTGATGGGTGCCATCAGTTTCACGGGCTTGGTGCAGCTTTTGTTTGTGGACTGCATGGCTCAGAGAACTAGGGCCCAGCCCTCTGTATGGAGCTAGCTGTGCTAGTTTAGATGCTCACGCACGTGGTATCAGTTACCTGGCCATGGGCACCAGCTGCTCTTTCTAGCTGAGCGGTCTTTACACGACCACATCTTTACTTCTCCTTCCCACTGTGACAAACCCTTCAGCTGGTTATTATGTCTTCGATTACAAAGCAATAAATTGTCTGTTTATACAACAATTACTAACTTATTGCAAGCAAAATTTCAAGTTTATATGATTCATTACAGAAAGTAAACAGTCCACGCAAACTTGTATTTTAGACAAAGCCTGAGTAAACTGGGCTGCCTGAGTAAACTGAACTGTCTTCATATTAGTTGTAAACTAGGAACACTTAGCAATCCTATTTATATGGAAAGAGAGTATTCATAGAAGTGCTTGTTGGCTACTTTTTCATGTTGGTTGTGGGAAGTGTAGTTGTCAAGAGGTTTGTGCTTAACATAGTCTTGTTTCCTTACAGCTAATCATCTGCGGAGTGATACCCAAGTCGAAACGTGGTAAGCATCTTTTTTTTTTTTTTTTTTTTTTGAGGGAGAGGGTACAGTGAAAGTCACATACACTACTTCAGAGCTAGAGCTGTTCTGGACATTGTTATCTACAGAGAGAGGGAAAGAGAAGATCTGGATAGCATGGGAACAGCTAATATGAAATGCAGAAAAAAATGTGCATTTAAATTCTTCCAGCTGACCTGAGGTAGATTTTTGAGATGATGGGGAAAAGCAGAGAAAGAATGAACAGAGAATCAATGAGCAGAGAAAGAATGAAGTAAATACAGTATGATTTACCTTCTTTGGCTTGCTGGTCTCTGACCACTTCAGGAACAAGAAGGCAAGACTGGCTTTTCCTTTTGGGGCAGATGTCCTTTGGGAGCAGGGAAAAAAGACTCGAAGAGTAGAGGCTTCTGCTTCATAAGGACAGCTTCTGAATGAAATGTGCTGTAGTTAAAAGCTGCAAGTTGGCTGGAACACCATGGCCTGTATGAGCAGCACCCTTATTGCTCCTCCTGAGGAGGTGCAATCCTCTTAGGTGAATCCTCTGTCATCTTGGATTTCTTAGTGGTTGTTCCTGCTGTGTGGATTCTAGGATTTGCAGGATAAAATTCACATCTGGAAGATTGCTTACTCCCCAAATGTAAATAGGGTTTGGGGCATGAAGTTCCAGTGAGTGTGGAGGATCTAGCCAGCATTCTTTCCAAATGAAGGAAAGAAACGGGTCTGCAGTCCCTTTTGAAAATACCTTTTTCTGTTTACCCAACTTGCAGCTTCTTCTGCTTCCCCAGCCACCTGCTGGGTGCAGCAGGGGTGAGGCAGGGATGCACTGTGGCCAGGTAGTACTGATGGGGCCAGCAGTGGGCAGGCAGGAGAGGGCAGGGTGGCCTGCCTGACACCTGGCTTACTCCTGGTGCAGGGGTGAGGTGATGGAAGGGAGGGTTAGCTGAGGGCATCAGGGATTTGTTTTCTCAGCATGCATTCACCTTCAGATCCTTAGTCTGTGTGAGATATCTCAGGGTTCACTTTTGCTACTGTATTTCTATAAGTGACATGGCTAATATAAACCAGATAGTGCCAAATGGGGGAACAGAAAATCAGCAGCACTGGAGACACAGCACTACTGAGACAGAGAATCAGATCCCTGAACAGAACCTGTTTATTGCAGTGCTCTCTGCTTTGTTGACAGCAATGGTATGCTGGCGAAGGAGAAGAGACTTCAGTTTCACCAGAAGGGGAGAAGTATGAACTCTACAGGCTCTGGAAAAAGCAGTGCAACTGTTTCAAGGTAAAACAGTGCTGTGCTTTGAAGGTCGTGGCACAGTTCAGTGGAATTTGGCTCTGTTTTGCTGGCAAAACTTACTACTTCTGTTCTAAGTTAAATGGACTTGGCTTGATTTATATGAATTGTTGCATTTAATAGCTGAGAAGGGAATTTTCATTTGGTTGCTTGAAAAACTGCTATTTGTTTTCTGTTGTGGTTTGCAATAAACATGGATGAGCCTGAGCCTAGGCCTTAGAAATGTCTGAAATCTTAACAACATCTTAAGATTGGAGCTTTGCAGTGCAATATTTTTATTTATAAATAATGGAATTGGATCTGAGCTTTGTCTGGGCTTGTGTCTCTAGTGGTGTGAACCAAAACTTGGGATGCAGATATCTCTGGAATTATTTCCTTAAGTAGACTGAGCTGTAAGAGTCAAAAGTTCAATAGACAAAGCTAGTTAGTGGGCTGATCTGAAGTTGGACAGAAGGCACTGTGTCCTAAAAGTAAAAAAAAAAGACAGTAAACATCTTGTCATTTGTCTAGTGTTTCTGAGTTACTGGAGCTTTATGAGGAAGATCCTGAAGAAGTGCTCTATAACCTGGGATTTGGAAGAGATGAACCAGATATTGCTTCAAAAATTCCAGCAAGATTTTTTAACTCATCATCTTTTGCCAGAGGGATAGATATCAAAGTGTTTCTGAATGCCCAGATGCAACGCATGGAAGTGGAAAATCCAAATTTTGCTTTGACAAGTATGTATGTTTTTGAAGCAAAGTTTGTTTTTAACATTTTAAACTATGTAAACAATCTCAGATGGAGGTATCATATCTGGCAAAAACCCCGTACCGTTTAAAGGTCAAATTCCATTCAGAATCTGTAATGAGACTCATGTGTGGTTTTTAAATATGGAAGAGATGACTGCTGATGCTCACCTTGGGATGAGAGAAGATGATCTATAGTAGAGAGAAGAAAAAAAAAAAAGCATCCTGTAAGATGCATATTGCCTTCTGTTTTGTATCCTTGTTGCTTTCTTCTACGCTTGTCTTCTATTATAGCTTTGGAGTATGGAAATGAAACAAATAGCAATATCTGTCTTTTTCATGTGTTCTTTAGAACCGAGTGGGAGTTGTGAAAGCTGTCAGCAGTGACCTACTTCTGTAGTTGTTAAAGTCTGTGCCAGCATTGCTGTTGACTAGGACAGGGTCTTTGTTAGGTCAGGAACAAGTATTTCTGAAACGAGGGCATAGCTGAAATGTCCTATTTTACTGGAACTGCTCTGTCCATCTACAAGCACTCCTTTTCCTGATGGTACTTTGTAAATTAACTTGCAGTTGCATGTTTGTGTTTCGGTTTTACTTCGTAAAGGCTTTCCATGCTGTTCTCATTGTGCATTTACTAAATACTTTTGCAAAGTTCATTTTTCCATTTCTTTGTACTATGCGGTATCCCTCTTAGGTTACAGAACTAGACAGTGTTCATCTCCTGACTTGATATAAGTAGAGGGAGATTTGATGCGGTGGGCGGGCACCGGTTATGATGAAAGCTCTCTCTTCAGATACAAGGAGAAGAGCCATCACTAACAGTTTGAACAGTTGTGTAGAAATGGATCAGCAGTTCTGAGCTGTGATGACACCAAAGTTCCTCTTAACTCTGTCTTGTATTTTGTTCTTGTGCAGGTCGTTTTCGCCAGATTGAAGTGCTTACTACTGTGGCCAATGCTTTTTCCTCTTTGTATTCTCAAGTCTCTGGGACTCCTCTGCAGAAAATTGGTAGTATGAATTCAGTGTCTTCCAGCAAAGAAGCATCCAGCCCTCCTCCCTTGAATCGCAGTAATACAGCCAGTCGGTTAATGAAGACCTTGTCCAAGCTTAATCTTTGTGGTGCACAGCAGACCGATAGTAGTGGCTGCTCAATGCCTTCACCTGTTGAAAAAGGGAAGGGTCCAGCTGAGACAGAGAGTGAGGAAAATGATGCTAAAAATGACTCTAAGTTGCCAAAATTCTCCAAAAAGAAAGATTCTTCCTCTTTTCTGGCTACGGTAAAGGAAGAGACATCCAGTAGTCAGACAAATGCTACAGACACTCACAGACTTGAGACTGTGCCTGCTGGAACTGATGATAAGCATGAGAATACCATGTCTGCAGCAGATGTGCAAAATAGCAGTCTGGTAAGCCCCCAGGACAGACAATGTGAAGAGCCTGGTGTTCTGGACCCTTCCAGCCTCAGCAGCAGTTCCAACATGCCTAACAACACCACATCTGAAAGTGGTGCCCCAGCACAAAGGCCATCTACAGCATCACTAAGTAGGGAGCCCTGCATGCCTCTTGCCAACCCCTCTGTAATGAATCTAATGCTTCAGCAGAAGGACTCCTTTGAGATGGAAGAGGTAGGTGGAAATATGACTTTGTTTTTGGGTACAGTTTACATAGCTTGCTGGCTGCCAGCAAAGGAATGTTTTCTCCTGTGTACTTCAGAGAGTTTTCTCCAGGGATGCTTTACATTCTCTGAATGGTAGGACAGTTGTTGCTTTCTTTTTGTAGGTTGCTCTAATTGCTCCTTTCATTTAAGCATTGTTGATAGCGATAATGTTCTTGAGTCAGCATGAATTTTCTAATGTTTTTCATTGTCCCGAAGGGATTCTAATTCTCAGGTTTCTAGAGGTGGTTTGTTGACTAGGCTAGTGAATGCACAGCCTACAAATTCAAGAATGCATTTAATATTTTGTTTTTGCATAGACTCACTGATTGAATTGCAGTATCTCTCGTAAATTAGCAAATGGTTTTGTGGGTGCTTTTTTACATGGCTGTTAACAATCCAGAAGCTAACATTTTCATGTATGTGAAGTAGATGTGTAAATGAAGGATTGTGATTTCTTTGCTGGAATGAGTGAAGAAAAGTGGCGATAGGAAACTTCCAGAGTTTTACAGAGAATAACAAATTGATAATTTAGAATATATTTTGCCTAGCATTGCACTGGCACTGCAGGCTTTTGAGTCTCTTATAGATCAACTGATGTTATAGCTGAAGGTGCTCATTGAGGGGAAATAAGTAATCAAGCATCTTCTGGTTCCTGACATTTGTTTGCATCTCTGTGCCATCACACACATGTTGTATGGCCATCTACTGAACAAGAACAGAGGATTGATCCAATTGAGGGGAGGAAAAGAAGCCCTGTGTATCTATTTATTTTTACTGGGGTAGTTTTCAGCTAGATAATTTCCTTGACATGACTTGTTGTATAGCTGCATAGATACTTACATTGGCACAATGCGAGGGGTCTGAGTGGCAGTGCATTTTGCTGTGTTCTTGATAGCTGGACTGGTTTCTTCTATAGTAGAGGAGAAATCTGTGTTTTCTCATTCTTAGGCAAATCTGTAATAATTTTAAAAAACAAACAAAAGAATTTTATTTTTTTTTTCATAGTAAATTGGGCTACAAAGGGCTGTGAAATGAAGAATGCTTACCAGCTTACCAAATTCTGCATAAGCCAAATGCAATGCATTTGCAGTTTTGGTTGATAGAGTTTGCAGTGATACTAGTCCATAAATACAGCTGTTTCGGCATGATGACATATGATGTGGGTTGGAGTTGTGATGAAATTTTGTTTATACAACCAAGTATATATGCATCAACTGGTAGAGGAATTCAGTTTTGTTACAGAAACTTTAGAACAATACTTGGCAGCTTGATTTCATTTTTGTGCGTCTCTTAAGCAGAGTCTAATGAACAATACACTTTATTAGAAACTGAAAATAACTCCTTCCAAAGTTTTCACAGCTTGATATGCGTAAGAAAGATGACAGATATATCAAGGAAGCTCTTTGCATAAGTACAAATGCCTTGGAGGTTTGCGTGCCATTAGGAAGTCTGTCGCTGGGAAGATAGCTAGTGTGGGAGTGAGTCAGGGCAGGATTTCCCCCCAGACTCCCTCTCCTGAGATGACCAATTAGAGCATGAAGGTCGCTTACTGGCATCGATACTGGCTGAAAGGACGGGGCAGGACAAGTGCTCTGCACACTTGTTGGGGTGCTGTCTGCCAGCCAAGGACAGGAGGTGGAAGATATTTAGATGAGAAGAGGCTTCGTGGGTTGGAGGTAGCAAATTTAGCCATCGGAAAACAGAAGGTTTAAGAAAATCAAGATAGCTTTCCTGAAAGGCTATTCTGATCAAAAGGGCTTGTAAGATTACTTATTGTTCCTGCTTTTGGTGTTAGTGTTTTTGGTTGGTTGGTTGTTTTTGTGTGTATGTGTAGTTTTGTGTGGTGTTGTTTTTTTTAATTAAAAACTTACATATTTTTCCTAAACTTAAATGGTGAACTCCTCCTATGCTCCTCTGCTTTTGTCAAAATAATCATTTAGCTCTTTCATGATACAGCCTTCGTCTCCTCAAGGAATAGAAGCCTTTTGTTTTATTATGTAACAGTAATGCTGTTCACTTATTAACCCTGAAAAGTTCAGGCCAAGTAGTTCTCAAAATCCTTGTTGAAAAAAGGCACTCTTGTGGCTGTTATACACATGATTTCGATACAGAGTTTCTCCTTTAACCAAACACTAATTTGGGCTTCAGACTGTTAGTATGCTGATTTTACATTTTAAATTTAATCAAAACTGGAAAGGAAAATGTCATTGTTAATTTTGAAAATAGATAGTCAGACCATTAGAGGGGAGAGTTAGGGAGTTTGTTGGATTGGGGGTTTTGAGCATGTAAGCTTTTATGTGAACCATGAGGATTTTTTTTTCTGTTGCACTGACAACAGAAAGTGTGTGATAGCTTTTGAGCTAAACAAAGGCCTTCCTGTTGAAATTTGAGGCGTATTCCTTTCATAATTTGAATGGCTGTCAAATAAATGCTTTCTTAATAATGCTGTTTCACAAACTGTTTAAGTAATGGGATTCATTTTCATGTAGTTTTGTTTCCTAGTTGAAATCTGCATGACTTTGCATGTTATCTACCTGTTTTGTACTGGAAATACACAAGATACATTTCCACAAGCATTAATGTGGGGAACCCTGGAGTAGCACAGGAACCAGTTGGCCTCACAAAATATTCCTCTCCTCTATAGATCCAGAGTACAGAGGGGGATCTACCACACATTCCAACTTCTCACCAACTAGCAGTGACCAAGTCAAGGAAAGGTGAGTAGATTTCAACTTATAGGAGACAGCAGTCTACTGAAATTCCTTCCAATTTGAAATGCTGATTCATGTATTTAAAACTTCTAAAGTTTCTCTTCTCTTTAGAGTAAATAAATAAAATAAATAAAAAAAAAAAAGATTTGGGTTTCCTTTTCAGTGAAATCACAGTACATCACTGCAAAGTGGCAACCAAATTACAGGCAAGATGACAGCATTGTAACCTCACTGCCTGTTTGCACTTTCGTGCCATTGATGATAGCTCAGAGAAACAGACATGTTAATTCAGATTGTATGGAATTTTTTTTTCCCTAGCAAATCCTGTAATTTAAGATATCCATTTAAACTAAAATTATATTGGCTTAAACCTAAATTTCATTATATGTTTAGCCTTTGCCAATACGCTACTGATCTATCTGAAACTGGTCTGCAGAGAAGACTAGTATGCACATGGAAATTGTATTCCTTCATGTAACACAAAGTGCCCAGGCTCTTGTGGCTCACATGTGCTTTCATCTCTAATTGTTATTTATATTTTATGGTTTTGGAAGAGGGAAAAGGCTGATGTTTAATTTTGACTGTTACTGGCCTTTATCTGATGTTGGAAAGTGAAATCTGCTCTCTGACGTCTATGTATAATTAAATAACTGGATCTAGATGCGTTCAGCAAGATACCTACTAGCTTTAGTGCAATTTCTTGGTGAAACAATGTAGCTATCAATGTAAGATGCTGAAGAGAGATGCAGAAAATTTTCTTAAGGCACAGTGATTCTCATTTACCTTCTCACAGATGAACTGAATCTTGTGAAGTGTCAACTGAATTGCATTAGTATGGTTGAGCATACTCTGGGCCCTTTGCTGAAGGTTGATGGTTGGCTACTAGGAGTATGTTATGCTTCAACAGCAGTATTTTGTACAACATAGCATTGCACACCCAGATCATCTTCTGTAATCACAGAATCACCAAGGTTGGAGAAGGCCTTTAAAGACCATTCAGTCCAACTGTCTACCTGTCACCAGTATATCGCACTAAACCATGTTCCTCAGTACACAGTCTGAACATTTCTTGAACACCTGCAAGGATGGTGACTCCACCACCAACCTGGGCAGCTCCCTTTCCAGTGCCTGACCACACTGTGTCATTAATACAGGCTAGAAGGAATGGCCACCAGAAACCGCATTTCTAACTGTTCACAGCATTTCCCCCTAGTCTGTATTTTAAAGTTAATGATTACATGCTTTCAGGCAATTGTTTGCCTGTGGTTAAAGCCCTTGGGTAATAGATTAGTGCAGGTAACGTGACAGAGATGCACTCTTTACAGGTCAGGTCTCTTATTTCCCTGGTCTTGGCAGCTACAGAAACAGTTTTTCAGAGAAAAGTCACTAATGGTGGAACTAAAAGCTGCAGTCATGGAGGATAAATTACATATGTCTTTTTCCCTTCTCCTAAATTGTCAATTTTATATTTTTGGTTCCCTCTAGCTATCTTACCCTCTTCCTCCATGTGAGAGGAAGAAGGAGGAAAAAAAAAAAAAAAAAAAAAGAAAAGAAAAAAAAAGAAAAAACTATTTTTATAGAATCATAGTTTGAGTTAGAAGGGACCTTCTGGATAGTATTACCATGTGCCTGAACAGCACTGAGGCTACTGTGGCTTAGACTCCCCATCAGAGCATTTTTCTAATGTCAGGAGTCAGGATAGCTGTGGTTATAAGCGGTAGGCTTGTTTCACAGTGGCTTCTAAGGGATTGTTTTGCTGCAGTAGTGTCCTTATTAAATAGGTTATGGAGACACAAAGAATTCTGAATCATATTGATGCACTACCTTGATTTACTTCTTAGGTTATGTATTCTAAATGGTGCTGAACTGAAGTAGCTTATTTATTATGCTCCATACTGGCATTCTGTTCTTTGTTGTTGCGCAATTCAGATGTGTATATCTTTTCTTTTTGCTCACAGATAGGTTTGGGGCTTTTTTTAGGAACACAGTAAGCTTCATGTGCTTTTCACTGTAAACACACAGTACTGTTAAATGTCCAGCATTTAAGGAAAAAAAAAAGAACACTTCACTCACCTTTTGCAAAGTTATCTGGAAGGAAGGCTTGTTAGTTGGAAAACAAAATCCTTCCTGACAAGACAAATATAGGCACACATACAGAACAAAATATTCTCAACAGTTTTTTGTGCTTTGTGAGTGTTTTGTTGCTGCCATAAGTAGCTTTGTCAAATTTTGGATTGACAGACCTATTTCTTTTAAAGCATCTGACACACAAAGTCAAAAACAGTAACTAATTTTGAAAATGTAGTTTTAAAAGTGAAGAAAGCAGATCATTGGCACTTCCTGTCCTTAGTGTATTGTTTTATTTATGCCTCTTAGTGGTTGCAGTTCCAGAAGTAGACTGGAGATATGGGGGAGTGAAAAGGAAACATTTGGAACAGATTTAGTATCTGCAGGAATCTGTGTTTGTACATCCAGAAGCTAAGAAATCCCTGGGGACTTTGAAGAGTTTCTTGTTTTGATGGTGCTGGGCTTCATTTTGTGATCAATATGAGGAGAAAGAGCAGCAGGTCTTAAATCCAGGAATGGAATACTTCGAAGTTACATTGGGAGTATCAATTTCTTAATAATTACACAAAAATCAGAGTATATAAGACTTTGCCAATACTGTAGGTGCAAGAAACATAGATGTTAAAGAGTTTCATGGGCAGTTTCCATGTATTTCTCCTCCTCTATCAGCAGCAGAGTGATGCGGAACATATGAGTGTTTGAAAGGACTGTTTCGATTTGTGGAATTGTCAGTTTGCTGGTAGCTGAATGTTATTTTACAACATACAGAATAGATGAATTATTTAATCTGTTCTTTCATGTTCTGTAAACCACAGACCTCTTTCTTCATCATCTGTTTCTGCTTAGAACTTTGTCAGCATATTTGCTGTATTTTTGAATACCCACATTGCTCTGGCTTGTATTCAGTGCCTAAAAATATTTGATGTTTTATGCAACTTGAAACAATCATCCAAGGGGCATTTCTGTCTCGTGCTCTGTTTAACTGGGACACAAGTTTTATTGTTCCTTTTATTCTTTTCATCTTGAATGGTTTATCTTCCCACACTTTTCTCCAGCCTCAGTACTGAGTTTTCTGCATTCAGGGTTAGGAGAGAGGAGCCATGTCTGGTTACCACTTCTTTGTCTTAAGATTCTCTGCTGCCAGGGGGCATTTTAGTCAAGATCTAAAAGTAACTTCGTATTTTAAAAAATAAAAACTGAATCTTAATCTTTTCCCCTCATTTGCTTGAATCTGATAGACATCCAAGTGACATAGAACAGGTTGGCACTTCCAGGTCAGGAATTGACAGGAAGGATGGATACCACTATATATTAGCATATCACAACCTGAAGATTGATCTTTCCAATTTTTATGAAGCCAAACATTATCATTTCACATCTGAAGTAGAGATTCCTGTTTGTTAAAGGTTTTTACTTCATTTATATGGTAGTGATATCATAAAGAATTCTGATAATTTGCAGGAGAAGGATTTGGTAGAGGAAGACTGCTTATTAAAAATGTTTTCTCTGATTTTCTTTAAATTAAAAAACAAAATCCTAGCACCTAAATAACAGGAGGGGATAATTACATTAAGTGAATGTATCTGTAGGTGGCATCGAGGATGTGATTCTGTTGATGTGGTGCTAATTTATTGCCATGGATAAAGATGGTGGGGCAGGTAGGAGAGCCTCTAGTCTTAACTGACTACTTAAATGGCAGCAACTTTCAGTAAGGTAAAGCTGTCAAATCATGTGCATGAATTACAGGCCCTGTGGAAAATGATATAAAGCACTGATTTTTACTTCAGTACACTCTTCCCTAGGAGAGCGAGGCTTATATAGGGAGATGTAGATATACCTAATATTTCCTCTTTGGCTACATATTTTTTTATGCAAGTGTGTGCATATGCATTTGTAGATGCATGACTAAGAAATAGAAAGGCAAGTCAGTATTTTTATTGAGCAATAATAAATTTCATGGACATGAAACCAGGTGCCATTTTATACACTGGTGCATTGTATTGAGTGCTTGCTAAAAGCCAGGCCAGTTCTAGTGAAGTAATTCCTATTGTCTTTACCAGGAGCTGGGTGGGGATGTCTGCCTTGTGGTAAAAAATTGTTTATCATTGCAGGATATTGTGGCCACCATGATAACAGAGTAGCAGCACAATTCGAAAGGCACTCCCTAAAGCTTTATGAAAACATTGATGAAGAAGTTGAAAGGGCAGTTTCCCTGGCCAGCTGTTCACCAGTTTCTGTGCCTATGCAGACTATTTTTTCTGCTTTGGTAAAATGTTCTTCAAAATTAATAATTTTAATATAAAATTAGATCTGAATATCCAACAGTTTCAAAACAGTTTTCATAATGCATTCCAATGTGTTGAGCTGAGAACTGGGTTTAATTATATGATGACAGTTAAGTGGTGGAAGGAATGTGGGGCAAATCCTGTTTTCAGCTAAAGAAGGTAGAACAGTGAGCTGCCATAAAGGGATGAGAATGTGCTGGGGTGTAGTGGCTGAGGGCTGCTGTGGTCTCATCCAGTAGCCAAACTCTTATTGTCTACTGAGGATTAGAGGTGGGATGGATTGCCACCTTTCTGAGTAAGATGGTAGTGTGAACTAAACCCTGAATTTGGAAAGTGCCACCTGTGTCCAATAAAGAACAGCATTGACGTGTGGCACAGTACTGTGAGGCGTACTAACATCTCCTGGCCAAGGAGATCTGTGGTACACTGCCTACACTAGAGCACGGCACTCTTGGATAGTTCCAGGGATATGGGAATCATTTTAGGCTGTTTGAACACTTCTCTACTATAAGTAGAAAGGAGCAAGCAGGGAAGATCTTATCTCCAGTGAACAAAATGAGTGCTAGGAATACATTTTGGCTGATTGCCTGTCAATGTGTTAGAGATGTTTAGCATTTGACCACTAAACCAGGGAGGGACAGTCTCTAGCAGTTCTCATGCCTGTGCATTGCTTTCTGCTCATCTAGTTCTGATCTTTGGGATGCATGAGATGATGTGGGCTGGCAATGAGCCCCTTTATCACTCTGATCAGGAGGGGTAGCAGATCTGTACATGTCAATACAAAAGCAGCTGTTCCAATGAATGTATGAGAGTTAACCAGCAATTCAGTTTTTGTGGAAGAAAAACTGCAGCAGTGGCAATATCAGCGAGTGTGTTTTTTCCACTATACCGGAGAAAGAAGTGTGAAAAAAGATTCCTCTGCCAGCACTGTTTAAAGTTTCACAAGTAAAGCTATGCATGAGGAAAGATTTTGCACTCCCTATGATTGAAACCAGCAGGTCTTTTTTTGAATTGTTCAAAGTAGAATTTGAAAAGGAATAGGGCTATCTACTTAATATTACTTTGATGTAAAAGAAAAGCACATGCTGAATGCAATTGGCTTAAAGGGTAGTGATCTGTAACTGAACTGTAGTTGAGTTTTGCTTTGTTTTAAGCAGATCAGCTCTTACGGACTGCTAGTCAGCACTCAGATAGCAGTGGCTTTGCCGAAGATTCTTCCACAGACTGTTCTCCATTTAATCAGCTTCAGGTAAGTCTTCCATACTGTGGCTGGCGTTGCATCATTTGTTGTCAGGAAGGAAGAAGGTATGCTGGTGTTTGACACCTGTTGCAACCCTCAGTCAAGGTTCTGATAAACTTCTCATTTTCAGAACTGGATCTGCACAGTCCCTTATGCTGCACTGAAATTTTAAAGCCTTCCTGGTAGGAGAGTCTGAGTATACTTCAGCCTAGAATAAGCTTTAAATTCAGTATTTCCCATGTGCTACTTCTGATATATCTTTTGTTACTGGCTGAGGTTTCAGAATTGCAGTCCATTCCTCTTCTGCATGAAGTGAGATTAAGGTGATTGGATAATGTAACTTTTCTTGTGAAATTGTGGAATTCATTTCATTCTCTTGCATCTTTTTTTTTTTTTTTTTTTTTTTTTTTTTTACTTCTCACTTTTTTTCTTTTTTTCTTTTTGCATATTTTCTTATATTCTAGGTAGAAGTTGACAGGAAGAGTACACATTCTCATACTAACTCTACTGTGTAGGTATACCGATGTTTAGTCGATCTTCAGAGTCCCATATGCTCTTTCCCATTCCAGTTCCTTTGTTCTGGAATTTCCAGTGATACTGACCAGAATTCTCAAGTCTTCAGGGAGACTTTTGTTCAGCTGGATGCTTGTGTGACTATACACATTTGCTCAACAGCTTCATCTGATAATTAGCAATCATATTCTCTGTCTCTCTTAATGCATTCACATAGTAATATGCCCAAGTTGGTTCCTGGCCTGAGGGCCATTGGGTAGCTTCGTGGGACCTGAATCATTGTGATGCAGAGTATATGAAAGTTGGAGTTTGGGTATCACCAGTAAATTCTTTTTTGTGGCTTTTGGCTGCTGGACTTGTTTTATGCCACCATGTTTGAGGCTTTCCTTGTAGCTTTCAGAATGTTTGGTGTGCTATTTGACACTTACTAAAAAGAAGTTCTCATACACCAAAGCTTGCTTCTCAGTTTTGTTACTGAGATTGTGTGGTTTTCTGTTTACTACTTTGTTATTGACTACCAAAATAGAAGCAACGGCAGGACTACTCCTGTTGTCTCCTTTAAGCATCAGCTTACATTTACCAAGAGTGACAGTGAATAACTGAAATTGTGAGCATGAGTTTCTAGAATGAGCATAACAATCTGAGATACTGATTCTACTCTCAACTAAGCTTGAACTACACTGAAGTAAGTTGACAGGCATGTTAGCAGTCTCAAACTAGAGCAGCTCACTCAGGTTACAACCTGATTAAGCATTCATTAAAAAAGTGTGTTACATCTAAATGCCTCTTCAATGGAAGACTAGTGGAGTTTGTGTTGGTTACAGAGTGATGTGATTTTTCTGCTTTCTATTATGTTGCTTTGAAAAGATGTATTGAGACTGCATGAGATCTGTGGCATAGAGTTGCTAGGCTCTCTTCTGCCACCACTACTCCTTTATTCAGGACAAGTACTGATCTGACTAGGAAATATGGGTGAATAATGAGACTAGGAAAAAAGAACTTGGCAGCTAGTAAAGAGAAGCTGTGAAAAGATGAAGGGGGTACAGAAGGACGTACGTTTTTTCTTATAAGTATGGTAAGTTAGTGCCATCTACTGTTAAATAATTGACTCTAGTAGCCTTAGCATTCCCCTGAAACTCAAGAGAAGGATGAAAAACTGGAATTGCATTTCCTTTCCTCCCCATTTTGACATTAAGTTTGGATATCAGTAGGGAAGTCTCATGCTAACAAAGAAGCTTGAAAAATTCCATACAAATACTTCAATTTTGCTTGCCTGACTTTGTAAGTTAGCAATATGATGAATTATTAGTTACACACGCATATAGCACATCTAATTTCACCTAAATACTAGCCTTTTGTTCTTTTAATGCATTTGACTTAAACAGTACCTGAACATATGCAGTATTAAATACAAATTACAACGCAATGTTAAGTACATGACAACCATCATGACTGAAATACTCTGAAATATCATTCTAGATGGCAGAGATGGAAGTGTTGTGCAACATACACCATAAGTATTCACTCTAGATGCAATTAATAGCAGAAAGAACAATATAAGTTAGAAATGTGAAAAGCATCTCTAAATCACCCAGTTGTACGGTTGAAATAATACAAGTATAACATACAGTTAGAATAGCACAAATATAATTGGAAATAAACAGCCAGTGAGTAACTAAAGAAAAGGACTCACCAGATCCAAGGTGCTCAAGATGGGTGCTCACTGATATGAAGGCTCACCAAAAGAACTCCACAAAGTAGCAGTCTGCAGAAAGAGATGCTACCTTAGTGGTGGTCAGCCCTTAAATGGGATCTGGGAGAGGCAGAGTCGAGTTCTACCCCTTCCAGGAGCACAGCTGAATTACCTTCACCTGTGCTCCTGCAGCTGACTCATTGCTTGCTTCAGATGGTTAATCAGAGTTTCAGGCTGTGATTAACTGTTTTCCTTACACCAGTTAATGTCAGCTATGGCATATTTCCAAAACTGTACTTTTTACTACATATTCTTGTGAAAATGTACTTCTAAACATATCAGCCAATCATGCTTACCTAAGTAATGTGCTTTGCAATCCATATGCCCATTCTTCTCCTTTCTCATGAGTGCTTTTCTTGCCATTTATTCCCTATTAATTTAGAAGTTCACTTATGCCTATGCTCTGATCAAATATATAGGAATGTGCATCCTTTTGCAATATGGAATTTAAACCATAATTTAGAATGAGAAGGGCAAGGTGTGTTAATAGAAAGGAAGAGAGAATAGGGTAAAAGTGCTGGATTCAGTCATCAACAGGGGTTAGCAGATTAGTATCAGATTCCCAGTCTCGAACATTTTTACAACTTAAAACAGGCCAAGCATATAGGCAGACTGTTTTTCCTATTCTTGGAGTCTCACTACAATCCAAAATTCTCTTCTCTGTGTGCATTCCCTAATATCATCCTTGGCTTCAGTGCTGAGTATGAAAGATTTTGGAAAGGAGATGCCACATACTTCCAGTCTGATAACCCTTTGCCATTGCTATCTAAAACACATAGTATCATTTTACTGCTGCTACATTTATTCTTTTGGCAATAATATTTATTATCAAATTAAAAAAAAAAAAAAAAAGAGTGTGAATGGTTTGGCTACTTTTCCTTTTCCCTGAAAACCATCTTCTTTTGGGTGCTGTACTTCAGAATGCTTCTCTGAAACTATGGTTTCTTTATTCTCTTTCATTTTCACTTGCATACTAATTACATTTTGGATTATTTCACCATAATGCCAAATGAATATGAGCTTAGACTGTTAGCCTGATTCCTGAGAAAGTGGTAGCTGAGTCTCCAGTAGTTCACTCATTTGCTGTCTTGAATCTTTCCTAGGTTCAGGAGTCTTTGCAAGGCATGGGAAGCAGTGCTGACAGCTGTGACAGTGAGACAACCGTGACATCACATAGTGAAGAACAGAAGACACCAATAGCCAAGGAACGGCCATGTTTCAATAAGTTTGAGGAGGAAGAAGAGGAGGAGGATGAGGAAGAGGATGATGAAGAGGATGATATCTCTCAAGTAGAGAAAGGAAAGGTGGAGGTGTATTCTGAAAACCTAACGATAGATGATAAAAGAAATTGTGACTATGAAGCTGAACAAAATAATGGAGGAGAAAGTAAGTCATCTCACGTACCTAAGATAGTCGGAGGAGAAGGCAGCTCTAAAGATGAAGGCATTTCCAGTGAGCAGAAAGAACTGGAGCTTCTGGAGGAAGGCAGTGATGAAAGCGATCTTGACAACAACACTGCATTTGAGTTTCCTCAGTACCAAACACACCATATCCTTAAGTCGCTGGAGTCTCTAGAAGGTGACAGCTCTGCCCCATCGTCCTTAGACAGGGTTCATGTTGCTTTGCAGAGAGCCCAGATGAGGGTCATCAGCACATCTGACTCAAGGGCTGGGCGCTCTTTCTTTAAGTCAAAAGATCTCCTGAGGAAACAAAGACAGTGGTTGGCTGAATCAGGTTATCCTCTAAGGCGATCTCAGTCGCTCCCAACTGCATTATTGAATCCAGTGAAAGTGGTGTCCTCTGTGAATGTCCAGTTAACTCCAGGGAAGGAGACTCTGTGTGGTCCTCCTTCTTTCACCTACAAGTACACACACATGGAAGAAGATGAAAAACTGACTTCTGAGGATGATAAACAGGAAGATAAGGCAGCTACCAGCCAGCCTGTATGCAAATCAACACTATTCATTGCAACTTCATCCTCTAAAAGAGAAGTGCCCCAGACTGGGCTCAGGAGACTGTCCGAGGTGCCCAGTCCCACCAGGGGACAGAGCTGCCCACTACACACCCCAGCACATATGTCCCAGTCAACATGCTCCCTGCACTCCCTCCCAGCTGAGTGGTTGGACAGGCCACTCTGTGAGCACATGAGGACACTCAGCACCCACAGTGTCCCAAGCATCTCTGGTTCTTCCCTCAGCGCTTTCCTCTCACCCTTCAGCTGTCCTTTTTCTCCAAGGCACTCTGGATATCCTCATCGACCTCATACCATCAACCCACCTTCCACTGTAGAAATGCAGCTTCGCAGAGTCCTGCATGACATCAGAAACTCTCTGCAGAACCTCTCACAGGTAGGAGAAATCAAATGGGCTTCTTATTTTTTTAAAAATAAAATGTTAGCCTGAGTATTCTTTTATGTAGTGAAAAAAATCAGGGGAAAAAAACAGTACATTGTGCCTGCTTGGTTTGCTACTTCTTTCAGGAGCTTCTGTTCAAATTGTCAGGTGGTCCTCTCTCCAGTGCATCACTATTTTTGTTCTGATGTTGTTCATGTTGCACTTGATCCAGATCATTAGTAAACTGTTTTTTTTTATTTTTATTAAACTATTCTATGGTTACTCTTAGGTATGAGAGAGGAGCAGTGTATGCCTCATAAGCAGTTATTTTAAAGTGATAGTCATTAGCTCTAAATATAAAAATATATCTTGCCTTTAATGGTACTTTAGCCTGTCACTCCTCTTTGACGCACTTTTCATCCAACTGATATATAATTTTTTCATTCCAAGTCCTTTGACTTCACTAATGATGTTAATGATGATCATCCATTCAACTTAACATTTCTGTTCTGTTTTATGCCAGTGTTGTGCATGTTCAGCTCTGGAGCTACTAAACTAATCTTGAAGTTATCAGCCTTTTATTAAGAATCAATTTTGTCACAAAGTGTGAAATTTTGGTGAATGTGTGAATCTTCTCAATAGTCAGAGATGAAACGTTTTAGAATACAAGCATATAGATGTACATAATCTGGACATGCTTCAAATTTTCCATGGTGTATCAATAGTTCTTTTGAATTCTTTCAGAATTATATTGAACAAGCCATCTTTTTCGTGTTTGAGAAGGTTCTCGTTTTTGCTGTTTCCACTGTTCTTTGCTGTGCCACGTCTCTACATGTAACAGCCTCCAGCTTTTATCTGGTTGCTCCAGATGTTGATGCAACGTGCAAATAGAAATTCTTCAACAGTCTTGTTCTCATGGGAGACCATTAGCGTGCAGGGGGCTTTGGATGTAGGCAACATGGTGAGATTAAAAACAAACAAACAAACAAAAAAAAAACTAAAAAACCCACAAAATCAGCATACACAAAAATGAAACAAACAAAAAAACCCAAATACTAAGTGCTGAGCAAAATCCCACAGCAAATGACTGTGATTGTAATTGAAAATGGGCCATTTCCATTCATTTTCCACTTTCATTTTCTTGGGTCTGTTTTCTATGATGGGATTTTTTTGGCTTTTTGACAGCTGAGGCAGTTCAGATTACTGGATTTTCAGTAGTCTGTACCAGGTATTTTCTGCACTGATGCCTATGCCTGACAATTTAGCTTTTATCCCTACTTATTGTATCAGTCGGTCAATTTTTTTCCAGCTAAAACTTGTTTGTGTTATAGAACTTTGGTGCACATGCTTCAGTTAAGAGCTGGCACTTTCATTTGCTGCGTTTCCTTTTCCTGTTGCAATACTGTCACTGAGAGCAGAAATCATAAGGTCAGAAAGACTGTGTTTTAACATCGGCTGCTTTTGGGCTATTTAAGAAGGTGAGTCCATGAAGAAGTCTCTGTTGATGTTTCTGTTTTAAATGTTTGTTTTTTTATTTTCCATAGTATCCAGTGATGAGAGGTCAGGATCTTTCAGCTGCCACTGGTTACACTACTCAGAGATCATCCATTCTACCTCTCTATGAAGTAAGTGACCCTTTACACACATTAGCAGTTAGTCAAAATAAAAAAGAAACATAATGTATGTGCTATCTTTGGGCAGTTCCCCATCTTTAGAGAGACGACTCTATCCTGCAAACAATGCCAAAAAGGAATCAGTCTTAATATATGGAAAGACTTTCCTGGATTTGTATGGTATGCCCGAAAATGCTGTTTTATTGAATTATTGTTATCTCATGACATTTAACATCTGCATGCTGAAGTTGCAGAGATGCTGCTTAACTCATAGGATACATTTCAGCAACTGTAGCTATAGATTCCATACTTCATTTTCTTTCTATGTATTTTTCTTTTTTTTAAAATGTCTTTTCTCTGTTGTTTTTTTCCTAAGAATACTTTCCAGGAGCTACAAGTGGTAAGGCGAAACCTTAATTTATTCAGAACTCAAATGATGGATTTGGAATTGGCTATGCTACGTCAACAGACAACAGTTTATCAGCACATGACAGAAGAGGAAAGGTAAAATGATATTAAAAAAAAAATAATACTTTGACACTTATTTCTTTAAGAAATGATCTGCTGCCTCTGAAATTAGGGCAAAAAAATCTATTAATTTCAATTTGAGGAGGGTTGGAACCTAGTTGATGCAAAAAACAAAAAAAACAAAAAACAAACAAACAAACAAACAAAAAAACCACTAAACAAAACCCAAGCCCTGTGTTTACTCTCATCCTTACACCTTCTCATTCTAGAGTTTGTGTTCCCCATGTTTCTTCTAATTCCATTTCTCATTAATTGATATTTGTTTCCTCACTTCTGTGAAGTGATTCTACATCTGTGGATTTTAAGGATTTTAAATGTCACAGGATATTTGAGCACAGGCTATTGGAGGGGAAAAATTTTAAGCATTTTCAGCTTAGATTTTTTTCTTCCTCCTCTGTATAGATGTAAATAAATAAATAAAAATAGCACTGTAGCATCCAGATACTTTTCCAATGCACAGTGGCTATGCAGCAGGTTACAGATGGCATTCATTATTCTGGCTGTGTTTGTTGACTGTGGGTTGCAACAGCAGCTGATGTGGAACAATATTTGAAATTGCTAATTTATTTACTTTAGTTGAATCAGCTCATCACTAACTTTAAAAGCAAACATGATTTAGTTCTGTTGGTCTTCTTTGACCATTCTTTCTGGGTCAAACAGTAGCTTCTGCTTGGGAATTCAAAATTATGTGAGAGAAGTAACATGATGACTGCACTGTTCTCTGATTTTGGTTCTTTTTGCCGTTGTTCTTTTTGTGATGGATTTTGTGCAGGTATGAAGCTGATCAGTTGCAGAGTTTGAGAAAGTCTGTCCGCATGGAACTGCAGGAGTTAGAGATGCAGTTAGAGGAACGTCTGCTTGCACTGGAAGACCAGCTGAGAAGTCTGCACATGTCTTCCCCTTACAGACCTCAGACACACATAGTCAGTATTACCTTTTGCCACAGCATTGTATATTTTCTCAGTGTAACATGCATCAGTGTAATGTTAGTAACTCATAACTGTTAAAAATCTTACAGTGGAATGGTATCTGGGAATCTCAGGATTTGCATTCCACTTTTCACTGTATTAGAGAAGAGATGAGTGAACAGAGGGATTTTCTTGCTATTAATATGTGTCAATACATATTTTTGGGGTTTCAGAGTCTGAGATTTCAGGCTTCTTTTGTCAGTGCTTTCTTGCTCTGAATTTTTGTAGTTTTGATAGGGAGTGCTCATGTCTGAAACCTTCCTAGGATGGTTATTATCTTTGTGGAGTTCTCTTATGCTAGTTTTTGTACTTGTGAAAGGAGAGCACTGACAAGAAAAACAGTGAGTTTCTCTCCCAAGAAACTGTGTGCTTCCCTCTAGCTCTACCTACCCATGGACCAAAAAACAGGAAAATCCAGTTGTCATCTTCCGGTTTCTTCTTCCATTACCTTTTGGAGCTCTTTCAGCTGAACATGTGGCTCTCTGCCAGATGGGGAATAGTTCTGCTTGTATAGACACTCCACTAGCAGCTCAAGAGCAGTGGGGAGTTGCCCAGAGGGGAAGTTACTGGTGTCTGTTTATTGGTTGTGTGGCAATATACTCTCTCTTCTTTCTTCACTCCGCAGAAGACTGTTCCTCTTTTCTTTTTTTTCCGCTGCAACTCTGTCATCAGCCAAACAAAAGAAGCACGGACAGAAAGTATCATATGTTTTTTATGGATCTCATTCCTCTTTCTTAGTCAGTTCTCTTCTGTAGAAACAGCACAGGCCACATCTTCCTCTTCAGTTTTTTGTCACGGGAAAAAAAAAATTGAAACCCAAGAACAGGAAAATATGGTATTACTGCGATTGCAGGCCAAACTTGCATACTTCGAACCATATAAATATCTTCTTATTTGTAAATTCTTTTATAGGAGAGGGAGAGTATTAAAAATGACTGAAATAAGCTTTCACCAACCAGCTTTTCTTCCTGGTTCCAAGTTTATGCTTTTGCAGAAAGTATTCTGAAACACGGCATGTTTATACATTAGATTATAGCATCTCTGCAAAAAATCCCTAGTGTATTAACTGGACTTAATTTTTTAGGGTATGTATGGCAGCAGAAGTGCTGATAACCTGTCGTGCCCTTCTCCACTGAATGTCATTGAACCAGTAAGTAGTGTACTGCATGTTTTGTTAAGAAAATAATTTCCAGGAAAAATGTTATTCTTTTGTGAAGGTTATGCTAAGAGTCAGAGGTAAACCCATGAAACATTGAAAAGAAGCAGTTCAAAGACAGCAGAGTGGGCAGGGAAGAAAAGATAAAGCAAAAAGAACAAACTTGAATTGTTTCAGCAAAGGAAAACAAAATCAAGCCTTTACGTGTGCCTCTGTCAGTGGCCCTGGCAGGATGTATCCATATTGCAAAAGCCAGTGGCTTGGGAAACTGCCACAATTCTTATTTATGTTGGCTTTCAAAAATGCCCATTCCTTTTTATGATCTTCTTTGTTGCAGTCATAAAGTCAAAGCATATATTTATTTTATAGCCATATTTGTTACATGGAGGGAATGAGTAAGTGATCGAATAAATAACAAGAAAGCATAGCTATGTCTGTATGTGACTTTTTTATGTGCTTATTCAGAACTGTTTCTTTTCTCTATCCTTAGGTTTCTGAACTTATGCGAGAACAATCATTTCTGAAGTCTGAACTGGGTTTAGGACTGGGAGATCTTGGACTGGAAAGTCTGCCAGCCGAGGGTACGGAGTCTGTGTTCTCCCATGGAAACTCTGATTCCTCCTCAGTGTGCTCCACTACAAGTAGAAAAGCTGGTGTTGGATCCTCTGAGCTAACAGGAAAGTCTAAGAGTCGAAGCAAGAAGTTATACAGAGCTTCTGTTGCTTTAACACCAACTCCCCCAGCAAGAGCAGGCGCTGGACAGCAGGTGGAAAGCTCTGAGGAGTTTGCAGACTACAAGCCAGAGATGGAGAACAAATTTGAGAGAGTCCCTCTAGTGCCTGCATTTGATGAAATCCACAAAAGCGTGGAGCAGGAAGAGCTGCAGCAAGTCATACGGGAGGTGAGGAGAAAAGGGTTGATCTAAAATGTTTGAGTATTGTTTACTGAAAATTAAAGATAAACTGTGTAACTCACAGCCCCTAGACATTTCTATTTACTCCCAAAGGCTCCATACTCTTCCTGTCCTGTTTTTAGAGACTTAGAACTTGTCATGAGATGTCTGAGTCGCAGTTCTATTCTCAAGTAAAGCAATAGAATTTTTTCAGTAACAGTGGTTTGTGTGTAAATGAAGAGAATGTTGCTACTATCAGTCTGGGCAAGAAAAAAATTACCATCTTCTTGGTAAAGTATCAGTACTTCAGATTCCCAAGTGAAATTTTCTGTCGTGTTTGCATGACAAAATGACAGTTTGGATATAATTTGATTGATGATGTACTGTTTCTTAAACAACAACAACTCTGTAGTAAGTGTTAAAAATATTTGCCAGTTCCTCTCTTCCAAATCACTAATGACCGCAGGACTGTAAGTGAAGCAAACAGAACTGAGATGAAAAATTATTTCAAACATCAATTGATGTTTTTCAAGTGCTGTTGGACCTGTGTTGTTGGCAGTCAGTGAAAGTGGAGGGTGCTTGGGTATTTCTCTTGTGGGCCAGGTTAATAAACAGTACTAAGGTAGCATGTGTTATTTGCCAGTGACACAACAAAAAACCTTACAGCAAGTAGTATAAATTGGAAAAAGAAGCAGAAGAAACTTTGTCAAAAACTGTATCCATGAGAAAGTGGTGGTCTTTCTCTGTTGTGAGTTCAGAAATAGGAACTGAGAACTGTTCCCTCACTGAAGAGTGGTCACTTAGGCCCTTAACTTGTAGTATATCCCTTGAAGCTTTGGTATGGTACTGTTATAAACCTGTGTGAAAGAAAGCAGATGTGCTGTACTCAAGAATATACAACAGGCCAGGTTGTAATGCTGTGATACCACCCAGATGTGTTTGCATTGAGGCTGTGAATAACTGAAACCAGTTTTGTCTTTAAGACTGATGAGAGACAGGCATATCCAGCAATAAAACAGGAGCTTCAATCCCCAAGGAATCATCTGTCACTCCTTCAGCCCTCAGTTAAAAAAAACAAAAAACAAAAACCAAACCAAAACAAACAAAAAAAAAAAACACAAAAAACCACCAAAAACAAAAAACCCAGGGTATTCTAGACCATGAGATATTGTTTTCCTCACTGTATGACCACAAGACTTTACAGTGTCTTGCCTATGCGAAGTGGATGACTTGCTGTAGATTTAGTGTGTATAGGCACTTAACACTTGCACAGTGAGATCTGTGAAGCAGAAGAGCATTACTAAGGAACGTTCAGAGTGAAGATGGTGGCTAGAAGTTTAACTTGCTTTGTTTGGCTTTGTATAGCTCCATATTTAATCAGAGCTCAGACTGCAAAGAAGCTCAGACAAAGATATTAACAGTGATAAATCCACTGGTGTTTGGCAGTGAGGTGGTGTGTGGTGGAAATAATACAAGTATAGTGTTGTATGGTTGAAATAATACAGGTATAGCATACAGTTGGAATAATGCAATTATGGTTTGAAAATAGATAACCAAAGGGTATCAAAGAAAAATGACTCACCAACTCTGAGGCCTTCAGTCAAGAAGGGTGCTCACCAATGTTGAGGCTCACCACAAAAACTCCACAAAAGAACAGCCACCAGAAAGAGATGCTGCATTAGTGGTGATCAGCCCTTAAATGGGATCTGGGAGAGGTGGAGTCAAGCTCCACTCCTTCTGAGAGCACAGCTGAATTACCTTCACCTGTGCTCCCATAGCTGAATCGTTGCTTGCCTCAGATGGTTAATCAGAGTTTCAGACTGTGATCAACCATTTCCCTTACAGGTGGAAATGAGCTTTCAGTAAGTAACCTCATAATGTTGTATAATACCTTTCCTGACTGGTGTCAGTGGGGTGAATTAGGGACAGTGATGTTATCATGCAGAAGGAAGGATACTGCAGTCAGCTCCTGGTGATGTACCACTGGGCCTATGACCTCATCATTACTGTGCTCAGCATTAGGAGCTGAACACCTCCTGCCCACCACTCATCCTTACAATGGAGATTGTGATGCTGTTTTACACCTATATTTTGACCTCTGCCAACCTCTTGCTGTCATCTTCCCAAAAGTAATTGTTTTGGAAGAAGTCTTGGGAAAGGTGTTGTTGTGAGATGTCATAAAATATTCCCAGGCTTACATATTTTCTTCCTGGTCCACTTGCTTTCCTTTTACCCCTTTTAAAAATGATTTCTTGCCTAATGTTCAGAGTAGACATGTCATGAGATGCTTGTCATGCCTTGCCCTTTGCTGCTGATTCTGAGCTGAAACTAGGATGTTCCATTTGTATCATGTTCAGCCCTTCCATTACAACCTGCATTTTACAAGTCACAGTGAGGCACTGCTAAAGGAGGAACAGATAGGAAAGACAGCTATAATTCAAATGGCATATAAGAACAGCAAAGGCAATAAGGGGAGCTAGAGTCAAAGTACAGTTATTTCAGCTGATGTTTTCTCTGAGGTTATCATATGTGAAAGATCCTTTTAAACGTAGTTGGTAGCAAATAAAGGTGCAGACTCTTTGAACAGAGATTGTACTTCTGATGGTAGAGGACTTCATAATGCTGAAAGCATCTGTGCTGAAACTGAGTGACTAGAATCCAGATATGAGTAGTCAGCAAATAACTGAGCTTGACACACTTTGTAAATGTTTGAACACACTGAGAGATTGTTCCTGTTTAGCTTCTTTGGCAGCCTGTTTCAGTTCATCTCTGATTCTGAAGCTGAATTTTTCATTTGTTCATAGCTCACTGTAGTTTTTGCAGAGCCAAAAGCTATTAAATACTGATCAGTGAAATCTTTTGTACTTCATTAGAGCTAAAGCATAGCATAAATTGAAATGTGTCTTCCTTAAGTAGCCCTATTGTTAGCAAAGGAATTCCAGTTTTGTTGTCAAAAGAAAGAAGTCTGTCAGAAGGCATTTTTTGTACATGCACTCACAAATGTTAAACCATTCCTCATTCCTCCCATTCTCTGTAGCTGTGTGACCTCATGCTGGGGAAAGAGAAGGCAGGCAGTGTTGCAGAATATGCCTGGGTGGTTGTAATGTATGTGAGCTTTGACCTGCAGCTATTTGCTGGCATTAATAAAAACCTTCATGTTAACTTTCAGCATTAATGAGCAAGGTCCCACTGAAAAGCATTTAACAATGTGAAATGTTAAATGCCAAACAGCAGCCTCCTTGTTTTGTTGAAAATGCAGCCTGACCTCCTCTATATCATCGTCACACGAGATGCTTACTACTTGGCATGCAGGTCACAGTGTAGCTAGGAGCAAAAACAAGCTCTCTCTCATGCCAGCCTTTTGCAGTTTAGAAGATGTGATAGCTTTAAAAGCTTTCTGTTTAACAATAACATTGTCATTTTTGCTGATGATCTCTGTTATAAGTGATACTTAAGGAAGTATTCCTTTAAAAATTGTCTAGTTTTACTGTCAGTGTTTGGGAAGTTGCACTAGGTCTTTACAGACAGGTAGTTTGAGAGAGAATCTTCCTTTTTAAAATTTCCATTCAAAACTATATTAGCTGTTGATTAAAAAAAAAAAGAAAAAAAAAAAAAAAAAAAAAAAGTAAATGTCTATTTGATTGTTCATTGTTCCTGTTTGACTCCTCATCATATTATCACGAGCATGCAAACTTGTCAGCACTGCTGTGATGAGGTGGCACAAGAAAAAAAATGAGTAGAAAATAGTTCTAGAATACATAAAGAAGGACTCTGAAAAGCCTTATGCTCATTTTCCATCAGTGACTGAAGATCCATCTCCAAAATTGTCACTGAGGTACATTTTACTTTCAGAGAGTTCATTATAAAGCAGTAGCATAAGATCATTGTAATGGCAATTCTTTTACAGCAAGAAAGGTTACTGGTTTACTCTAGTACAATAAATGTGGAACTGTGTTATTAATACAAAATAAATATTAGTATTGAATTAATGTAGTATAAGTACCATAAGTGAGTAGATTTTCTCCTATTTCAAATGATCAATTTTTCATTCAGCTGCTAAAAATATGGCTGGTGTGCTCATTGACTGCCTTCTGTCCTTTGTACAGAGCAAGCCTTGGCAGAGCACTTCCCCTAAATTGCTTGTAAGGAAGAAGACAAATATTGGCAATTGTCATGACAGGCACCTGGGACTGAGTCAGTGCAGGAATCAATATCATGTCACGCAGGAATGACCTTGATGGGTCTCAAAAGAAGCAGTGAAAAGCAACAGCAGAGAGTGGTGACCTTCTTTGAGAAGGAAGGTGAGAGGCGGAGGGCTCAAGTGATTCACCAAGGTCGAGCGAGAAGTCATTGGAAGAGCTAAGAGCGGAGCAGGAGCTGCTTCCAGCTTTTGCCTCATCATGAGACTGTCTGTCATACTAGACCATTTACTTGCTAATTTGGGAAGCTTTTATTCGCTTATTCTGGAAAGTGATGTTTATTTCTGTCTATCCGGTGAGAGGAGGGCACAGAATGCCAGCTTTTAGTGTCCTTGGAGACCCAGCCCTGTGGTGCTGGAGCAGAACAGAGAGATGAACAGAGCTCTGTGTGGCCAGGACTTTCTGGATAGCTGGGCACGCTGTGGTCTCTCAAAACCTACTCCACTTGCTGCAGCTGGTGATTCTGTATGGTGTGTTTCCTTGTACAAGAGTTTCCAAGTCTGGCAGGCACTTACTGAATTGACAGTGGTCCCAAAGCTTTGCACACGTGTGCATAGATTGGCATGGATATCATCAGGAATTGTGGCTGTCAGTAAAACAGGTCCTGTTGAACACTGGGTTTTTTGTCAGCTAAACACAAGCAGTCCAGCTTTAAACCTGCTTCAAAGCAGTGTTGTAGTGTCTGAATTTCAGTTTGATGCAAAGTAGTAGTGAAATGAGGAACACTGCCACTAATGGTTTAAGGACTGAATTGCTTGCCAGTGAGGACGAGGGATAAATAACCCGTTGCTAATTCTGCTGCCACCCTTCTGACGTTGTTGCTTAATCCTTTTGACGCACCAGGAAAAAAGGGAGACTTACAAGAATAATTGCAAGATGTTCACAGAGATGGTGAGAGCTATGCAAACATGGCAAGGCCTTTGAGAAGACTAGATCTGAGTAAATATTATTCCCGTGGTATTGGTGGGGCATCAGAACATGAAGGGATTTGTTACTAGTAAAAGCAGGGTTAGAAATTTGGGTTTTTACTACTTTTTTTATGATTTTTTTTTTTTTTTTTTAGCATTGAGTCTCACATTAATTACAGCTTCTGAAGCACTTGAGAGCTACCACTGAAATGATGTTGAATGGTATTTTCTTTACAGATGGTGTTTTTTCTTCAGAGAACAGTTATTCATGCCAGGAAATTGTTTGTCATTTATTATAAGGAAAAGAATACGGCATTGCCTAGCTGGGCTGCTTAGTGCTTATGTGTCCGACACAGGTGGCCAAGCTCTCACCTGCCTACATTCTTCCACTGTCTTCCTCCTCACCTGTTCCCATAACCCCACATCTCTTTTGTTGGTAGTTCCTAAAATTAAGACCATCACAAAATGAGTGGGTGACCAAGATTTTTTGTCTTCGCTGCTGCAAGTGCAACAGGATTAGCCTGTTTTTCATTTATGTGAGAACTGCAGCCTATCTTCATTGACTTGGGCCTTTCTTACTGTGTAATGCCTCTGTGAGATAAATAGATTCTGCTTACTTTTCAAGAGTTAATTCATGTTAAAAAACAAACAAAAAAACAACATGTGTATTGCATGCTTTTAGTGTATATATCCCAAAGTGCTATTTTCAGAACATTGCATAGTTGAAGTATATTTTTTTCTTAACATAAGAAGAATAACCCTGATTGGAAATTGCAGATATTTTTACTATCTGGAAAAATAAAGCTACTTTGCTTTTATATGATTTGCAACAACTTAAAAATTGCTAACAGTTATATTTCCAAGAGGAGCCCTCTTATATTTTTCTTTTTTTTTTTTTTTTAAAGTTGACTTTCTGGTGTTACATATTTTCATATGTTGATAATGTCAAGCATTTCTTCGGTATCAGTTTGTTTTATCTGTTGGTTATGTAACTTACTGACCTGAAAAATTCCTCTAATCCCTTTCAGATCAAGGAATCTATTGTTGGTGAAATAAGACGAGAAATAGTAAGTGGATTGTTAGCAGCTGTATTGCCACAAAGCAGATCCACAATTGCAAAACAAGATACCCAGCTGTGAGATGGGTACTACAGGTAATCTGTGAATTTGCTTGAACCATTCACTCAGTGAATTCTTTTTTTCTTTATCTCTTGGAATATCACTGTGAACTTAAATCTTGCTTTGTTTGTATTTTCCCTCTCAAATAGGAGTGATCAATACTGAAGTTTATTAAATAAAGGGATTATTGATAATCCTGGACAGCTTTAGAAAATCAGCTAGCTTGTAGTTTGGTCCATCCTACTATCAGAATTCGTGTAGAGGTTCTGTATTTATTTTTGTTTGTTTGTTTGTTTTGTGTCCTCCATGATGACTTTGAGCTCAAGGAGGAAAGGTTTAGATTAGATGTCAGGGGAAGTTCTATACAGAAAGAGGTGAGATGCTGGCACAGGCTGCCCAGAGAGGCTGTGAATGCTCCATCCCTGGAGGTGTTCAAGACCAGGATGGATGGGGCCCTGGGCAGCCTGGCCTAGTAGCAGATCTGGAGGTTGGTGACCCTGCCTATGGTGGTAGGTTGGAATTTTGGTGGTCCTTGGGTTCCCTTCCGTACCAAGCCATTACTATGATTCTCTTGTGAATACATCATGTGAGAAGATTTCTGTCATTTGCCTGCCACAGACATGATCAAAATGTATACTCAAAAATAGCAAGCAAAAATCTAATTTAGATATTCATCTCTCTTTTCTTTTCTGTAAGGTTGGCTGTGGAATTCTGCTTTGAGTGGCGTACACTGGTGAAGTGTCAAGTTGGTTTTGCTTCAGGAGATGTTAAAGCTGCTGAGATAGGCTACTGTAATTCAACGCTGGGTTCTATGATGTGTGCCTTTCCTTGAGTTCATATATAAAGACTTAGACACTTTAACTCATTTATTATTATCCATAATGCATCAATGAAACTGTGGCTCTCTGAGAGGTTTTGTATTTATTTGTATTTCCCTGTTGTAAATTTTTATGTTGCTAATTTCTTATAGTAATGCATCACAAAACTTGAAAATTTGCAGGCTTAACCAATTTATAAATAATGTGCTCATGTTCAGCCTATCTTAAAAAAAAAAAAAAAAAAAAAAAAAAAAAAAAAAAAATCACAGAAAACCACCACCAACAAAAAACAAAAGAAACACTGACCTCTATGAGGTATTTATTGTGCAATAACTGATACACTTTGAGAGCTTGAAACAACCAATAATTGTTTCCACTGCTGTTACTTAGTGCCACTTCAAAGGAAGGAAAATTTCCTGTTGTAAAAATTGCTGTTAATTTTTGGAGTGGTTACTATTAGCAGAGTGGTTGAATGACATGAGGTTACTTAAAACTACTTAAAGTTCTGACACTGAAAGCCTTATCTTTATGTAAAAGACAACTTTTAACTAATTTTATTTGCTTCCTTACTGTTTGCCTATCTTGTAGAAAAGTACCTTCTTTTAAGCTTTGCTTTTTTGTCTTTGTGTTGACTGCTCTCAGTCATTCCAAGAAATTTTCTTCTGCTTTGTATTAAGAAAATGCAATAAAAAATACTGATATTCTGAAAGCAATTAGGACGTGCAACTTGTAATGGATGAGTGACCTTGCTTGTATTGTGGGGAAAATGGAAAAAAGATTTGTTTCCTTCCCTATCCCTCACAGATTCTATTTTCAGTTAGCCTAGCAAACATGTGTTTGTTCCAATGGAGAAAATTGGAAAGTCATTGGAAGCCTTATGTGGTCAAATAGACATTCAGTGGATATGTAATATCCCATAGTGCTGTGCTAGGAATGTACTTTTTCCATTGCCACCTCCAGCAACTAACTCTTCATACTGTGTCAAGGTCTTTAATCAAGAATAGTTTCAAATGTAACAATATTATATGATAAAGTTTGATTTTTAATTGTTAGGAAGACATGCAAGGGCTGATTTCTCTTAAAAAAAAAAACAAACAAAAAAAACAAAAACCAACAAACATGTATATTAAACCAATAAAATATTTATTTTGCCTATAATCTGTGTGTTTTTCTGTAATTTATTGTGCATGTGTTGTTATTCTTAAGCAAAGTAAGTTATGTAGATTTGATCACACAGTACCTAGGATGAAGAATGGTAGAAAGCGTGGGACCTAGGCTTCAGAAAGCTTTCAGAAATGAGAGAGATAAATTGGAGAGAAATATTGGCAGTTAAACCAAACTCTTGAAGTTGTTGGCTCCTGTTGTGACTCTCAAGAATTTGCTTGGGCTCTGCTTCTCCTTAGAATTACTGAGTAGCGCCAGGACTTTCTTGAAAAACTCATGGTGAACATTAAAACATAAACTCTAGCAGCACTTATGCTTGGCAATTTGTACAGGGTTGCAAGTTGCAGTAGATTTCTGCTATCCTTTGCAGCTTGTGTGAGGATGTAGCTTCACTCCTAATGCCACCCAGAGAACCCCCAGCAAGACTCCAGCGCTGCAACCAGAGGTTGCAAATACGTAAGACCAGAACATACCCAACTAGCTGGTGCCTCAAAAGCTCTCCTTGTCCCCCAGCCAGATTAATTAACATACCCTGCACTAAAGTGAATTTTGTATCTGGGCACTACCCAGTGGCATTCCAAGTAAAGTGGCAACTATGGCTCTGATGGAGCATTGGAGTAGAGCATGCCAGGAGCTGGTGACCATCAAGGTCAGGCTGCCAGAAGCATCCTCTGTGGGCAAGGCAACCCAGCCTCTGCCTTTACAAGAGAAGTCACTTATATACCTGATTCCAAGGTAGCTGGGTCTCACTGGCTTGGAGCTCATAGGAATATTCAATCTCAGCAACTCCGAGTCTAATGTTTAATATATCCTGAGACACAAAAGCTGGTGACAACTTTTCATTCAGCTGATGGAAGGCAGATTTGTGAGGTTCTGGCATAATTTAAAATAAACATTTCAAATCACATTTCTAAATCTGTACTGCAACCAGTGAATATCCAAACATTTCATTTTCCATAATCCATAAGTGGTAGGTTTCTGCCATACTTAAATACACCACCATCTAATATTTTGAGTGGCATTTGTGTAGACACAGGAAAGCTTATAAACATCTATTTTAAAACAAAACTGTAGTGTAACTCATGTTAAGCTGAACTGATACCAAGCTCTCTATTGACATTTCTGCTCACGCCATAGGAATGGCTGTCATTATTGTTGGACACATGCCTAACCTGGGTGCCTTGCCCTTTAGTAACGTCAATTCAGCTGTAATTTTTTTCTTTTTCTTAGTGATTGAAACTGCTACTTTCCCCACAAATTAATGTTGTCTTTTTTTCAGCCAGGCTGCAATTTGATATGAATTCTATGCAGTTTGAAACAGCTGTTGCAGTGGCTGATAAATACTGCTCAATTTTGCTGTGAATAAAGCCAGCAGTAATGCCAGAGAAATTTTGGATGCCTTTCCTAGACATTATTGTGACGGCAGTCTTTGTGACTGTCATTGGCTGCAGGGAATGAAAGGCAAGGAAAATGTAAAAGCTGACTGCTTTCTTTGGGTACAGGACAGTTCTGTCTCTATTGGTAGTGCTGCAAATAGACAATTAGTATGTTAGACCTCTGCTGAAATTGGGTGGTGACATCTTGGCATTTGGGAGCTGAGGCAGGCAGCTGGGGCCACAGAGCCTCACACACTGCTGGGCTTCGTGCTGCATGGCCTGTGAACTGCTGCTGGGCTGCACGAAGCACTGTACGCTAGACCTGGGATGGAAAGTACTGAGGATGACAGTCAGCTGGGGTAACTAGGAAGGGAGGATCCTGTGGCTGGTAGGCTCTGCAGCTCTGCTTGGAGAGAGGGCTCAGTGTGGTCCTGCATCTACAAAAAGAAATGAAGGACTCGAAGCTTTTCCATATTCTTCTGCTGACTAAAGCCTTCACAGAGAGGATGCTGCCCTATATCTTCTGTTTTCTTTCAAAACACATGGAGTGCAAGCTCCTGTTTTTGAGACAAGAGAAGATCAAGAAGATGCTTCAAGACATATGATTCAGAAGCAGCATTTTTCTCCAATTGCAGTCTCTTTTAAGGTGAGAATTCAGACCTCCTTGATACAATCCAACTGCAAATGCTAACTAGTATTACTCTACTGAGTCTTGCTAGGCAGCATTTGTACTGCCTCTGGATTTCATGTACTGCTGGAAAAAAGTAATAAAAATGGCTTACACGTAAAATATTCAATAGGTTTGAACATTTTGGTTCATCTATTTCAGAGATCAATCAATTTCAATGAAATTGGTCAAAGGAAGAGACCAATGAGAGAGAGGAAACAGGAACCCCAATCAGAAATGAGTAATTCAAGACAAAACTTGCAGTGCAAAGTAACATTGTACCTAAACTTTGGAAAGTTTCTCTTTTGGAGGAGCTTCTTCAATAGGAAAGAAAAACAAACAAAAACAACAACAACAAAAAAGCAAGCTCACAAAAAGTGGATGATAACGTGAAATAGAATAACTGCTGGCTTTGGCCCAGTACAACACTTTTTTTTTTTTTCCTGAGTTAACAAGACAGTACCAAAATAACATCATTTGGTTTTCAGAAAAACAAGAAACAGACCATTTTTGCACAGTGCTTATTTACCTTGATATTCCAATGTGAATTTAGGTGTGATAGTAATCCTTTATATTCATGCTGTAGAATAAAAGTGTTCAGAATTGTCAGAAGAGAAACTGTAGCAATTAGATCAATGCCTTATTTTCTTTGCATTTAAAAACAAACAAACAACAACAACAACAAAAAACTTGCTAATTGCAAAGAAGTTGTATATCTTTCAGTTCTAAGTAGATACTTGCTGAGTGATGGAGGCTATTATATACAGAAACATCCTCTCTTTTTTTAAGCAGTGTAAAACAGGAAAGCCTGGACAATGGTCAAGTGATTAATGATTAAATTATAGCAATGAGAAGACAGCATGGCAGAAAGCAAAAATTATCTGAGCAGGTGAGTGGCTATTCAGCCCATTGTGGTACAGATACCTACTTGCACAGCATAGTTTTTTGTAAACTTTTGTCAGTGTTTATATAACTGCATAGAATCTCTCATTTCCCCTCCCTATCTTTAATTAATTATATAAATCAGTAGGGAGTTCTGGAGTCAACTTTTAAAGAAAGAAACTACAGAAATTTCTGTACACTTTTCTGTGTTTGGCTTTAGTTTTAGATTTTCTTTTAAAATTATAAAGGCAAGAGAAGTAATGTAGAAGGCTGTTAATGCCCTGTCCACAGATTAAACAAAGCTTAGGCAGCAATTGCTTCTAGAAGTATTCTTTAAAGATGTACTTAATTAAGTATTGTTATTATTGGAGGTGTTGCAGGAAAATTTATACATAGGCATGTTTTCACACTGACATAAGAAATGGAAAAAAATCTTAGCAGTGCAGGCTCATGAGAAGTTTGGAGCTCAGTCACAGTTTACAACATAAGAGCAACCATAGCAAATGAAACTCAAAGCAGGCCTGTTCAGTGTCTTCACTCCCACAGTGGCCAACATCAAATATTTGGGAAGAACTGAGCCTGAGGAGGTTTGAGTAGCATTTCTGCCCTTCCTGCTATGAGCAGCCAGAGGATCTGGATTTCCTGGCCAGCAGTGGAATCCTTGATGGATTTCTTTTCCACTAATTGCTTTTTCTAGTGCATGTATAGTTTTGGTGTCTACAGCATCCTGTGGTGATGAGCTCCACAGTTTAAGCCCACCTTGAACAGAGACAGGATAGTTATTTGAGCCAAGCCCTTAATAATTCCACTACGTACCTTCTGGTTCTGCTGCTGTTTCAGGCCCTGTGGGGCAGCACCCCAATGGAAAAGGCATCAGTTGCAGTGGGGTCACCTTTAATACCTAGCTTGTCCCTGCTCATGGAGCTGATCTGTTCCTTCTGCTCCTGATGCTCATGTAAGTAACAACAAGTGATGGTTCCCCAGCTCCTGAGGGTTGTCCCAGCTGGATGTCTCTGGGAGTTGCAACTGCTGCCATGGGAGTGCTGTAGACATCACCTCTGAGGGTCACTATAACTTCTCAACATCTAACAAGTCCTTGGAGGTGGAGGAGAAGTCAAGAAAGAACAAAAAATGCATATATATCAAACTCAAAAATCAGAATTTTAAAACTTGTTGTGTATTTGTTCTACTGAGCTTTTATTGCTCAGCTGATGACTTTTTGTTGTCATTACAGCAGTCTTTGTACACTGAGTTTTCTAACCCAGACTCTGAAGCTGTAAGAGCTCATTTCCTGTTCAACTTCCCCGTCCTCTTTAAACTTTTGTTTAAAAATATTATGGTATAAACTCAGTTTTATATCTCATTTGTTTAGTTCAATGTTACAGTCAACTTTTGCATCAAAGACTTAATATGGGAATCAGCTAATGTAATTTGATTATAACATCTATGCAAGCTGTCCACAGTCATTTTGTTTATTGAAAAATGTGTTAGATTTACTTTCTCCCTGATAAGGAAGTGAACTCCAACATGACTTCCTCCTGAAATTCCTCTGTAAACCCATTACCAGAATGTTAGTCTCTGCACTACTGAACTACAGCCTGTATTAGATATAGATCTTCAGACTTCATAAACAGGTTATGTCCGTACCATTAATGCAGCCTGTTTCCTGTGCTTGGGATGTGCTGATTCTATGGACGGCAGTACTTACCAGTAAATGTTTGTACATTACTTGGTGGTTGGGAGAGTAGTAAGCCCCAGGGGAAGGTTTGAATAGGTAGATCAGTTCTTACCTCCTCAGGTCAAGGTAGCTTTAAACTGATGATGATTACAGTCATACTGCTAAGGAGTGATTATCTCAAGGAGAAATAATAAACAAAATTAGCAGTATTTTTTACTTACTGAGCTTTATGAATCCATGTATGCCGTTACTGCTGAGCAAAGCCTGGTGTTTGAGGTACAGAGTGCTGTTGGCAGATCTACATTAGGCTGTTAGTAGGCCCACAGCTCTTTTGGTTCTTCATCCTGACTTACCTGCAGCAGCACTTGCTGCTCACAAAGCAGATGTGATCTCATACATTTGTATTTTCTGTGTATGAATATCAGGCTGTTTCCAGTTGTTGAGTGGGAGCAACTCTGACAGCAACACCTGTATTTAACTATTTGAAAGGGAACTTTCAGAGCCCTTTTGGATACGCTAGTGCTTATTATTGAAAGGCTTGCATCTGATTTTAGCAGGTTGACTTCAGAGGCAGCTCCAGGTCTTGCTCTGCACCAGGCCAGTGCTGTGGTAATCTTTGATCACAGCAGAGAGGCTGAGGCATATTGCTGATACAGCCAGAATTGTACAGAGTGTGAGACAGAGCCCACCAAGTTCCCTCCCCAACAGCCCGAGCCCTTGTCTGTGAAGCAGTTAGAAGCCTGTTCTTATATAGTAGAGAAAATAGACAGGAGCTGTGAGTGCTTTGATAGCTCATCATGACAGCAGGGAATATTAAAGTGTATTGGTTCATAACAGGACCTAGTGAACGACACTGAAAGGAAAGATTATAGACAGTTATTATTTTTTTCCGTGACAGTTTTAGCTGAATCATGAAGGAATTCAAAACACTGTGGAGAGTGCACTAAAAACAGAAGATGAGCTAAAAGGATTTGGCAGCACTTAAATGCATTTCAGCTCTTCCCCAGACTGTGATGTAGACTATAGAAAAATGCAAGCACACTCTGCCTGGAGACTATGCTGCAAATTAGGTGTAAGAGTGAGCTGATGCAGTAATCCTGAAATGCTATATCTGGCTGCTCTCTGAAATATGCCTCTTCTACTATTTAAAATATACTCCTATTGTTGTAGTGAGGAAGTCTGGGCAGCCAGCTCCCAGGCAGTGCAGAGAGAAGAGCAGCTGAGGCTGGTACCTCCATGCTGCACCACAGGCTTTTTCCTGCTAGGCCTGACATTCTTTTAGGGCCCCGTCCCTCTGTCCTGTCCTGCTCTTGCTGTCTGGCTCTCCCCTCAGCATGCCAAGGAGTATATTTTTTGTTTTATTTCTTCATACAGCTATTGAGCTTGTTTCTCACACACTAGTCCTAGCAACAGCTTTGGGATTTGATCCCTTTACACAGGAGCATCCTGCAGTCAACAGCTGAACACCTCTGTCAGCCTTTCAGTCATTTGATGTTATAACATTCTTTTCACAGTCTGAATGTTTTTGTTGGATTTTTTTTTTCAACCGAGTTTAATATAAAAAAGATTGTTTTTGTGATTTAATAGTACAATTATACTGCTGTAACATTATTTAATACACCAAGTTTCAGAGACATCTACAGCAGGTATATTTAAGGCAACAAATCGCCTGTGTTTGAAGCTATCCTTGAAATTAGTGGCATGTCTGCTTATGAGGGTCTCGGAAAATTAGACCATCCTGAAAACCTTCCATGGTGAAGGCTGCCTGTGTCTCTCTTCCTTCACCATCAGCTCTTAGGCGTACCAGCAGAACTGCTGCAGTTGCATTCTGTCTCTTACTATCTATCTGTAGCAGTCTATGGAACAAATTGTGATTGGTCTCTGTAGGAACAGCAAAGATTTAAGAACAATTTTATGAAACACTGAGTATTACTGTTTTGTGCATTGTTGTTGTTCTGGTAAACAGAACTGAAAATCTTGCCTCAACACTGTAAATATTGCAAAATTAGCTGAGAGAGCCCAGGATAACCTGATCTCAGGTCTTTCCTCAAGCAGCAAGTAAGAACAGATACATGCAAAAAATCCCTTCCAATCAAGACTGTTCTGTGGTTCTACAATACAATTAATGCACATAAACTATAAGTATGGTTAAAAAAAATACAAGTATAGTGCACAGCTAGAATAATACAAAAATGGTTTGAAAATAGATAGCCAAAAGGTATCTAAGGAAAACATCTAAGGAAAAGAACTCACCAACACTGAGGCCTTCAGTCATGATGGGTGCTTGCTGATGTCGAGGTTCTCCTCAAGAACTCCACAAAAGAGCAATCTCCAGAAAGAAAAGCTACATTAGTGGTGGTCAGCCCTTAAATGGGATCTGGGAGAGATGGAGTCAAGCTTCACTTCCTTCTGGTATCACAGCTGAATTACCTTCAGCTCTCACAGCTGACTCATCACTTGCCTCAGATGGTTAATCAGAGTTTCAGGCTGTGATCAATAGTTTCCCTTACACTATCACAATAAATTAAATGGGAAAAATGCCAGCAATGTGGCACACTCCCTGAGCTGTTCAGTTTAGTCTCTAACTACTACTTTCCATCCTATCAGATGAATGTGTTCTACCTATCAAGTAACTCATGGTTGTTACTTGCTACATAGCTCAGTAAAGAAAGACTGTCTTCTCCAGTTCAGTTCCAGCTGTACATCTTTATTCATTCAGGCATACAACACTGAGTAGGGGGGTATGTGAGCAAATGAAATGGTTGTAGCCTGAGGGCAAAATCTGGGAAGACGGCATCAGTGGAAATTCATTACATTCTCTTTTATTTGGTCTTACAAAAGGACAGTTCTTTAGGGTTTCAACTATAATTAAATACATCCAAGGATATATTGTGAGAGAAGCAATACAGCAGCAGATAAAGGCTATTATTTTTGGTAAGAGCTCCACAACTGTGTTCTGCCCTCTAAACATCTGCTGTAAGCTACTAGATCACAGAAATGGCTTGTGCCAACCACCACAGAGCATAAGGCAAGTTGTCAAAGTTAAGTCACTGGCAATTTTTCAGGTACTGGCCATCAATTGGAATGCACTTAAGTACAAAGGAGTTCTGATTTGGATGAAGAGTGGAATTTCACTGGGTTTTATATTTGATCATTGAGTGAGTCAGGTCATCACCTTTTAGTGCATTTTCAACTCTTGGGTTACACTTAGTCCTTCATAAACTAGCTTACTTGTGTATTTGTCTGTCTTAATGGTTTTCATTTGCATAAATCAAAGCCCTTTCTAGTTTATTCTGTTGCATACAGCTTGCACATTTTTCATACACAGGATCCCAGCTCCTTCTCCCACCTCCCATGCTGGCACAGATGGGGAAGTACTCAGCGGTTCTAGAATAAACCTGTGATGAACTGTGGAAATCCTTAACACTTTCAGTGGCCAGAACTAGAAGTGCATTTTCAGATTCCTTTGAGTTTTGGTGATGTTCAGCCTCAGCTCTGAATTCTGCTGCTCCTGTGTTTGCTTACTGCAGCCTGTCAGAGTCAGGCTCAAGTTGTTATTCTTCTCCGTGTGTCCCACCTGTTTGCTCTGGTGGCTGGTTGGAGATCTACTGAAGAGAGTTCATGGAGCTCCCAAAAAAACTGATAGAAATTCACTTGTTCTCTGCAGGCAATCATGTGCCAGATGAAGCGCATCCTGTGATGTGCCATACCAGTCAGATTTTCCTTCTGCACCACATTTTCTCTGTTTTTTTCAACTGCTGGTAATGGATATCAGGAAATTGGCCCAAAGATCTTTGGCTGTGGGCTTAGAGCTGGGCTTGCAATGTGGTCTTTTGACCTGCCTACAGCATTTTCTGTTTTGGCACCAAGTACAATTTAGCTGTAGGAGCTCTGCTGTCTGCACTTTCGTGTAGTGGTTGTGAGCTCTAAGAGCTAACTTTAAAGAGACTCTAAGTGAGACTTTTAATTAATATGTAATAAAATGTGAGAATCAGGTTCAGCAGAGTATTATTAATATGATCGATCACGATATTTTCATGGTCTTAAAAGAAAGCACAGATTTTACTCCAAAGTGGGACTTAGACCCCTGAATTTTAGCCTGAGTCAACTTTACTTTTCCTAGGGTTGACAGAGGGAAAATATAATCTCCAGTAGATTCTGTGTTCCTCTTAACTAGAACAGAGTAAGACGTGTTCTAATATGTCAAGAAGGAGGGAGCCCAGATTGCTGGCTTAAAAGTGAAACTTCTCAGTATCTGAAGTTACATGAGATGGATCACAGCCTAAATCTGAGCTAGCCTAAGGTACAAATTGTACTTTGTTCACCAGATATACTTCATAAGAGTGTGGGTATCTATGTAGCGTCATCACCAAAAGTCTTCCTGGAAAAGGTTTAGAAAAAGATTTGGAAGAGCAAAAGCTATTGTGTGATATGCGAGGAGAGCAGTTCTGGCACAGTGTAACAGAGATGGAATTACTGCATCCACCCCTCCTGCTACCTCCACCCCCCAAAAACTGAAAACTTCCTGATTTGTGTTCATCAATAATTAAGAGCCCATCAGCAATACTCAGAGGGAGCTTGCATTGCACTTCTGCGCAGCCAGTTAGTAATGTACAGTGGAGAGATCCTCTCTTTCAAATCCCAGGGCTCCAGGCCATGCAATGCTAGTATTGCATTTTCAATTAGCTTCTGAGTGAATGCTTGGCATATGCAGAAGTGAACTGGTACACAATTAGCTTATTGTTCCTTTCAGCTTTGTGCTGAGAGGATCTGAAGTACTGAAGAAGAGAGGGGGGAAAAATAGCCAAGCCAGCAGCATCTCTGTGGATGTGGAACAAGGGCGCTGCTCGGTTCACACAGATCCACTTGCTAAGTCGGGAATTACAGCTGTTACTGAGGAGCACACGGCACGGGCTCTCGGGAGGGTGCTGAGGGGAGCTGCAGGCTCTGCTCTCAGGCACTCCAGGCTCTGCTCTTACCTGCCTCACCTCAGCACTGCCATGGAACCCAACAGCCCCAAAAAGATCCAGTTTGCCGTACCACTGTTTCAGAGCCAAATAGATCCTGAAGCAGCTGAGCAGGTAAGGACAACTAGTTTCTTTCACTTATTTTTGAGGGGATGGGGTGGACAGATGCAAGATATGGGGCATTAACAGGTAATATGACCTAAAATCTCTGCTTACTTATGTTAGTTTGACTACAGACTAAATGCTCTTGAGGTTATTGTGATGTCTGGATACATGCAAAGAGAGGTGGATACATGCTCTGGGCAGAATAAGCTTTCTTTGCCTTCGGAAGGTTTACTCAGTGTACATTTGCTGTACCTTTTCTATAACTGGGCTTGTGTTCTAATGCATACACTCCACTTGAATATGCATTCTCAATCAACTAAAGAATATTGTTTTTTATGTAAGCAAAGACATGAAGTTGATAAAAGTCACCTAATAGATATATTATAGAGTCCAGTTAGAAGACAACTTACTTTCTCATTTTACCATGAGAAAATGACGGTTCCATTTTACACACAGCCATTTCTTCAGTTATCTCCCATATTTCACACGATTATTACAGAGTCTTATGTGATTGTTAATGTGTTTTAATTATTTGAAATATGTATAAGTGTAAGAATGTGCCTAGATGTGGAATTATGTATGCATGAAATTAATATGTGTACCATTTATGTTTTGAATCACATACAGATAGAGGTAAAATATATATATATAGCAATACAGCAGACTGTGTAGGAAAAGATGTCTGGTATTCTGAACAGCTATGCACAGATGTACACAAAGAAGGACACACAGACTTAGAAGAAATACTGGATAAGTCATAATTAGGTCACCCAGTATATTTGTCTCAGTGCAAGTCTTTCTTGACACTCACTTCTATTTTGGTGAGTCTCCTTTTAGTTAATATCAGGGGAGTATTATAACCTTGACAGTTCTGCGTTAGTAGCTATAAGGTTATTTGCACCTTTAGGACAGGTATCTTGTTTCTTGAACGTTTGGATGTCATGGCTCTTAAAAGGCAGCTGCTTTTGCTGGAAAATGATGTGTGAGTGACCACTGAATGGAGAAGTGCTAGAAGGGTGCAGGAGAGAACTGCTGCCAGTCTTCATTTTGTCCATAGGTATTTCAGAGCTGCGCTTATGGTGAAGTCCTGCAATTAATTCCATCAGGATGTGTTCTGACATTTTTCTGAACCCTGTGAGAATCTTAGGATTTGGATTCATTCCCATGGCTTTTGAAGTGCTATGCCCCAAATTTTGCACAGTATTTAAGGACAAGCTTTTTTTTTTTTTTTTTTTTTTTTAATAAACGTTGAAAGATTAATTCAAGAGCCATGGGCGTGTGAGGAAATTAAACTAGCAAATGCTGCTGCCAGCTACATTTGCTCTAATCTGGAATAACCCTGTTAAACCCGATGATGTAATTTTCCATTTACCCCTTTGAAAGCAAAATTTGAACCCAGCTCACTACAGATGTTGGCTCAGCAACTGAAAAAGCACAAACACAATGACACTGAGCATTTGCGTGAGAATGGTTTCTATCTTAAATACTCCTGGTCACTCTCTTAAATTCAATAGAATATTGATATAGCCTTAAGGTTTTAGTGTAGCAACTTTCAGTGCAAATATGTCCATTATAAGAAGGTATTCCAATGTCATGTAGTTCAGCCAGTGTTAATGGAACAAAAAAGCTTCACCAAATAAACTTTGAATAAGAAGAATTGCATACAATCCCTATTCAGGATCATATATTGATAGGTAAATATCTAATATTTCCAAAGGACACTGTGCCATATTTTGAAAGTCTTGAGTATTTTCTTCAGTTGAAGAATAATAACACCACCTCTGGCCACAGTTTAGAAATACGGATTCATCGTAGGACTTACATGCAATATCAACTCTTGCTTATGCTTACAAAATACTGATTTTAATAATTACTAATGAAACTTGCACCACAAGTAGGCATTTGAATATATAAGCTCACCAGCTACTGCAATTATTTTCATGCAGCAAAGTCAATATTTTGAGATACGGCTGAAACACATCAGTAATATGCATCCATAAACTGATTAAAGGTGACTGCAAATCACAAAGGTACTTTGAAGGGCTCTCTACCATGCTTTGGCTTTCCGTGCACAAGTAGCAGCATGACCCCAGTCACTGTCAGTCCAGAAGAACAGTGAGAAAGACAGAAGTTTTTTTAATGTTTGTTGTTGTTACTGCTGTTTTCAACTTGACTTGATTTACTCTCAGAAGGACATGAGGTGGGTTGTCTGCTTTGCTTTGAGTGTGAAGTGGTGAGTGGTCCCTGATAGTTCTTGGTTTCTGTATGTTATAGATAAGGAAAAGAAGGCCTACACCAGCATCACTTGTCATCATGAATGAACATGTGCCCCCAGGTAAGTGCCTGCACACCATCTAAACTATTGAATTTGTATACTCGATTCTCTGCAAATTGGTTTTATTAACTACACTTTAAAAATCCATCATTATTTTCATAGCACTAAACATAAAACGGGAACTATTCAAAGTAAAACCCACAAACCTCTGTGAACACTGACTACTATATGATGTCAGTATTATCAGGATTTTATACTTTGTAATTTTCTGCAGTATGCATGAGAAGGGTAAACAGGACCCTGATGCAGAACTTCCACAGGACTTTGCTTTCCCTTGGTGAATGAGGTGGAGACCTATGCAGTTGTAGTGTTGATTTTTCAGACTCTAGAGATGCTAGAATGGCTCCAATTTTTGCTAATTCAGCAAAGGAAATTGCATTGTAGAACAGGTTGTTCTCCAGTTTTTTGATGTCTGTTCTCACTATTCCTTTTCAAAAACAAAAAAAAAAAAAGAGTATTTTCATCTGAGACTCTTCTCAAAGTTCCTCTGTGAGGTGGGACAATATGAGGTTGCAAAACACTTTATCAGGTAAACGTGACTTGAAAAAAACTAATGTGTGATAAGCTGGTTAATAAGCATAAGTGACAGAGCTCTGAAAAAACAAATTTCAAGAAAAACTCCTCAAGACATAGCCCATTTTAAACATTACTTACTTCATATCCAGCTTTTCCTCTATGTAGCTTTCTGAACCATAGTTTTTCTGCCTTATCTCTTCATCTTCTGATCTAAAAAAAAAAAAAAAAAAAAAAAAAAACAGCTTGGGCTTTTTCTCACTTATACATCTCATAGATCATTACTGTATGCACTGGCATCTCAGTGAAATTAAACCATCTTAGCTCTTTTGGGATCTCAACTTACAGCATCATACTGATGGTCTCCTGTTCTGATTGATAATACCAGTAGATGAATTCCTGAGAACTGTGCAGAAGGAAGCATTTAAAAGCCCTGATCTTCTGGTTGTAATCAGTGCAGCATAGCACAGGTTGGGGAAGCTCAAACACATCATAAGGCTAACACTGTATTTTTTTGACACTACAAGTGACCTGTACATTTTTTAAAGAGATAATGCTGATTCTAGTTCAGAGAGTAGCAAGTTTCAGTGCCCAAGTTTTGGGCATTTCAGTTCTCAGTTATGAAAGATCTGTCTCAGATCAACTTTCCTTACATTAATGGGATCTACAATGCCTGTGTTGCTATGACTTAATTTAAAGCAAACTCACCTAGGCTGTTAATCTCTTTTGCAACTTAATTTGTACACTCTGTACCATCATATTTCCTTTTATAAATAGATACTTGGTACAGTACCAAATCAAAACCAAACAGAGAATAAGAACTCTTTCTAATTTGCAGGAAATGTTAGTGTAAACAAAGTGGTGCATATCTGTTATCTCCTTTCCTGCAATGTTCATAATAAACCTTTAAATAAATCATTTTTATTATCAGTTAAGATTGCTAAAAGTATCAGTCAACTTCCATGAAAACACAAGAGCAAACATTCACCCACTTCACTTGCATATATTTATTCTTTCATATATTACCCCTCTTACTAGGCACTAATATCAATGAAGATATCAGGTTAAATCTTGTCTTGTTGCTTTTTAAAATTTTCTACCTATTCAGCTTTATAAGTACCTTCATTTTCCTGTACCACACCATGTGGTTTATGCATGAGCATGTGTGTACATTTCCACATGGTGTGCTTGACATGGGCAAAAGATTTGAAAGGAAGGTGCACACGCTGCTATGTAAACCCGCTGAATACAAGATCTGCACTGCTAATTTGGAGGGACAGACAATAGCTTTACAATGAAAGTATAAATAGTGAATAAACTCATTAGGGACGTGATCTCAAAACTTGTGGGAGAATTTCCAAAATTATTGTATACCTTCATCTTTCAGAGCAGTCAGCAAGTCCTAGAGGCTCTTGCCACCTTGCTGTTGGCCTCCCTACTGGGTTTCAAACAAGTTCAACAGTATGATGAATAATGATTCATCTACAAAAATGTTTAATTCCTCTCTGCACGTTTGCATATATAAAAAAGTAAAAAAGTAAGAGTGCTAACTTGACACTGCTATAATTTTCATTAGAAGCATGATTCCCTGAATCAATTAGGAAACTGAGCAGCAGAAAACGTAAGTGATATTGTCAAAGCCAAAAGTTAAATTAGAACTGGGCTTAACCAAAATCCAGTTTCCTGAATTTTACGCATTGAAGTACTCCAATTACCTCATTAGAGCAAACAGAGAAAAATACACTTCCAAGGGCTTCAAATGTGTGTTCCAGTGCAATCCTGAAAGTTTAGATGCACTCAGTGTTCACTCAAATTATCTAAACTTATTTTATAAAACAGGGAGAGACTTTTTCTAAGAAACAGGCTTTTCTATTTTCTTCTTCTGCATCTGCTCTTGATTGCTGAGTGAAAAAAAAAAGCAGCATTTTTGTGGTATTCTGGATCCAGAGCCATCTGGAAACCAGAAGATAGTAAAATGTATTTAGAAGTATAATAAATGCAGTTTGAATTGTGTCATATATAGATCTCAAAGTTGTTTTCTTGTAAGTCTCCTCACCCATCCCTAATGTCTACAACAGACTTGACAGGAATCTGTCTTCACATATGTAGATAAGAGTCGTTTTGCCACAAAGTGAAGATGGAGTGGCTACTAAGGATAAGTCATTTTAAGCCGATGACAGCTACTCTAAAACTGTAAGAAGAATTTGCTTGGCTTTCTTGCTTCCAAGGAGTCTGTAAGGGCCAGACCACACTGGATGATTTAAAGACAGGTGGTAAATGTGACTGCAGATATGTGGCTGCTAATATTCATCCCAGACTATTGGTGCATTGATTGGTGCATTTTCTCCTGCTCACTCTGGTTGAAATCATATATGATAAATGCAAAGTCAGCAGAAGAGGAATTTGAATAGCAACAGCACTGATAATTATTGTCATGGACAAAGTGGGCTTGTGAAGCAACAAAACAATGAAAAAAACTTTTTTCTCAGAGGTCTTTTCCAGTCTTAATGATTCTATGATCTGAACAGAAAATCTTACACTAGAAGGATCAAGACTCAAATTATGAAGTTAGTTACCCCTATTGTGATTCAGTTGCCATCAACTGAGCTCTATCTTCTGGAAATCTGATGTTTGATTTCATAATATCCAGTCAGTTTTAATGTTATTTGAAATTACAAGACCCATTTACTATCTATGAGAGCAAAGATAAATGTTACTAAGAGGAATGTTCAGTATCTGTTTCAGTATGTTCAGTACCTGTATGCAGGGTGCCTGTATGGGCTACTGGGGTAACCCAGTCATATCCTGTTATAACCACAGTTGTTTATCCCTATGCTTTAAAAAATGGACACAAGCACGTGCTTAGTTTTAAAGGCACATTTGCCTTTTATCCTGCAGAAGAGCTTAATCCAAAAACTGCTAAAGCTCTCCCGCTTCCTCTTTTTCTTGGAATATCATTGGAGCCAAGATGAGAAAAAATAAAATTTCCTACCCTGAAAGCAATCATTTCTGCACTGTTACAGTATACTTACAACCTCCTGTATCCCTACTAAGTGTAGGAGAATGTATATGAAAATCAATTCTTATTATCTGAAATACAAGTATAACCATGCTTTAAACCAGCAGCATTACACAGCAGCCACTCAAATGAAAGCTGGTAATGTTGTAGGGCAGTGGCAGCTGAGGAAGGAAAATATGTCAGACCATGGGTCAGGTTTAATGCCATTAGTGCTTACTTTGATAGGAAAACAGTGCCAGTGTTCTTGCACAGCCTGTCTTTGTCACAGAGCCAAGGCCACATCAAATATTTCTGGCTGTCAGGATCTGCTCTACTTGTGTCAGAGTGCTTGGTCTTCTTGAAGGATTAGAATATAGGCAAACTTCAAGTTAAACTTCTGCATTTCTGAATTTTCTATGTATTTACAATTTCCATCTCTCTTTTCTACTCAGTTTCATGTTTTGACTTCCTTCCCCACAATGTAAATATTACTTGCTGTTTGGAAATAAAAACAGAGCAATGTATTTTGGGAATTCTCCAGAGCTGCCTTTTCATGTTGTGTGAATTGAATTTCAAGGAACCCACTGCATCTAAGTTAACTGAAGGCTGGAAATTCTAATCTGAAGGTAGGAGATCTATACTCATCCCCAGTAAGACTTACAGCCTATGTCTGGGCTTCAGCACCCTTCTGTAGCTGCCTGGATCTCTGGTGAGATGCCTCAGGGGTGGCATCAGTATTTAGTACAGCAACAAACCATGCAGACAGATGGGTGGTAGGATGAAAACTGGCCCTTATGCCTGTTGCAGTACTATGACCATGCAAAACAAACAGGTTTTTTAATGCTAAATTTGTTCTCTACCAGTTGTTAGCTTATGCTTCTAGGTAAATGAATGTGTTTTTTTCACATCTGATGATTACATTTTCTTCCAAGACAAAAGACACTTACTGAGTAGGAGAAGCATTTCTGGGCAATAGCAAATCAGCCTTGCAGTCCTGTGTGGTTGAAATAATACACACATAGTTGGAATATAGCTGGAATAGATAACCAGAAGATATCTAAGGAAAAGGACTCACCAACTCCAAGGCCTTCAGTCAAGAAAGGATGTTCACCAGTGTCAAGGCTTGCCAAGAGAACTCCACAAAGGAAAAACCTCCAGAAAGAAAAGCTACCTTAGTGGTGGTCAGCCCTTAGATGGGATCTGGAAGAGGTGGAATCAAGCTCCACCTTTTCCAGGAGCACAGTTGAATTACCTTCACCTGTGCTCCCACAGCTGACTCATGGCTTGCCTCAGATGGTTAATCAGAGGTCCAGGCTGTGATCAACCATTTCCCTTACAAGTTTTTCTCAGGCAAAAGTCTCACTGAAACTTGAGTCTGCAGAGAATTCTTGGTCTCACAGTTCATGAAAATTGATATGTTTTTCAAAAGCATGGGATCCTGGTAGGACACACTGCTTACTTTGGTTCAGGAAATAGAAAGAGAGCAAGCCAAAGAACAGCTGTTTTCAATTGCAAATTTAGGCTTCAAATGTGGTAATAGAAAAAAAACTGTCATTAACTTTTTTTGGTCTAACTACTCTGGCTTTCTATATGCTAAATTTGAATACCACTTATGCATGCTGTTTTTATTGCAGTCTAGGACTTCATGAAGGTATGGCAATAAGCAGCAACCACAGGACTAGTACAGATCTATATACCTTACTACCGACACAGAGATGCTCAGAGATCATGCTCTGCTAGTCATGGTCTTTGTGTTCCTCAGGCCAGCACTGTGAAGAGACAGCTGACACAGCGAGAAAATGAAATACAGAGAGCAGACACTGCATGAGAGATCCTAGGTGACAGAGGGATTCCTGAGCTGGAAAGAAAATGTCAGTACTTGAGAAAGCCTGCAGGTTGATGTGAGACTACAGATGTCCAGTGTCAAATTCCATCCCATTTCCTTGCCCACTTACACTGTACCTGGATGCTCCTTCGTTTGTGTTGGTTTGAATTTACTCTGCAGTTTGGGATCAGAGAGTCCCAGGGAGAAGTCGCAGCATTAGTTCCTCACACATAGGCTGCATGAGTAAGGACTCTGTGATATGACCCGAGAAAATAAAAGTTCACAGACTTAAAATAAGAAAATACATAAATAAATAAGGACAGGAAACTGTGCTTGAGTTGTTTTTAACGCAGCCCAGAGAAAACCAGCTCATGGGTTCCAAAAAGAAGCAATGAAACTTCTTTCTTTTTTTTTTTAATTTTGTGGAGAGGAAAAAAGAAAAAGCTTTTCTTAGCATCTTTCAAAGGCAAACACTCCTGCACTGGCATGGGCAGGAGGTGTGCTCTGCTTTCATGACATGGTGAGGATTTTATGTCAGCCAAAGTAGCTGTCGTGCTGCCTGCATATGGTACAGACTGCATGCTGAGGAGCAGATTTTGATTTGGCTGGGAGGAACTGAGAGCTGCTTGGCCTGACCCAGAGGTTATCACAGAGGAACACAGATGCATTTTTGCTCATTTGTTTTGAGGTCATGACCATATTGGTTCACAAATACAAAAATTTCTGGGGAACAATGTACTTGTATAAAACATATAGTCAGGAACAGTATGAAATCAGTGCTGTTCTAAATGATGCACAAGTAAGCTATATGTTTTGAGGATGGAAAAGAGCTCATAGGTTCAGGCTTTCTGTTGTTCCAAACTGGTGGACTTCAGGTGACCACTGGACCAACTTAACTGACCCAGTGAGGACCTCAGGTCAGTATTATGTCCTCACTCTTCCTTTGGCTTCTCAAGTAATTTATCCTAATAATAACATATTGTGCCTGTAAGGGTTATGGTTAAGTAAAGCGGCCTTGGGATTACTTTAATTTGCATGGAGTAACTGGTACAGTAGAGATGTACAATGACTATAAAGTGTGCTTCCTCTTTGGGTATAACATGTCAGTCCTCAGCTGCAGCTCAGTTTGAGCTTCTGCCACTTGCAGCTAAAGGCCTTAAACCTCTGCCCACAGTGCTGGCAGCATTCTGCTGGGCTGAAGTGAGTAAGCTTACAGTCAAACTGAGACATATTACTGCCTTCTCTCCCCCAAAAAATGAAGCACAGGATGAAAGCAAGGTCTGAAAAAGAAAAGGGTTGTGGAAAGGATTGAGCCTGACTGCAGAGAGGTGGTGAAAGTTGAACATTTACAGCTGGAACTTAGATTTCAGACCTAGATGGGAGGACAGGGGCAACTGAGAGGACAGGAAGCTCAGTCTAAATTTGGACAGAATTCCATTTATCTATTTATCGCATTCCATCCTCAAATACCCAGCAGGTGAATTTACTTTCTTTGTTATTTACCTGTGAAGCTGTGCTGTTTATGCACACTATGATGCTGCTAGTTGCTTCTGCTCTTCACCTTCTGTCGGTTTTGCATTTGAGGGGTCAATGTCCATGGAGCTATCTGAAATAGGAGGAGGTATTTTTAGACCTGAACCTTGTACTATTCATCTGTTTCCTCTCTCCTTATACAAAAGCACCATAGAAACAGCCTTATTCTATCCCAGGAGATTATTTGCAGAACATTTTTAACATATATGGTTTCATGTTACAGATCGCCAGCTCCTTGATCATTCAGTGTCATTACTGATATACTTACGGACAGTTTGCCTCTGTTTTCATCTGCATTGTGTATTGACATGACAACAAGGTGTACCACGGGTAGAGAATAGCAGTGTAGAGAACGACAGTGTTGTGAGGAAGTCATTTTGAGAGCTTGCAGCATTCTAATATTCTTAATGCTTAGGAAGCCCAAAAGACTTGCTCTGTACCAAATATTTGTATACTTCATTCAGCATATTTTGGTGAGACATGACAATGGAATGCTGAGTTTGCTCTTTACAAAATGAAGTATCTAAGTATATTTAATGACTTCTTATATTTAAAGTGCTTAAGCTATCTCTAGTACAGCTACATGACTCTATAATTACTATTAAATATTGGTGGCATTTGGATAACTTTTTTTTTTTTTTAAACAAAATGTGTTCAGTTTAGTCTGTTGCAAAACATTGTCTGTACTTGAGGGTGCTTTTTTAATAGTAAAAAATAATTAAAAAAAATTAGCTATAATTTGAAATGAAGCCTTTTAAAAAACAATGAGACAAAATGGCTTGAATGAGAATATAACATGTTTTGGTTTGAGACGGCCTAAATTATAGTTCATCCGTTTGATAATATTAATACTTTCTATTTAAACATAGTGTAGAAACTAAAATCCATTAATACATGTTTCAGTCCTGCTGAGGAGATAAAGCACCACACAGTTTGCCTGACCTCTACTATTTACTACTTAATGCAGCACTCATTTACCATGGTGACGTATACAGAATAAATAGATAATGCAGACAGATGAGAGAGAATCCAGCTTTTAGCACTAACCTCCTTATGTTCAGAATATTGGGGAGTAGTTGCACTTAAAGCATCAATTGCCTCATTTATTGAGCTTCCAGAGGGGAAAAAAGACAATTAACTATTTATGTGAAATAACCAAAGTTACAGACTCACTTCAAAACCCACCAAAAGTAAGAATTCAATGAACCTGGACTATAAGCTAGTAGAGAGTGTATGGAAAAAGCTGCTACCAGTCAGGAAACTTCTCACAAACTGCACAAGGCTGGATTGCTGAAAACTAGAGAGTTTATGGGAAGTGCAGAGCTTGGCTTCATTCCTTGGGCTGGAGCTGGCTGTGTCACCAGTGATTAGGAGCAGCCTAATCTCCTTCTACAGCCATCACAGCAGCTGCAGGGTAGAATTATATTCTGTGTTTACTGGAAGGAGCTGTTTTCCTCTTCTCCTCCTCAAATCCCTAATCCTATGTCTATTTAAAATCATCATTTCTTATATTTTTCTTAAATAGCCTTATTGGAGGATCAGGAGAATATGATAGCAGAATATGAAGTGCAGTTGCATGCTGTCTTTCTCTGTGTTTACCCTGGGACACTGCAGATTATCTTATTTTTATTTTATCTTGAAGGTCAAACCAGACTTACAGAAGTCCATTAGTGTGTTTTCCACACTTCCACATCCTTCATTCAGACAACACACTAGAGGAGTCACACCAAGAAGTGCAATGGCTTGGTTGGGCCAGATGGAAAGTTCCAGAAAGCAGTAAGCTCTACTGCATTTTTCAGCACTGTTGATCCACATGCATAGATGCCCAACAACCTAAATGTTTCAGCAGGGTCTCCATTGCTCAGAAAAGAAAAGCTGTGGTGGCAGTGTTCTTTTCAAGTATTGGAAGCCCTCTGCCTTTGCAGTTCTCTGGCAGTGGCAAAAAACAAAGATGTAGCTGGACATTTTCCCACTGTTCTTCTGACCACTGCCAAGCAGTAACCCCTGGTACCAGCCACCAGGCACCTACAGTTCTTGTTCTGCCTTCTCCCCATCATGCTGGGATCCACAAGAGCTGGCTGAGACAGGCACAGAAAAGGAGAGTAATTCAGCCATCTTCTTCAGTACTGTTTTATAGCCTTTTCAGAGTGCAATTATATTGAAGAACTAAAAAGTGACAGAGTGGAAGAAGGTGAAGAAAAAAAGGCAAGAATTTTCTTTTTAAAGAATTGGGATCCAGATGTTTTGGTGCAGATCAACATAAGTTTTTTACTTTCTGTTTTCGAAACAAGGTAAGTAGACAGCAGAGCTGTAATTGTTCAAAAATGTGCTTTCAGGCTTCCCAGAATGCTGATTCTAGTGGATTACTTGGACCTTAATGTGCATAGCATATCCTGTAGGAGGGTGTGGAAGAGTTTGTTCCACATGAATCACAGTGATGTGCTGCTGATTGTGACAGTTTAGACAAAGACATAGAACACAAGACACAGGATCCCCTTACTCTGGTATTTAGTGAGGTTAGTAAAAATTCTGCTAAATGTCTTTGAAAATTACAGGCTAACTTGTTCCGAGTTAACAAATATTCATCCTGTCATTTCCATCCTGTCTAGCCATGTTCATGGTGAGAATGAGATTATGGAACCTCATTTTGTTGACTCTTTGAAAACTTCCAGATAGAAAAACAAAAAAAAATGAATTTACAAAACTGACTTTTGCATATTCTTCTTGTAAAATGATGATAACCCCAAGCAGCACTATTAATAGTAGTTCACTTTGTTTGAACATAAACTGACACATGTATTGTGAGGAGTTTTATGCATGTGCAATCTCATCATAGGAAAGCAGAGCACTTGCCAAGGACTAGCTTTAAGACACATTTTAACTGAAATCCTTGAGATATTATTCCAAAAAGGAAGGAAACTGCAAAGGCAGTAATAATAATCAGTGGCTAAGGAAGAGTTTAATTTTGTGTTTGTTTTCTTCTCCCCTGACAAATGTCACTTTCCACAATACACAACTGTTCAGCTAGGAATTTTTTTCTTTTATGGCTTAAGAAGCAAAGAATTGTTTGAGTCTTTTAGTTTTGGCTATTGGTGATGGCTTTTTATCTTAGAGCTTAGAATGCTCTTACAGCTCACAGCAGAAAACTTGGGCGACTGCTCACAGATGTAGTTCCAGCTGCTGCCACTCCTATACAAAGACTGCCATTAGTGGATCAGTTCTGAGCCATTTTCCATTGCAATTGATTCTCTACATGAAGCTAGTAGGAAATAGTTTACATGCATACCAGGGGATCCACTATTATTATATTTCTGTTAATCATGGATTTTTCTTTATGAGCTTTGCCTCAGTTTAATTTAGATCAAGCTCTTCACTCTCATTTGAACATAGACTGAACATAACACAAGCAAGCACTCAGGAAGCAACAGGTTATTGATGTTATTCAGTTTTGCTAGTGAATTCATAACCCATTGTCTCAAGGTACTTAACCCTTTGTATTTGAAAATATTTAATGAACATGTTAAACCATTTCACAGATTGACACATTGGCTGGAGTGTTTGCAACAGTGGACAAACTACTTGAGAAGTTTTTGTGAATGTGCTTTGGTAACAGTTGGTAAAACATTAGCCACTATTTGCAAATATTTAACAATTTGACTGTATGTTTTGTTTGGATACGGTAATTTGAGAGGGAAGTTTCTGCTCTTTGATCCTGTTTCACTGAGCATTTACTGGCAGTCACTGAAAAGCTCTGGCCCTCCTCAAACCTCTCAGCAGCAGTCTTCATCTTCACTTCCTACTTAGTACCTTCATGCAAATCTTTTCTTTCACTGTTATGTTCCAGGCCTAGGAATGGTTATTCTTTGCATTTGGAAACTACCCTTACCACATACAGAAAAGATGTAATCTCTGTTGACATCTGCTTTTGTGTCAGAATAGACCTGGTGTCAATATAACCTTATCATTAGATAAGTCCTGCTTCTACTCATTCAGGCAAATTCTGAGACAATGTCAGTTTTCCAGTCCTTGTCCCTTGCCTTGTTCCATATCTCTGTTTTTTCAAGGTCATCTTGTACTTCACTTTGACCTTCCAGTGTCTCCCAGAAGTCAGAAATGCTGGCTGTCAGGTTTTCCTCCCACTGCAATGATGCTCTTCTCTGAGGCCACCAGAGCTCATGTCAGAAAATCAGCGTCACCCTGATTTACATATATTTGCTTCACAGAGAAAGGAGTTTTTCTTATCTACATCTCAGTCTACAAGCGAGTTGTCATCCTAAAAGAATTCCCATAAAAGAGAGGTGTGTGTAGGTCATCATGTGTCTTTTCAGTATCACTTTACACACGTTTGAGACTTGAGTTTACAACCAACCTCCAGAAGCATAGGCCAAGTATTTTAAATTCTGCATCACCAAGCACAGCGGTTTACTTCAGTTTGACTCTGTTATTTTTCTTTAGTTAAATGAATTAATCTGGGTCTTCAAAGATGTTGTAACTATCAATTTGACTGTCTTTATTTAGTTTACATATTGAATAACATTTCAGAGTAGGTAGGCAGTTGGCTGAAGTTCTTTCCAGGCTGCAGTAACTTGGAAATAGTTAATTAAATTACCGTGATTTGTTTCTTTTTTTGTTTGGTTGGTTTTTACCAAAGTCACTCTATAAATCTTGGATAAAATTTTGACTTCAAAGTCAATGATAAAACTTCCTGTTGCTTATGACTTACTGAAGTCAGCAGTAAAATCATTTTTTTGTCTTTCACATCTCATAAATTCTCTTTTCCTTCTTTTGTTTTGCTGATACAGACCTCAGATTTTACATAGTATCTACACTGAGCAGCCCTCAAAATGTTTCTAACTTCAGAGCTGGAACTGTTATATCTGGAGCACTACTCACTTCCTGTCATGCCAAGTTAAAGCAGGTACTGAAGTAGCCCCCTTTTTGAAGAGGGCCAGTGCATAATAGGTATAGCGATGTGTGCACACAGATGAAAAATAACAAAGATTTGGGATTAAACTTACCTATGTTTTGTTATAAATGGTTAAAAGTACTTTGTACTTAACTAGACAATATTCCTTCAGGAGGAATTAATTTTATGGAGCTCTGAACCCAGGCATGGGCTGCCTCTGACCTGGTACTTCTGGACACAGTGGTACCTCTTGGTTCTTCTGGAGAGGTCTCCCACTCTTAATGCCACAGAGTCCACACCAGTTAGCCAGAAATTACATGGAAAGCTTATTTCAGAGTAATTTCCCAAAATCCAATGAGAAATTTATATTGGGATGAGAAAATGTATTATCTTAGAGACCAAAAGGAATAAAAAGTCTTTGACTTTCCTCCTTTTGATTCCATTTATTTAGCCAGTTGTTCTTTGAGAGCCCTCTCGATTGACTTCACCCAAGAGAAGTCTTTGTACCTAGAAAGCAACTCCAGGAAAGTAGCTCCAAGCCTAGCACTGATGGAAAGCTCCGTCAGTTATTCTGTCAGTCATCAGTTATTGAAAGAGAATCTCTTTTTCTGGAAAGAGCTGCCTAGTCTGGAGGTGTCCCCATATGAATGATGAGTAGCTTCTGGCCAGGAAGCTCTCCTCCAGCACTCCTTGCTCACTGGGCTCAACACAGAGTGGGACACAGAAAAGGCCTCGTGGACACAGAGTGCTATGAGGAACTTCTGCATGGAGAGACTTTCTCATACCAGACTTTTACACAAAGCTGCTTTGCCTTCTAGTAAAATCACAGCACTAGTTAGTAAAGTAATGAAAAGAAGTATAAAACAAACAAAAACACAAACAGCAATACCTTCTCACATATTACAAGGTGCACACCACAAGAAATATGGCTGTGCTTTGCTTAATGTATGATCAGAGCATCCAAGATGGCAGAAAGGCTGATTCAGCTGCTCTTTATTTGTTAATACTCATTATTATTAATTTTAATTATAAAGGAAAAGTCAAAGAATGAAATTTGTATTATTTTCCAATGTATATACATATTTTTGGAATTTATATTTAAGAGGTTTGAGCTATCATAGGGAGAGGAGAACGGAAGGCTAACAGCATAATGCTTTAGAGGGATGATTTTTTCTTGCTTGTTATTAACAATTCACAACTGCTCTCCGTAAAGCTGCAGAACTGATTCATCACTGTTATATTCTAGTTTAATGCCAGTGAAACTAGACTGATTTCCATGCATCTGGCATGAAACTGGAACAAGAAGCTGGTAATCAGGCACTATAATTCCCTTCTGAGATCTGTGTGATGTGAACAAATACATTTAGTTTTACATTTGAGGTTTATAACGTCTCCATTTTCTTCCAAACCTGATTACAGTATCATATTGTACATTTTAAAGTAATTTTTATCTGTGTAATTTATGAAAGAGTTGCATTGCATGTTCTTATGGCTGTGCAGCTGTAGGTAGGTCCTTGGATGCTGTCTGTGTTGGTACACAGTGATGCAGACACTATTTGGGCCACATGCTGTTGTATTGGTAGAAAAATGACTATTCACTTCATTTAAAAGTTGACTTCAAGCAACATTAGGAAGCATTTGGACTAGCTAAGTAAATTGCTCTTGGTACTCTTGTACTGAGTACTCAGCTTGAATTGTTCAACTTGTTCACCTACATGAACAGTAGGAAATACAGGTTATTTGAACGTTAATTACACTGATTTATCTGGAGAGAAAATACAGCATGTTGAAACAGCTGATTTGTCTGGCCCATCTTATTTCAGTGAACTCTGGAAGACTGGTTACAGTCAGGAGCTCTAGATAAACTTAGGCAATGCTGAGCTAGCTTAGTGTAAGAGTCAGTGTGAGCAAATGCACTTGGGCTGAAATAGCAGAGCTAGCCAGGGCTCCCCATGAGCTCAAAACCAACCACAGCTGCCTCCTTACTCTATTCCACGTGCATATTTCTGTCCAGCTTGTCCCCTCTAGTTCCATCAGTTCAATCATACTCTGTCCCCTCAGCCAGGACATTTCTGTACTATTCCAGTACTTGGCACAGGGAAGCCATCCACCACAATGCTCTCTGAGTCAGGGTGGCACAGGATCTTCCACAGGATGTGTGCTGGTGCTGTGGGCACCTTACAGAACAACCTTGCAGAAGCCTGTGTTTGTAGCAAATTCCCCTTTCCCCTGTTCTTATTAATATTTCCTCTACAAATCTCTCTATTTGTGTTCCCTAAAGGTAATTTAGATGCTGATTACTGTGTGAAATGCAGCAGAACTGTAACGAACCTACTCTCCTGTCAGCACTTGACTGAGGAGGGAGAAGACCCTCTAGCCATGTTTATCGCAGTAGCTACAATACTGGAGTTTAATGAGATGTTTTTGCAATGAGAAGATTTTCAGAAACACATACACATGCCAGGAGGGCTTACCAGGATATTTTTTTGTAATTAAATGTAATTATGCTCATACTTACAGCCAATTTTTCATTGATAGATATAGACAAATAGAAACCAACAAGTAAAAGAGAATTAGCTATATGAGGTTTTTTTTTTTTTTATTGCCTTATGGACTTTTTTTCCTCCAACCTCAGTTGTTAAAAAGCTATGAAGTTCTAGCTAATCCAGCCATGTGCTGTTAGTGTTCTGCCAGAAGCAGAGCATGAAATATTTTTTTATTATATTTTGTCTTCTGTAAAAAAGTAGTTTTGATAGCAGGAAAAAAAAAATTAAAAAGAAAGACCACAAAATAACATTACAACAAACCATTTCTAAGTCTGATTTCAATGAACTTGTTTTACAAATACTGGTGGTGAATACAAGCTGTGATTTTTATCTGAAATCCATCAGCTTTGTTTTCCTAAAGAAAATTCCAAACTCTCTACATGAAACTTTCTCCAACAATTATACCAGCTTCTTACTGAGTTTGACTTGTGTAAAAGCTGGCTTCTGACCTGCTCTTTTCCTCCAGGGCCCAACTGAAACCCTACATAAGATGCTTTTATTCTCTTTTGCCAATGGGAAAGAGAGCAGGGTACTTAGCTGGAGAAGATGAGCTTTTGCTGGATGACTCCATGGCAGATTCCATGGGTGATGTCAGAGGCGAAGTCTTTCAAAATACATCACCTCTTGCCCTGCATAGCTGCTGCAAGTGCATTAACATTGTCCAGTGGGAGACAAGAGTCAGATTTTGATCTTGAAAACAACCATCAGGTTTCCCTCAGCATGACCTTGCCATTTACATCATAATGGAGATTTAGGGGAAAAGTGATAAGCCACTTCTGGTGGGCATTATTCTGCACATGGCCAGCTTTCATAGGCTCAAATCCTGTCTGATCTCAGAAAACAGCACCTTATTTCTGGCTTTGTATAAAGATATCCTTGGAGTAGTTCAGCTTATTCTTTCAGCTTCATTGGATGATTGTGCTAATTAAAGTTAAAATGAGCTAAGCTAACACGAGTGTGTGGGAGACAAATCTCCATTTGCAGCAATTTGGGTATGTACAAATGAGTTCTCAGCAATTCTCATATGATTTGAAACACCACTTGAATAACAAAAACATAAAAAACATCAAGAAATGATTTGAGTATTAGATTCCTGCTAGCTAATTAGGCCAAGAGACAATCTGAAAAAATGCCATGTGTTCAGATTAGTATAATAGAGCAGCACTGTGTGCTGTAAGCAATGTGTGAGAAGAAAATAGAGAAGCGTTAAATGGACTTCTTCCCTCTCTGGCCCCCAAAAAAGAGAACTTGAAGGGATAAGTTATCTACTGAGAGTTTAGCATAAGACAGAAATACCTGTCTAATTGAGCTTATATTCTCTGCAATTGCCTGGTTATATACATGACAATGAAGTTTTTCATTCTTTATAAATAGGAGTTTTTTATGAGTGAAATCCTCCACACAACGGTCACTGACATCTGAAGGAAAGTGAGAAATCAGGGGTTCTCTTCTCCTTTGTGAATCAAGTCTGCTAAAGATAATTTCTTCACCCTTCTCAAGAAGATTTTATGTTCAAAAAGTTTAGTAAAGGAATTCAGTTTTTCTAATTGTCAATGGATTTGACTGTGGTTTAAAGGTGAGAATTATTTGTCTTGCTTAATTTCAGTTTGGTGGATAATTGCAGCAGCTGGCTGGTCGTGTTCTTTCTCACCTTGTATCATCCATTCCCGTCATAAATTTTGCTGTCTCAGAGATACCTCCTCATGCCAGAACTGACCTCTTGTAGTGAAAACATAAATTTGGACACGAAATAACTCTCTTATGGGCACTCTCTTATTAACAACACACTTTCACTTTATTTGAACTGCTTTCAAAACAAAAAGGGCTACAGTGGAAAAATGCTATTTATATCCAAAAGAGACTAATTACTCAAATATAAATGTAGTCTTCCAGTTAGGTCAGTATGGCTCAAAGTAATTCCTTGGGCAGAGGTCTTTTAATCAAGCTCCAGCACACACTGCACCCCTACTCTGCTCTCTGTCTTCACTAAATATCTCCCCTAACTTCTGCTATAGCCCACTACCCATGTCTCTAGTCTCTACCTCTACTACACAAAAAAACACTTTTTTTTTTTTTTTCTTTCCTGTCTCCCTTGCTTTTCAGCTTTCCACCTTCCTCTACAAAGAGATTTTTTTTCTTCTCCATATATTGGTCTGTGGCAAGCAGCAATCTCAGCTTGTCTTGTTCCTATTTCTTGTCAGCTCTCTTTGAAGGTCTATATACTTTGCTAAGTCTTTTATATCAAAATGCCTTTCAAAACTAAACATGCAGTGTTCTTTCTGTACTCAAAATAAACACCTGCCAAAATGTACTGTTGACCAAAAGATATCTCCAGCCATCTCTGCCTTTCTTTTGATCTCACAATACATACGAAACACCTCACACCTGCTGCTTCAGGTTTGTCTCTTTTGGCCATTCAGGCTTTTTTCTGGATTTGAAGAAGTGTTGGTGTATTTTTGTAAGTCATTCTTGAATTTCTGTGTTGTTTGTTGCCATTTATTGGCACTCTTTGCCCTGTGGGTATCAACAATTTCTCTAACTTGACAGGATGGGTTTTGTTCTCAAAGTTAACTTATTTAAGGACTGCTGGATGAAAGGAAAGGCTAAAAACTTTCTGGTTCTCATAAATTAAGCATTGTCCCATGTTGTCGTGTGCTTCCATGGTTCAAACACCCCCCTGCCCTGAAATTTAGCATTTAAGTACAAGCCTGAAGGGTTGGTGAAATGCAAATCTTTGGAAGAAGACCTGAAACCTCAACAAAGCTGCTGTCTATAGAGAGACTGACTCCTTATACAAGTCTCAAGCTGAGTTTTCTGAAAATTCTTTGCATCTGGACAAGTCTAGCGTTTCAAGAAGGAATGGGACATAATTTACTCTTAATTGTTCTTTGCTGAAAGTTCTCAATTTATTTAATTTTCAGCCTCTAAACTAAATCCAGAAACTTGAGGTAAAAAATCCAGTGTTGTGTATTTGAAGTCTATGTCTCTCTGTCATGCTACTAATAAAAACATATTGCAAGGACTTAAGTAATCACCCATTTAGCCAGCATATCTTCATGATCCAAAGTTCTTTAAAAGGCTACAAGGTTCTGCTATACTTATTTATAGGTAGGGAATTAAAGGAAGAGACTAGTCAGCGTTAAGGTCATGCAAATGTCAATGGCAGGAACTGGCCTCCTGATTGTCTTGTCTAATTCCGTAGCTGTGGGACCTCAATGAAGTATTTAATGCTGTTTTGAACCATGTTTTTCAACCCTGAGTGTAAATCAGATGAAGGTCTCTTGTATAAAGCCTATGTGGAATCTATACTTCAAGAAATTTCAGTAAGTCAATTAGTGTTTGCAAGATACATGGGCTTGAAAGTAAGGAACACAATAGAAAATACAATTAGTCTGCCTGTACTGATTCTTCTGGCTCCTCCCCTGACAACAAACAAACAAAAAACTAATAAAAAACCACAAAAACAAAAAACACATTATGGGCAGCTGACACCTAGACACAAATTTGGATGAAGTGATGTTACACAGACCTGATTCATCCTCCAGATCTGTCACACATCAGTAGAAATTGCACAATTGTATCTGCAAGTAGTGGCACAGTTAGAGATTGTTGCCTGTGTTGCCTAAGACTGCAACAGTGGTGTTATTAAACTTTTCAGATGAAAGATCAGACTTCACTGCACTTCAGTTTGCTGATTTTGAATGTTACTGTTACTCTGGAGCGTCACTACTAGTGACTACTAGTGTATTAACAGCTGAATGGAGGGGAAGGTTTTGTTGGTGCTTGCTGGAGCCCAACGGAGTCCTGGGTTAGGCTGCTGCATGCCACTCTGTAGCCATAGTGCAGTGTTTGGGCATCACACATTGCTTGGGCATATAGCCCTGCTGCCAGCCCTGCCAGACAAAAACTGGAATCAAACTGCTCTAGACACAGTACTAAGTACTGTGGGGCCTCAGGTTTACTGAGGGGTACAGGGGTTTTCTCATTTCTTATTTACAGGAGTGTTCTAGGGTGGAGCACAGAGCTGCAAGACTTTGCACCAAGAAGCACTTTTGTACTAACTTTTCTATTTTGTATCCTTTCCTCCTCTAGAAAAAGATGAGAAGAGAGCAAACATCTCACAGGCAGAAGTAAGTGAAATATTTTTTTTCTTAAAATGCATTTACTGTTAGGATAGAACTACTGTTGAAACCCCTCAGAAATGTCCTGGTCCACCACAGCAGTTGTCCACACTTATGTATTTACATGCCTCCAGCAGCATGGCCAGCCCCAAACCCAGCTACTGTATCCCCCAGCTCTGCCTGTTCACCCTTCTGCCTCAAGCAGGGGGCTGCAAAGCCAATGCAACAGCCCCTTTTGCTCTCCTTTGCCTAGCCCACAGGAGGCACAGGACTGAAGCTGTCTGCAGGAGAGCTGATCAACTGGCTCCTCCCCTCTCATCTTTCCTTGCACAGCTCCTGCAGCTCCCTATCACTTTCTCCTCCACCGATTACCCAGAGAAGTCGGCAAAGCTCTAAAATAGCAGCAGGAAGTATTGATTGTTTCAGATTTGGATTCAAACGTAGGCTTACAGTGATTCACTGGGGTGAGGATCAACAACCTATCCCACAGTGATTATAAATAGCTTTCTCTTTCAAAAGAAGGCAATCTTTTATTTATAAATGTTATCACTTCATCCATTGTGATAAGGTAATAGGATTGGTGGCATTCTTGTGGCAGTGTTTTTCTTAAGAGCTGTCTCCAATGATCTTTGAAGAGATTAAAATTCACTGGTGATACACCAGAGGAAAAGTAGAAGGGAGCAGCATTATGAGCAAATAAAACTAAAATTGATGAGAGCAAATAAAGCTTGCTCAAGCACAGCTTTTTTTACATTTTTCTTGGGGATGTGGTATGTCTTCAAAACCCAGCCGTGTGTGAGATATTATGTGTTTTCATTATCCTTTGTATATGGAGCTTTTCCACATTGGTACATCAGCCAATTGAACTTTTGCAGAAATTACACTGCCTTAGGAATATGTTCCAGTTAGGTCTTGTACATATGTATTGATGCAGTTACTTCTGTCACTCTATGTGTAATTTTAATGCTGCCATTTTGGAATAATTCATCTTCTGTGCATAAATGTGACTTTGGGGCCAAAAAGTTATACTATCTCTAAAGATATTCCTTAAAACAGGCCTCACTGAAGGTTCAGTGGTTGATGGATTTGTTTGAGGAGTATTATAATACATGGAAAAAATGCAGAGGGAAGGATTTTCCATTTGTTTTTGTTAGAATGTACATAGTAATAATTTCATTATTATCTTACGTATGGAGTCATTCTTTATGCTGTGGTTAGTTGGAATATTCATTAAAGTAAATCTTGCATTATTATAATATATGCAAGTATTCACCTTCTGAGAGTCAGTTACATAGACTGTTAAAAATGTAGGCTGCCCTAACTTTATGCTTCACAGTATCTTTTACAGTTAAGGGTAATTTTCAGTGGTAGTGAGTCTGTTTTGCCTGGGAGCTATAAAAGTTGTCCATTAAGCATATTTTGTCTATTTAAATTTTCCTTGTGTTCACAAAAGCCCAGGAGCTGGCATCAGACTTACACAGTATCATTTCCACAGATGCTTCTCATTGTTCCTGAACTGGAAGCAATGCAGAACACTGCAGTATATCCCAAAACTGACTATCATTGCTGCCTGTATGCAAGGCTTTCAATCCAGCTCTATTGAGACCATAAGGAAGTACCACTCAGTCTGAAAATCACCCAGGGTAATTCTAAGTATGAAACAAATTTTTGAACCAGGGAAAGCAACCTCTGAGAGTTTTCAGGTAAAGAGAGGAAAGAACTGCACAGCATAACCCTGAACTGTCAAGCACAGAAAGCTCTCTGCCTGTGTCTTACCATCTTTGTCTCTTTTTTCAATCCCCAGTGCCAGAGCTCATCACCAAAGCAGCGGAAGCAGAGTGTGTACACACCACCTGCCCTCAAAGGTACTGTCCAGGTACTGTCCTTGCCCTGGGAACACCATGGCAGCTCTGTTCCTCTGTGCAGAGGGGATACCCAGAACGAGCAGTAGCTCTGTGTGCCCACAAGCAGAGCACAGGGGCTGTGAGAAGTTGGTGCTTATGTGTCTCTGGTCTCTCACATGGGAGTGGTTGTCTTCCTGATACTGGGCTGTGATTGGCCCTCATGGCAGTAAAACAAAAGTGGGAAATCTGTTTAAAGGCCTTGTTTCTCCAGTGACTTGCACATGCTTACTAGTAGGAAAGATCTATGGGGACTCACCAGCTCCTCAGATAAGCACTTGTCAGTACAGGACAAAGCCAACCATCTCCTGGCGGATTATGAATATCTTCAGTTTCCATGCTTTCTGCTCAGCACAATTTCATACCTGGCAAAATATAGGAAATAAAATATTTGTAGAGTGGATCACAACCACAATCATTAAGTAGTTTACCATAACAGACTGCTCTACTAATATCTAATATCTCATTCAATAGCTGCAGTTCTACAGCACTTAGCAACACTGAACACATCACCTAGGTGCTGCTATCTGTTAGAAGTGGCTAAAGTTTATTTACTAGATATTAGAAATAATCTTCTTATAGTAAATTTTAATAATTTATGAAAAATAATCTTCTTATAGTAAGTTTTAATAATTTATGAAAGTTTTGCATGGGTAGCAATAGCTCTTATTGAAGTCACTGCTGCATTATTCCCCTGCATAAGTCTAAATTAAACACCGCATAAATGAAGAGCTCTGTGAAACAAGTCCTCACAGTCCTATGACTACATCCTATTCAGAGTTACCCCTGCTGAAGTCTGGGGAAGTTCCTGGCATAGTTTGCTCCTATATAAACTTAATTCCCAAGGAAGAGACTTTCTAGAAGGGAAGAGCTCACAGATAATCAGAAACAGCTTGTAAACAGAAGAATGCAAAGTGTAAAATGCCTTTTCTGTACACCTTAACTCCCTAAACAGACTGATATTCCTAGATGCACAGGTAGGCACCTGGGAATTAATAACTGCATTGTAAACAGGCTGGATTGCCCCTAATTTAACATACTGTAAACATCATAAATACAAACCTTTTTATTAAAAAAATACCCTGAAACAGAAAATTCATTATTCCTTCCTCTTCACTGCTACAAAAACATTCATGTTATTTTGTTTAGACTGAGATTAGGAGGCAAACGTAGCAATCCAAAATACACAATGCTATGAAAAGCATTAATGTGAAACAGAATTTTTTAAAAGATCTTAAATGATTTAAATAATTCTATTTTTACAGGTTGATTGTTGTGTTTTTTTTTTTTCCCCCCAATACTTCCAGAATAGCAGGCTTCCTGAGTCTCACTATTACCTCATCTTTGTGTGTGTTTTCCCTGCTGGCTGTTTCTTCTTCTGTACTTACAGTGTATGCATCAATCTACACTAAAGCATGAGCTTCTGGGTGATTAATATTTTTCAGTACAGTATCAGGACAATACTTGTTATATTAACCATGCAAATACATTGAAATATTTTAAATGAAAGAAATAAATGAAAATGCAGCACTGATGTACATGTCATAGTAAATGGATGGAGAGCAACTTTTTAGCAAAATGTGAGCATACTTTCCCACTATGCCATAGTAACAATCTGAGCTGAAAGACAGAGCTATTATTTGTCTAATATTGCTTCCAAATGCTTTGGTTCCACCCTTAAAGTGGCTTGTGCTGCCTTAAGGTGGGTTTGCAGTTGCTGTAGCAAAGCCATGTGCATGCAGAGCCAGTGTCTGGTTAGAGTGCAACAGGTAAGTTCTTATTCCTACATGTGTGTAGGTTCTTTGGTTCCTGCTTCAATTTTCTAAAACAAAAACACAGCAGCATCCCTGCAGACACAGTAAATAGCTGACTCATTTCACAGCACTTTTCTTTTTACTGGAATAGTGTGCTGGAAAAATCAATGAGAGAGCTATTGATTTAGGTGGTAATCTGGAGAGAAGATCAGACAGCAAAACAGATAACAGCTCAGTGCATAGTTCTTTCTAGTATTATATTACCATGTCTGATGAATAGCAAAGAGGTTTTTTTATTCTGCTTTCAAAAGTATTTTTTTGCTAATGCTGCTATGCTATGTTTTGTTAATTCCACAGTCTTACACAGTATGCAATGATGGCAGAAGTCAGGATCTGAAGACTGAACCAAATTCATAATGTTTACAGTGTATTATGATTTACCTTATCATGTACCTTGTCAGCACTTACCTGAGGACAGTAATGATAACTAATGAAGGACTTAACATAAGGAAGGCTGAAACTTCTCTGTTTTTCAGGGCTGCTCTAACATCATAGACTAAACTCTCAACTATACTAAGCTTATTCCAGCCCGCATTAGGTATAGATTCATCCCATGTAATTAAGAATCTAGTAACTTTTCTACTGATTTCTGAGTTCATCATCTCTGTTTTGCCTTTTTGCATCCCCTCTTTCTTCCCTGTCCTCTTGGGTTTTTATATGGGAGGTTCAAATTCTCCCTTACTTCCCTAATTTCCACTGTGCTAATGTGTTAAGCTTGGATCCCTATCACTTTCTCTTTCCATTTTAAGCTCCTCTTCATGTACAGAAACTGACTTGTATTTCCTGATGAAGAACACCATAAAAACAACCAGGGAAAATACATGGAAAATACATCAATTTGAAGAGTTATCAGTTCTATCCAGATCAATTCCCCCCCCCCCCCAATCAGTTCTCATTGCTTAAGGTTGGTTTCTCCTAGTACTAATTGGCTTATTGTTCTTTATGACAAAATCAGCAAGAATCCTTTGGTCATTTTCCTCTGTATCAAAGCAGATGCCCAGCTTTTTAAACAAGTCCATTCATCCACAAATTGGTGTACTTAAAGATATCCCCATTATTCCAGTTGGAGAGTATGAGGAGCCCTTGGGAGCTGTGTTGGATCCTTACCCTTCTCTCCTCGTGTTCTCCAGAGAAGTGAACAGAAATAACCCTCCCAGGCAGAGTGGTGCAGCACAGACTGTGCTTATCCCTGGTAAAGGTTCATCCTTAGCACCTCATCACCACCTGAAAATTAAAAGAGCATGTTTGAAACTCAGAGCTTTCAGTCTAAAGATGTACTTTGTACCAAAACAGTTTTCCCATTACCTAGATATCATGTTTCCTTTCAGCTCATTCCTGAAAGGAAACACAGACTGGAGTGACAGGAAGCAAGGTTTACAAAGACAAACAGAAGACAGTCTGAGCTGTTCCCAAATCTGCATTGTTCCCCAGAGGTCCCAAGTCTCCACATTATCTACCAGCCCCTCTGCTATTAATACTGGCAGCTATTTAAATACCATCAAGGTATTCCCTTGAGAAGAAAGTGCTCATTCCTGAGTGGGTTGAAGACTTCATTAGTAGTGATCCCACTGGTGTGGGTGTGCTAGAGGTCAGGGAAATAGGAAACCTTCCCTCATCTGTGTTCACACTGCAGGAGGCTGTTGGGGCTAGCATCAAGATCCTGCTAATCTCAGAGGACTTTGAAGAAAGCTCTTGCTACTTTCTGTGTTCACTGGACCACCTTTGCAATTAGCTGCCATCAGATCATAATGAAAAACTTTCCCCACAGAACTGAAATATTCTACTCTGTTTTCCTCTCTACCCTCTGGGAGGATGCATCCCTTAAATTCCCCTCTTAATGTTTTTTCTTTGCATATGTATGGTTGAAATAATACAAGTACAGTGCACAGTTGGAATAATACAAATATAGTTGGAAATAGACAGCCAGAGGGTATCTAAGTACTCACCAGCTCTGAGGCCTTCAGTCAAGATGGGTGCTCACCAAAAGAACTCCACAATGGAGCAATCTCCAGAAAGAAATGCTACCTGAGTGGTGGTCAGCCCTTAAATGGGATTTAGTAGTCAAGCTCCATCCCTCCCAGGAGCACAGCTGAATTACCTTCACCTGTCCTACTGCAGCTGACTGTTGCTTGCCTCAGATGGTTAATCAGAGGTTCAGGCTGTGATCAATAGTTTCCCTTACAGCACAGAAGACAAGATTTTTTTCTTCAGCTAGGTCCTAGCAACAACATTTGAAATGGGATGAAGTGCGAGTTGTTACAATCCTAAGGAACATCTAAAACATCTTTTGGTTTGATTCATTAAAACAACCAGGACTTGGTATCTGTTCCCAGAGTGTTCAGACCCAGGGATTTGATACATGCATAATTCTAGTATTTACAATGATGGCTGATATTAAATGAGCTCTTTCTAGTTTCTGCCATGAATCTCAGCTGCTGGGCTTGTTTAGTACCTGCCTGTTCTCCAAAGGAAACAAAATGTAGAATAAATTATTAAAATCATCATGTCCCTCCTGAAATTTGTAATTTATTAGAAGCAATTAGTACAGTATGTGGCCCTCATCCAAATTCGTAACCCCTTAGGCCAACTTGACAATGTCTGATGCATCTCATTACTTTGTGATTGAAGGTTAACAGGGAACACAGAGTCTGGAGACATAAAGGACTGTTGTTACTGTGGTAGGCACTGAGCTCAAAGCTCATGAGAATCATCACAGAGCAAAAATCTGAGGCTGAATTTATTTCAAGTGGGAGAAGAGTGAAGTCTGTGAGTCTTAAGCAGTCACTACAGAAAACTGTATTGTTTTATGGCTGGTCTTCTTATATGGCAAACTGGCTAGCTTCTGTCATTAACCAAAGCCATTAGAAAGAAAACAAGAAATATTATACCAGAAGAAAAGAAAAATAGTATGTATTTGTGTCATTTGTGCTTCATAAACAGTCTCACTTTAATTTGAAGAAAATTAATGTTAGCCACAAACTTTTACACATCTTGTACTGTTTTCTGAACATCAAGATAGGTTTGTCAAAATTCACAGACTAAGCTGGTACTGCTTGTATGCTTCTCTTATGTGGGTAAGTTGCTTTGTCTCAGGGTTTTATATCTACCTCTGTTCTTCCAGTGAGCTAAATGGCAGAGAAATTCTGGGCGGTTGGCTGGGATCCGTCCACAATGAAGGCACAGGCCAGAACCTGAAGCAATCACCAAGGACGTGACCAAGTTCTTTTCAGACCCCTTAGCCCAGACACAGTGTTCTGGTGCCCAGCCTTCAATCCCTTCCTTTTAGATAGAAGTTCTATCTCAATAGATATTTCTCGGGTAATAGAAGAGGGCAAAGATCTGTGCCATTATTTGTGTGTGTTGCTCCTATTCATTAGTGTGCTGTGATGTGATATAGCACTATCAGTGGGTTTTGTTTCAGGAGTGGAAGCCCCACAACTGTTGGGGCTTCCTGAAGCACTGGTAAAGAAAATTCAGTCTTTTACAATGACATTTTTTTCTTTTTCATAGCCAGATCACAAAAGAAAAGTGGAGCTTTGGTTTCAAATTATTTTGTTTGTTGCGTGTTTTTATAATATTCTTATCTGTATCTTAGTCATAAAAGCACATTGAGGCAACTGCATCACTTAATATAGCGTGGCCTTGGACAAACTTCCTGGCTCCATTTCAACTAATGTAGACCTAGTTACAGAGGTGGCATTTCCCATATATGTGCTGCTGCTGTAAGAAACAGGCAGGATGCACACCTTTGCTGTTGTTTCTCAGGATGCTACCTTCCACTGCTTGGTCTATTTTCCTCACTCTCTCTATGCTTCTCTTCTGCCTAAGACTTCTACAGTAGTATTATAACAGTAGATGCAATTAAAAACAAACAAACAAACAAAAAAACAAATTAGTGAATCTCTGACCTGGTGACTGGGATGCATTAGATTGCTACCACCTCAAGTTCAACTGACTGCCACCGTCTGTGTTTGATTCCTTACTGCTGGCAACACTGAATGTGTTTCATTTCACACAGCTGGCAGCTCCTAATTCAAAATGGCTGTGGTCCTGGCTGCAATAAATACCACATTACCTTTAGCAAGACTGAGGTGTTCAGTGGAGATTAAGCTTGACATCTGTTGTTTGCAAAAATGGGGCATTTGTGCTACAACTTGTCATCTGCCACTGGTACCTGGCATGTGAAAAAGAAAATGTTGCACTGAGCACTAATATCAGCCCCCAAATTTAAGGCCTGATCCAATGCTGAATAAAGTCTGGGGAATATTTCCACTGGCTTCATTCTGTTCAAAGGGCAGACCCTTCTGGACTTGTTTTCATGATAGAAGGGTAAGCTTACCAAAGTCTTTGAAAGAGCATTTCTAGCTTGGAGATAGCATTACCGAGTATTGTTATATCAAAGATAGAGCAGTGTAAGCATCATGGTACCAATTGCTTCTAAGTAGTAACAGAAGACATTAAAAAGTAAATATTTACAGAGACAAGAACATAAAATACTACAGAATGTGGGAGTTTCAGTACTCACTTTTAAATATAAACTAGAAAGCCAAGAAAGAGAAATGCATTGTTCTGCTTACTTTATATCACAAGGTACATTTTTAGTTAAATTCCAAAGATTTTAGTAGGGCTGTGCTCTGAACTGAAACAGCTTTTGAAGAAAAGATAATATTTCCATATGAGAAGACGTTAGCTTCCTGTGAAGCCAGTCACCCGGCAGGGCATTAGATTTTCTATACTGGCTGTAACCATATGTTCTGGGTTGGAGGTTAACAGCCTAGCCCCAAGGCAGACACTGACTTCAGTGCGCCCTGTTGTAATAAATAATTGCTCCTTTGTTCTTCTCAAGCACTGAAATCCCTGAGTTTGATCCCAAACAAGGAGATCGAATGAACAAGCAGGACTCCTGTGCAGTGCTTGACCCCTCTTTGGCATCTGGACAGGAGCTGCAAGACTATACATACAGTATTATGAATGGGTTTGTCAGATACTCACTATCCCCAGCTCTCTGTAGTAAGCCAGCCTGCTGGGCAGAGCAGGTCACTCCTTCTGGGGGAGCTGGCTCATGTGCTGGTGGCTGCAGGTGCAAGGTAGGGACAGCTTGACCAGGAGGCAAGGAATCAATAGAGATACCTCCCTAAGGAGGGATTTTGCAAAGAGCCTCCATGGGACACAGGCTCACTTTTTGCCTAATTTACTCTTAAAAGAAAAGTCCTGCATTTTCATCTGACTTCTTATCTCAGTATTACCTTGATGTCTCTTAATTTCTCCCAAGAGCCTTGAAATATGCTCTTCCAGGGCAGTAGCTGAGCATTTGTTCTTTTAGTTACTACCGCCAGGTTTTATTCTGACCTGAGGAGAAATCTAAGCAGTATACTAGCTTCATGGTATCTCTGCCTCTAAACAACATGGTCCTTAGTTCTGTGTTTAGACCAAAATAAAGCTGAGAAAATTAGCGTCTTGCCTCAGTTGCCATCTGTGTTGGGTTCCCTGTGATGTGGGTGTTGCCTGAGTTTTACAACTTGATATTTTTTCTTTTTTGGATTGGATGCTTAATAGTCTGAATTTAATGAAAAGTGAAAAATTCTCTAAAGATGGCCATGTGGTTCTCCTTCCCTCCATAATTTCTCCCTTTCCTCACCCCTTGGGATGCAACATTGCCTGGTTTGGCAGGAACAGAGAGTTCCCAAAACCCTCCACCAGAGCTTTGGCATGGAGACAAGAACATGAGCAGCCTGAAGATTTCAACCACATCCTTTTCAGCCCATGGCTAGGGCTGAAAACTCAAATGAATTATGTGTGTGAATGTGTCCAGAAAAAAAAAAAAAAAAAAAAAAAACACAGGAAATACTGCAGCAAACATATGGATTTGAAAAGGGATTCATTTTCCTGTGAGCTGTACAGTCCAAAAGGAAGTTGTTTAAAGAGCTCTCATTGGTTATAGCTGGTAATTATTCTTGAAACAAGATTTTTCAATTTTTTTCAGCTCTCACTCAACCTGTGAACTGATGTTATCCCACACAGGCTCCAAGCAATCTGCAGAGTAGTTACTTTCAAAGATACCTTTACAAGGACCTGTGGGATTTAATGGCCACTCAGACTAGAAGAGGAAAAAACAAACAAACAAAAAACCAACCAACCAAAAACAAAACAGCTAAGAAGTTTGCTATGAGATTCTCGGCCCAGGGTGCATTCAATTTGATGTGTTGTGCACATAGCTCGAAATCTGTGTGAACATGTCTGGCAAACCCTGCAGATGGTGCAGCCGTGCCCAGTCTGCCATGGGGCACTGGAAGGGATGAGGTCTGTTTCATGAGAGGAGCACTTGTGGGAGCAGCATCAGAAGGGGGAGGTGGGAGAGTGGGTTCTGCAGAGCCTGCAGCCCAGAAACACCCGGTGCCCACAGAGTGGACTTTCCTACAGAGCCAAAGGTAGGCAGCACATTGTTCTTTTCCTTTCTGGAATGAGAAGAGTCGGTGCTGAATAAGCTTTCTCTTCACTGCCTCGCGATCCCCGAGAAAGCAGAATTACTAAGCAGTCCCTCACGGGGATTTTTTGGCATTAAAGCTCCCCCTGGTGACAGGCAGGTGTATTTTCTTACCGCTAGAATTAGGAAGGGGAATTTTTTCTAAAGAAACGTGTTGAAATTTTGCCAGTTTCCCAATAAGACTATAAGAGAACTAGTGGACTTATATCAAAGTCCAACTATGACTCACATTTCTCACCTAAAACCTGCTAGGTTATTACTGCTTTTTACCTGCATGCCACTAGTTTTCCCCAAATACTGCAGCGCTCAGAGCCTTGTTTTCCCTTCAAGCTTGCTCTTGATAAGACCAAAAGTAAGAACAGTATTAAAACTCACTTCTACAGAATCTATGAGCCTGAAATGAACACATCTAATTGTGTAGAGATGTGTCTACACTTTTTTTTTTTTTTCCCCACTTTGGCTATATTTTCCACAATGAAACTAAGAATACCTGATATTTTTTTTCTCCTAGATTATTATTTACACTTTCCAGAAGAATTGAAAGCAACACTTATTTCCAGCCTCTGACTATTAATTTAAGTACTAGATCTTGTTCTTCCAGAATGTAATTACATTCTGATTTTACTGGATGCTGGCTCTGGGGTATTTTGATGCCTTAGGCAAACCAGGAGATGTAGGTTTCTCACAAGCTCGAATCACTCACACAATAAATTGCCACTAAAGATTTTGCCCCTGATGTTTTGCTGCCTATGGCAACTGAGAAGTGAGACCAGCTGTGTCTGTGGCAATGCAAATCATTTCTGGTGGCTGCATTCCATGTTGAATTCTAAGCATTTGTTAGTATTTTTGATTCCTCAGTACTGATTTCTTAGTATTTGCTTTGAATTTGTCTTAAGAATAAGAATTTGGTAGACTGCCCCTAAGATATTCTAAACCTGACCAGACATGGTTGTTGTACAGTCAAACACACAGTTAGCATAATACAAGAATAGTTGTAAATAGAGAGCCAGAGATTATCAATGGGAAAAACTCACCAACTCCGAGGCCTTCAGTCAAGATGGAAAATGTTGAGGCTTGCCACCAGAACTGCACAGAGTAGCAATCTTCAAAAAGAGATGTTACCTGGGTGGTGGTCAGCCCCTAAATGAAATCTAGGAGAGGTGGAGTGCTCCACCCCTTCTGGGAGCATAGCTGAATTATCTTCACCTGTGCTCCTGCAGCTGACCTGACACTTGACTCACATGGTTTAATCAGAAGTTCAGGCTGTGATTAACAGTTTTGCACACAGTTGTGGACAGCCTGGTTGGGCTAGGCAGTCCCTTGAGGAACCACTCCAGCTTTACCAACACTGTGATTCAATAGCTGTCTTATTTACCATTTCTGAAATGTAGATATTTCATAGTATGGTATTGGCAAGCATGATAAAAACTTCATCTTTCAGCTGCTCGTACCAGAATTTCACCTTTGTTCTGATGGATGACATCTTTTGTGGTGTTACATTTCCTACTTCTGCTAGAGCACTGTCTAAACATTGGTTTGCTTGGTCAATAGTGTGAAAAATATCTCTGAAAGTCAGAATTAGCGCAGGCTGCAAGCCCCAAGGCTCTAGCATTAGAAGCACCTGTTTAGTAACCAGGGTGTTAAAAGAGAAGAGGGACTGGACTGGCTCTGATCTCCTAGGAGAGCTCTGGTGCTCTTAGACGTTCAGATTGACTCTGTTGTATCTTGCTGTATTGGAATTGCTTTGGTTAGCATAAACTGCCTGTGGCTACAACAAAGACTCAAGCTGTGTTCAGCTTCCACCTTCTAAAATGGATCCCAACTGTATGAGGAGATCTGAGCAGCTTACAGAGAATGATGTGGTGAAAATGGAGCAGGCTCATTATTCCCAACAGGTCCCTTTTTGCTTGTAAGCACGGTAGCTACCATAACCATAACACAGAGAAAATGGGAATTGCCTGCTATTCATATACCACCCATGAAGGAACTATGATGGGGATAATTTAATGTAAACATGAACCTATCCATCACTTGTTCAATCATCACAATGTTTTTGTCATTTTGAAGGAGTCTGTAAGATCCCTAAATGAACAGGGGAGCTCATTCCAGTGTTTACAATATTACTGATGTCAGGTTATGTGCCAAAATTCTATCTCTTTTGTCATTGTAAGAAGGATCACAATGAAGACTGTAATTACAACTCAGTAGGGGATTCATCAGCAAATTAATGGAGAAGCTTATAGACAGAAACCAAACAGACTGGATTAATTAAAAGTGAAAGCCACACAGAACATGGAATTATGACAGCAAAACACGGAGCTGCATTTTTTGCTGACCAGCAGAGTTGTGGGTCCTGTTGTTGGTTAAAAAGTACAACTCACTGGGAAGCTTTCTATCTGCGCTCTAAAAATCTTGGGCTGCAATGCACTCAGCAAGAAATTCAGATCTGCCACTAACAAACCTTGTGCTGCTTCAGAGCCAAGTCACAGAAAGAAATGATGTCCACAAAAAGAACATCAAAAATAGAAAAAACAGATCCAGAAGACACAACACAGAACAGCTGGGGTCCTCAGACAAGACTTGGGATGGAGCAGAGGAAGCTGTGAAGCAGCAGGAACTGCTCAGCCCTTACATGCAGAACTTCATTCATCCCACTGTGGGCTCAGTCTCCTGCTCTGGAGTTCAGTAGCTCCCAGCCTCTGCCAGGGATTCTCTCCCCTCAGGATGTGGCAGTCACTTTTTTTCCTCTGTTTAGGTTTCTTGACCTCAGAAAAATCCTTGTATTGGCAAAAAAATAAAAAATAAAAATAAATAAAAATAAAAAAAAAAAGAGCCACAGTACAATTTTTCAGGAAAAGAGGAGCAGCTGGATAATTCTGTCTGTTAACACTGAAGTCAGATAAGAACAGCTAAAGAGAACTGAAATACAGCTGCTCAGAAACGTCTCATGGAGCAATGGAGATTGAAATGCTTCGTAAAGCACTTTCAATAAGGTCCTGAATGCACAAATCTCTGAGTATTTAAGTTAATTTCCCTTGTGTTTTCATCTCAGATAAGAAGTTAATTACTTTTCCTATAGCATGCCTAGATCTTCATGTTAAAACAAACTAGGCAAAACAATGTTTTTGTGCCACTAATATAAACTGTTCTGATGATATCTTTTTATTTTTCTCCTCATAAAGGAAATTCTTTAGTTTCAGGGTTTTATTCCTAAACTCAGGCAAGCAAATATTCAGATGTTGAAGTCTGCTGCTATCATTTTTATAAATGCTTTGGGCCAACTCCGTTCTGCTTAAGCTGTCAGTCATGTAGTTAGCCTGAGTGTGCTACAAGATGACAAGTGGAGAATCAGACACTGGGAGTCTCTCTATTGGCAGTGTGAGGGCTCGGAAGCAATGCTGCTCCTCTCAAAAGAATGCAAAGATCAGTGGGCATCTGTGCACAATCCACCCAGAATGCCATAGGACATCCCACAGGGATATTTTGTGTGGTGCTGCAGCTGTGAGCAGAAACATAGAATCATAGAATCACCAAGGTTGGAAAAGACCTAAAACATCATCACCTGTTACCAATAGCTCCCACTAAACCATGTCCAACAAGAGGGTGACTGAGGAAATGGAGAGAAAGTGAGGATGTTGTTGATGATGTTACCTTTTACAAAGTGTATCATCATCATCAACATGGAGGAGCACCACATATTTTAGCTCTTAATATAAAACACCTCCAAAGATAATTCTGCATTGAGTAAAAATGTTTGCTGAGCAGCAAGACCAGTACTTATGAGAGTGTGATGATGTCGGTCCTTTTATCTCAGGATAAGCATTCCTAATGATATGTTGTAGCAAAAGGGGCTAGAATTGAACTGTTGGAGATTTTGCCTCTAATCTATGACTGGACCTAATTTTAATCACCTATCCTTGTAAGAGAAGCCAGCTACAGCTGGTGCATTGAATCTGGATGTGGTCTCAGGTCTCATATCTCCCTAAGCCTACAGTAGCACTCAGTTCTGAAAATGTACGTATACCCCCTCATTCCTTGTATACAACTTTTTACGTCTTCCTTGCTGCAGTTAACAGAAAGCTATGTGCATTTAGGACATAGACATTTCTTCTTACTCAGCGCAGTTACATTTTGCAGAGAAGCCTGCTGAGTAAACATTACCTGCCCAATGGGGTGGGCATTGGAGCTACATTGCAGTAGCAGGGCAGTGCAAACAGTGCTGATCAGCCTATTTGTGGTTCAAGTCTAATGTTCATCTATAAACATCCTCAGGATTAAAAGAACCTTCTTAGCCTTACAGATTGACAACCAGGAATTGAGTTATTAACTTTTATTCATGTAAATCAGCTTTGGTGACGTGCAGCACCTTGGCTGTGGGTGCTTCAGGACATGCAGGCTGCTTCGATCATCTCGCCATGAGTACATGGAGTTGGATCTGACAGCTCTAAGCCTCTGTCTGAACTGAGAAAAACTGGGAGGAAAAGATGTCAGCTGAAGAATTTCAGCTGTCCCTGCTGCAGGGCCCGGCAGTCCTGTGAGCCCATCATTATGCATGTGGGAACCATCTTGCTACGTTTTTCACCTCAAGCTGTCATAGAGGTATTTGACTCAGAGCCATCTTCCACAGAATCAGCTGAGAAATGTTTTCTGACTTCCCAAAGAATGAACTAAGGATGGGCTGAGGTAGTTGCTGTCTGAAACATCCGCGCAGCTGACTGCAGCAGCTTCTGCTTTCCGTTGGAACCCTGAGGACTGACTGATCCCTGCTAGCAAGGAAACCAGCAAAAGGAGATGTTTATATTCCAGCCTGGAGCGACGAAAGCCTCAGTTTACTCTGTTGGCTTACGCTAAGTAAGGGGTACTGTCCCTTGATCACAACTCAGCTGACCCCTGTGTCCGGTCCATGTTCCAGCCAGCCTGTGTGGGATTGACAAAGCTTTGCTGTGCTGAAGCAGCTCCCTCATGCTGGTCTGGCGGAGTCAGAGCTGCTTCAGGCAGCTTCTGGGAGAGGAAACTGGAGTAGGAAGTGGAGTGTGAGAGAGTAAAATGGAAAACAGACAGAATTTTGCAACATGAATTTGCTGCTCCCATACGGTCTTCATTGTGCCAGTGTAACACTGGGTCTTTTGGCTGCAGAGAAAGCAGCACAAGCACCTGAGCTTGTCATTTAAAAGGCAGAGTCCTCCCAGGAGGACTAAGTATTGTATATCTGGAGCTAAGAGATGAGTTAGTAATAGCTATCAGGCATTTAGAAAATTAGGCAGTCCTTGTTGCTTGGCATCAGAAAGGTCATTCACAAATATTTATGAGGCCATGGTGACCTGCTGGATATGCTGATGATCTGATCTACTCCAGGTGTGACCTACATAAACCCGTTAGATTTGCCAGTACTTCAGATCATTTGTTTTCATTTGGTTATCTGTGTTTTTGAAAAAGATCCATGTTATTCAGAAAAAATAAGAAGTAAATATAATTGGGGGCGGAATAGTGTCTTGGTCTCATAATCACATTAAATACACTCTAACTTTTTCTTCTCCTTGGTCTGAACTAAGATATAAAATAATGCAGCACACATTGTTTGTCTGATTTACCGCTTGCTAAAACATCAGCTTATCTAAACTACCACACTGGTCCTTCAAAATCTTGTCCTGAACTCTAAAGACCCACCACATGTGCTGGCCTTAGAAGACTCCACGCTCAGACAGCAACAGCCAGAGCCTAGCTTTGCATAATTTCTTGGGAGTCTAAGAATATCTAATTTGTGTGTTACTTCTTCTAATTTATAGTACTGTATGTACATTCATTGTAAATAAGCTGTTGTTTCTTTTATAACTGGAGATATGATCAATTACAAAAGCTGATCCTTCTATATCCCACTGAGATCTGGAGGAACAAGACCAAGCCCTGAGATGACAAAAGAGACTGTAAGATAGTAAGACTGTAAGAGAATGTAAGATAGTCTGCAGCGGGCACGCAATGGGGTAAGGGTGCCAGAGCTGTCAAAGAGGCTGGGTTGCTGCTCCTATGGAGACAGGTATTGGGTGCTTATATTTCCCTGTATTCCTCAGTTTTATCTTGTCTTCATTTTCACCAGTTGTATGCACCATCTTTTTGGCAGTGGAGCTCAGTCAGAGTCCCTGCTTACCCAAGCCAAACTTCTGGTTCAGCTGCTTGTTTTCCTGTAGCAGTGCAGACCACACCTGTGCTGGGAGGAGGCTGCTCTCTGAGACCTGCCAGCTCTCCTGGGCTCTACATGGCTGCCTCCAACTGGAGCCTGCTTACTAGTGTTTTGAGTAAGCCCCAGATGTGAGGTGGAATCTTTTTCTTATGAAATGTATTTTTTTGTTGTTACTGTTCTGTCAGTTTTTTAATTATTATTTTTAAAATTTGTTTCAACTGAAAACAAAAATATGACAAAAGGGTTTTAGAGAAATCCAAATATTTTAGACAGACTGATAAATTCAGAACAAAATGTTCCGCAAAAGGACTTTTTTTCTCCCAATCTGGTGGCTTGAATACATTATTTTTGTTTTGCTATTCCCGTTTTCGCTGAAGGAACTAGACCATATTTCATTTAGGATTGGCACAAAGTAGACATTTTCATTTGGCTATCATCCTCTTTGCCAAGGTTTATTTGCTTGATAATTTCAAAGTGATCTACGTGCTGAAAGTCTGAAAGTCAGCCTGCTTTGTCTGTGGCTCAGCTTCAGCTTCCACTCTTTCTTGAAAATTTGGATATCAGTTTTCAATAGGGAGGGGATAAGTTTTCAATCATAAAACTAAATAATCCTCCAAACTGCTGGGAATTCAGATTGCCAAGCTGACTCCAACCCGAAGTTTCATAAATGTCAGCAGTATTCCTTGTGCAGTGAAGCAGAGTGAAGGCAGAAGCGTTAAGTAGGAAGGGGAACTGTCTTAATTACGTGAGATGGGGAGCTGCCTTAATTACCTCTTTTTTTTTTTTTTCAGGAGAAATTTAATTCAGGAACACTTGGTTATTTCATATCTTAGCCTTTTAATCTGATGCTTTGGTCAGATGGAGAGAAACAAAAAGCAAGCTGTTGATTAAACCGCATAGATGTTATTATGTGACTGCAAAAATGCCAGGAAGTTGTCCCACTTGCACTCATAATTTATAAGTAATCTAGAAATATGCTTTGAGGCAGTGACTTCATCTAAAAAGAATTAACAGTTCAAAGTGTATTAGTGCACGTCTGTTGAATATGGCTTGGCATTAAGGGTTTCTTCATCAGCATTAATTGGATTAAATTACCTACAGTGAAATATGAACCCTTTGAGTAAAAGCAATTCTTGTTGTGCTGGCTTCCGAAACATTAAGGAGTGGGGGAGAAAGGGGAGAAAAAAAACAAATGTCAGGCTTTGTTTTAAGGCAGAATACAATGATTTTGAGCAACCGGTGGGTGTAAGGTTGTGATGAGTGTGCAGTGAGAAGGTGAGGCTGTGTCCAGGGACAGTGAGCAGCAGCAGGGCTGGAAAGGCTTTGCCCTCAAAAGAGCAGAGTCCCAGATGAAGCAGGGCTGGGGACCACCAGGGAAACCTCTTAGACCCCACAAGCCACACCCCACAGGACTCGTTTATGTAAAACAAGTGACTTGATGCTCTGAACTTGGATCTTTGGGATGTATAAGCAGTAACTTCTAAAATACCCTGGCTTTGGGTTCCTGTGTTTTGTTTTTCTTTTCTACTTGTTGTTTATTTGTTTTAATGAGTAAAATTTCTGTCTACATTTATTGTTTGTCCTTAATGCACTACTTCATGAGTGAATAGGGACAACCTCCAGTTAACATTGCTCTGGTGCCTCTTGGTTACTGTTTAGGAAAAGAGGTATGAACTCTGTTTCACAGTGCAATGTGCAGGAAGAGTGAAAAGATGAAAAAGAATTATTTCCCTTTTTATTAAAGCAACACCACCATAGTAGCAGTAGTTAGAACAGTTGGAGTGACCTGAGTAATAAGTTTTTACTCAATCTCCAGCCAGACTATAACGTTTTAGCAGATATTGCTAGACAAAGATCTAAATTCTCAGCAGCTGGCTTAGACTGCAGTATTGACAGGAGTTTCACAGCCTGTATGTCAATTCATACCAACTTCCTTCATTGCATAGACAGTGCTAGCAAGATCAAATAATTCTGGCAACCTCCACCACAACATTTTTGAGGTTTGTGAAGGATGGCTTTAGGAGTCTTCTACATGCACTGGCCAGTGTAGGAATTGCTGCAAGTCTGTACATCCTAAGGATGTATGGTATTCAGTGACTGGCAAAGGGGAGGGCAGGATGTAGAAAGGAGGTTATGAAAAACAACTAACTAGCAGTGATAGTGGCCTGGTACATGAGAATGTCATCTTCAAAATGCTCCCTGATTCCTAGCAATCCCTTCTGTTAAGCATTGGAATAGGCTCCCCATGGGAGGTGGTTGAATCACCATCCTTGATTTAAAAACCGTTTGGATGTGGTGCTCAGAGACACGATTTAGTGGAGGGTTGTTAGAGTTTGTTAGGGTGGTATGGTCAGGTTGTGGTTGGACTTGATGATCTTTCAGGTCTTTTCCAACCTGAGCAATTCTGTGATTCTATGATCTGAAATACTGCATGTTAGACCTGTCCAGAGATAAACAAAAGGAGATGAATTTGCCATATATACATAATATCATTTTGAAATGAATGTTCTTTTAACCTTTAGTTAAGTGAAATCAAATTAAAAATATTTGTTTTACTAAAGGGCATTGCTTAGGAGACCAGCATGGTGGTATCTGAGCACTCAAAGTGTTTCTTCACTTATCATCACAGTTACTTAATTGGATATGTGTTGATTATTGCAGGGCACTCTTAACACATACTGAGCTAGGAAGTATTAATTTATTTGCATGTTTTACATCTGAACAACTGTTCCCCGGGGAACTAAGTGCTGCTTGTGTGCATTTGAAAGAGAGGAAGCCTGGAGGCCAGCACTGAGCTGAGCTGGGCTCCTCCTGGATGTGTGGAGTGGACTCCCCTTGTAGAAATACACTCCCCTTGTAGAAATTCTATGAGATTCTGCTTTCACCTGCTTGTAACTTCTCTGAACTCGAATAACTGAAAATTCTTCTAGACATGAATTTGGAAAAATCTCCCTGTATTCTGAAGTGAGCAAGGGCATTCAGCAGAGCAATCTCAAGAAAAGACTCAGGTGGAATGCTTCCTACACCTACTCTCTCAACCTTTAAAACTCAAACCTTGCTTCGTAGTGGCAATACAATACTAATCTGATCTCTGAGAAAAGAAGCTGTTCTGCTCCTACAAAGTATGATAAATTTCCAAAGGTCCCATATTCAAGGAAGGTAATATTTCTATTGGAAATATGTAGTAGTACTGTAGGAATGCAGAGGTTTTTGGGACAGGGGGCCAGTATGGGCACTAAAAATCTCTCCATTTATTTATTTATTTATTTGATTCTTCCTTCATAGAAAAAGTATGTCTGATACAAACTAACACGACTTTTAACTATTACTTTTATGTTTTCAGGGATAAAGCACCTGAAGAGTCAGAGTGATTCAGCATTCCCAGAGGAGGAAGAGGGAATTGGTGAAAGAGAAGAGGAATGGGACCACTAAGCCATGCAAGTCTGCCTGGGGCCAGGTACCTCGATGTGACACTGCGTGTTCATCCCAACATTCACCACCACTTGTGTTCCCACACAGCAGGGTGTGTTGGGGGCACACCTTGACTGGGCTTTATGGCCACCTGCAAATCCGTTCTGTGAGCCTTATACCCAGAGATAAAACAGTTGTTTTAACATCACTCTTCTTTCATTTTCTATGACGTAGAAATGTTGTTGCAAACACAGTAGCAATCTGCTGGCAGTAATGCCAAAGCTTAACTTCTGCGTGTGAGCTGTGTTCTAAGACCTGTTGTAAATAAATCCCATTTAAGAGATACAAAATAAATAATAAGTTCCATTAGACAAGAATGTTGTCTGTATGTTGCACTGTGGGTTTGTCTAGCTGGTGTAGAATGACTTTGTCAGTTAAAGGCTGCTTTTACCAGTAACATTAGAGTGGCCCACAGTAATGCAGACAGGAACAAAATAAACAGAGGCACCTCTTCAGTGTAATGGAGAAGTATGCAGACATGTTCTTTGGTGTCTTCCGGATACACAACAGTTAAAGTACTTTTCTGGCTTTCAGATTAACTGTATTCTCTGTTAGCTAAGTTTGATACAAAGACTTAACTCTCCACTGCTTTCAGTCAATCTTACAGGGCTGAGATAGCAAAAACAAACAAACAAACAAAAAACAACAACAAAAAACTGAAAAGAAACAAACAAAAAAACCAAACAAACAAACAACAACAACAAAAAAAAAAACAACCCAGACATATGAAAACACAGAACCTTCTGTCTATGCCTGGCATGATGATTTCATTTGCAGCCCTTGCTCTTCCATGAAGACTCGCTGAGAAAAGGATAGGTTAACAAATGTTCCTTTGTAGCTGGGAGCCATCTTGCTGCCCTCCGTCTGCACTCCTGTTTCTGTCCTCTTTGTTACCAATACTGCAATCTGTTTCTGTGACTCTTGCTCTGTTCAGCTGCACAGGAAGAACTAAAAGGACTCTTCAGTTGGGCAGGAACAGCTACCAGGCTGAGGGCTTATTGTGCTACAAAAAAGGAAAGGAGGGAAGTAACCCTTCGTAAAACATCACAAACATCACAACAGACAAAGTCAAGGCTGGAATGGTATCAAGAGGAGCTGGGCTCTACTCCCAGCTTTGTCACGGCTTTGATTTTGCACAGTGCCAGGCTCCTCACTTAACTCTGGCTGTGGCAGTAAAATGGTGACCAATATAGAGGCACTGTGTCACTGGCTGATAAACACTTCTAGTATTAATTTTTGCTGGTTATTAGTACCCAGGGGCTTCACATAAGAAACATCTATGGGCCAAAGGAATAAAACTTGCATAAATTGTAATAAACTATACAAACACAAGGCACTTTGGGACCTCAGCATTTCAGAGGCAGCACAAAACACCTGATAGAGTATAGAGAATTCATCACAAGTAGCTTGTTTCAGGATCACTGTTTGACTGAAGGATGATTACACTTTATGAATTAGATTTATAAATTAGATTTAACTTGAACCAGATCTGAATGCATTGCAGAGCTGTTACTGCAGTGATGAGAGAACAAGAAATCTGTTTAACAGCCTTTATCATGGAACAAAGCACCATGGTCTGATAAGGGCCTCAGATAGCCATGCCTCAATTTGAATGCTTCTCTAAATCCAGGTTTTATCACCTCCTTCATCTCTAAATACTCCAGCTGTGCTCTATCATTTGTAAAGCCTGTTGCTTTCCCTCTGTTCTGACCCAGGGTTATGCACGCAGCATGTCTGAATGTAGGAACAGACTGATCATTTTTGGCAAAGTGACAGGGCTTGTCCTTTGGAGGTTTCTGTGTATCCCTGTCACCATTTTCTGGTGTTAACCTCACCTAAAGGACATGGTTAGAATGCACATTTTTCTATACAACAACAATTTTTAAATCAGACAGTTAAGCAAATTCTATCTGACCTTTCACTTGAGAGAGGTATACCATAAGGAAGGCTATGAAGAAAGAGGGAGTAAAACATCAGGGCCCAGAAAAAAATAAAAATATCCAACTAAAAGTGCTTGCCATGGAGCAGAGCTGTAGCACTGCCGTGACTTATCAGTGAATCTCAGGATGGAAATATCTGGGAAAACAGAAAGTGTCACACATGGAATGTGTGAGACAAGTGGGGGATTAGGTACAGCCAGTATGGGTTCATGAAAGGAAAGACTTGCTTGACTGATGTGATCTTCTATGATTGAGTGACCCATGTAGTGGATGAGGGAAAGGCTGCTGACATAGGTCTACGTAGAATTCAGCAAAGCCTTTCACTATGTCTCCCACAGTATTCTCCTAGAGAAGCTGGCAGCCCACAGATTGGACAGGTACACTTTTTGCTGGGTAAGGAACCAGCTGTGGTGGTGAATGGAGATAAATCCAACTGGAAATCCATCATAAGTGGTGTTCCGTAAGGGGTTAATATTGGAGTCTATCCTGTTTAGTATCTTTATTGATGACCTGGATGAGCGGAGGGAGAGCACCCTCAGTAACTGCCAATCTGCCTGAGGGTTGGCAGGCCCTACAGAGCGATCTGGACAGGCTGGCCTGTCTGATCTGACCTGTCTGAGAAGAGTCAGCTGGTGGAACTGCTGGAGAACCAGGAACTGGAGTCAATGGGTCAGGTAGAACACAGCAAGTTCCCTGAGCACCTTTCAAGATGCTGAACCTTAAAAATCACCACGTTTCTACTCTTTCACTTTCTCAGAAACAGAGATGATTTCTAACATTCCATGACAGATTCTTCCCTTTGATTTATTGAGACATTGTGTTAATAAGTTGTTTGGAAAAATTCCATGGCTTGACTTACAGGATGGTATGTGTTGTTTATTCTCCAGGTGGAAAAGTAGATAATACTTAAGTACATACAAAGTAAGAGCCAAGATTTAAAATAAGTCATTTCTAAAGTGCAATTTCCACTGAAGTCAGAGGAATTCTGCTCAAAAATGATCACAGGTTTTGGCCGACAATGTTTTTGCTTTTGGAAAAATATGGTGTGCTGTGCACAGGAAACTTCCTGTCATCCTGTCTAACTACTAAATCTCTTGCGCTGTTTTAGGACTACCCTGTTAGTAGTAGTTGTCCCAGTGTTGTGAACTGGAAAAGGCTCTGGTTAGCTACTATGCTAGTAAAAAATCGCCATTAGTTATTCTACTGCTGATGCTATTGAACTGCAACTGAGTTCAGTGCAATCCCAGCTCAGTCCATAGTTCTCTCCATGTCCCATCTCATCCTCTCCCCTCCCCCTTTTCCTCTGCACAGATTTCCTTTCTCTTTTCTATCTCTTACATAGCTGAGACACAGGCTTTCTCTGAGAAGCCTTATTTCTGAGGAACATGAGGTGACAGTGTACTTTCTGCTGGCAGGTTTGTAGAAGGCAGAGCTGCAAGTGGCACGTGGAACTCTGCACTAAGATGGCCGTGCACTGGGTGGATAGCTGACACATACTCCTCCTTTGGCTTCACAGAAATTCCATCCTCTGTGTGTGTGTGTGTATGGCTGTTATCTTATTCCTTTTTCTCCTTTAGCTGCTCAGCACAATGGTGGGTTGCAATAGAAGTCTCAGCTGCTCTGTAGGTTCGTCACACATGCAATTACATTTGACCTTTCCGCAGCAAGTATGGCATCTGGCAATTGAGTTGACGTTCAGTGTCTCTTGTGCTGTCTTGTTCTCACTGCTCTCCCCAGGAAGACAGCAGGGTCAGCAGCAGCAGCAGCACCTTGAGAAGATATCAGGCAAGGTGTCTGTGCCCCTACACTGGGCTTCAGGCAGCTTGGGGACACACTGCTTATCTCCAAACACAGCAGAGCTGGCTAATGGAGTCTTCATGAGTTCATTGCCAGCAGCAGGGGCATTTCTGCTATAGGTTTGGGTGGTTCTGATAGCTTCTATAGTAATCCGTGCTTTCTATAAACATATCCAGTGCTCTTGCTATGAGAAACAGACTCTTTTAATCCTGCAACAATGCTTTTTCTTGGTATATACTGCCCCTTAGCGGTGAACTGAAATTATAGTTGGGTTTTCACATTTCTAAACTCTTTTCTTTTTGGTCCAACTGTTCAGAAAATGGCAGGAATATTTGCTGTGCATCAGTACTGTCTAACTATGTAAATAGCCCCCATTGTCTTTGACAGACATAATGGGCATGCTAAAATAATGACGACAGGTGTTATTGGTTCTTTTGAAGGGAGTGCTGGGGAGCAGCAGTGTCGAAAGGTTATTCCAAAGTGCAAAACAAAAAACCTTGGCATTGAGAAGCAATACTCTCCACATAATGAGAAACAAATAAGAACTCAGTATCTGGCACTAACGAACACCTCAAGCTAACAGTGGAGTGAGTATTAATTAGGTTTCCAAAATAGCATCTTTCTGAAAAGCAGCTGAGGTGTAATATTGCTCCTTATTAATCAAAGCAATGGGACAATGTGAACTCTGCAAAAAATAAATGGTTTGCAGATGGCTGTGTGCATCTTTAATAATCAGAAAAACACAAGTTAGAGCTTTAAATGCCAGAGAGCCTTTCTGCATCTTCTCCCTTTCAGAGAGCGATATTTGCAGTTTTCAAGGCAGTGAGGAAAGTGTGTTGGTTTCTTATTACATTTTCCCTGCAGCATAAATTCTATTGATGTGCTTCCCTAATCATGCTAATTATACTGCCATATGTTGCTCTCATCTTTCTTCTTCTCTCCTAATGGGACATAGATTCTCTCTTTTGAATATGTCATTTGTTTATTACATTTATCAAGGGTTTTAACATTATATGGGACTTTTAATTGCTTTTTTAAACACTCAGCAGATTGAATATTAAAAACAGACATGAAGGTCAATTATAAATAATATTTAAATTGCTCGTGTCATTTTTATTCTCTAATTTGCTAGGAATATCAACTCTGTAGCCCTGTTCTCATGGCCACACGTGTCCTTCAGAACTATTTATGGCTGCAGTCACAGCTCTTTCCAACCCCAAACCACCTTATAACTAGCCAAATTGGGGTCTTCCTCAGACAGAAATGCTGAAAAAAAGATGCATCATCTATGAAGTCACAATGCTCAACATCAATTCACTGCCATTCATTCCAGTTGAACGCTACTGGAGTACCAACTACTGGCAATTCCAACAGTGCCAGCCCATGGTAAAATAAAATAAAATAAAATAAAATAAAATAAAATAAAATAAAATAAAATAAAATAAAATAAAATAAAATAAAATAAAATAAAATAAAATAAAATAAAATAAAATAAAATAAAATAAAATAAAATAAAATAAAATAAAATAGCTAAACAATACATTTTTATTGGTTACTATTTCCTTCATGTGAGGGCTGACTTAGTAGTAAAGGTTAAAAAGGTAAAGCACACTGAGAGCACTGTTGTCAAGGGAGCCATGAGGATGCAAGTTGATGTAGCAAAATGGCGTACCATGGACAAAGCATGGAGTGACAGGCAGGCAAAGGGCATGGGAACAGCCAGCTGCATTCTGCCACTTTTCAGAGACAACTGTATGGAAATAAGTAAATGCTTCAGTCAAGCAGATTTGTAACTAACAACACTCAGGAGCTTCACGATCCTTGCCCTCAAATCAAATTTATTTAGGAATATTATCATAGGAAATACAGACAAATACAGCAGAATAGAAACACACGGTTGTAGATTGCCTTCTTGAAAATTAAATAAAAAAATACTGGCTAGATCATAAACCATAACAGTATTACATAATATATTTATCAGATATCTCAAAAATACAAAATAAAAATTTTGAGGGCTAATCTATAGCTACAGCTCCTCAGTGTGCTCGATGCAGGGGTACATGCCCATAATGTTGTCAGAGAGATGCAGATACAAACACCAGTTCTTATGGCCCCATGCAATGCTTTGGTAACACAGCCTTACAGGGTTTGGAGAGAAAGTCCTGCCTGGGAGAGGCCCCCATAGGAAGCTGCTCTGCCATCTGAGTGTGAATTCCACACAAGGTCAAAGCTTTAACTGACACACATTGGTTATTATGGTCTTCTCAGCCAAAGTAAATTTCTCCTCATCCAAACAACATGCAAAGCTTTGGGTCATGTCTGGATAAAACCTTGCTAAGATTAAAGGAAGAAAGAGTTATCTGTCTTTAAAGGAAAACTAAGGGCTCTTCTATTTCAGTAACACCTACCACAGTGATTAAGACTGAATAAAAATGAAGTAGGATTATTTATACACTAATCACATTTCGGTATTAAGCAGGCACTGAGTGCCTCCTGTGAGCTCAGGAGCTTTTCCTACCTGCTGGAGGACAACAGGACACCAAAAGCCTGCAGGATGCTCCCACTGCAGTGCAGAAGTGCTCCGCTCTAAGTTCTGCTTGTATTTCCAGGAGAAGACTTTTGTATAGTATATCAATCACAGAAAGGAAAAGTCAAGTTCAACTATGGTAGAAGTCTGAAATTGAAAGTACAATACAGACATTAAATTTGGATTGCTCCAAAGTTTTGTTCTCAAGGGAATGATAAATCACAATGCTGATTAACGCACTGTTACAGACAAAGATGTAGCTGGCCCAATTTTTAAACATATCTGTCAAATTCTGCACTTCTTAAATTTGGTGGGAACTACAGATGCTCAACATGTCTGAAATAAGATTCCATGTTTTGAATGAAAAGGCATAAGATCAAAGATATCTGATCTTAAACAAGAAAGTTTTCTCCTGACACAGCATATGGCAATTTGCAATTAGGAAAAAAAAAAAAAAAAAAAAAAAAGTCTGATATCAATGATGTTTCTTGTTCGGTGCAATAACAATAAGAAATATTTCATTAGAAAGAAAAAAAAAAAAAAAAAAGTGTCCAACATTCCCCATAATGGATGCAGAGGTGCACAGAGTGATTCAGGCTACTAAGGATTTGCTCAAACACTGCCAGAATATATAAATTCTTAACTCTTAGCAAAAAATATCAATTGCATTATAACATATATGATACAATTTCATTTGTTAATATTTCTTCAGCTGCACTGTACAGAACTTTGTCCATGCCAAATACAAGCCCTGGACCAGATACACAAAACAATTTAAATGCACTTTTTACAACCTATATGCACAAACATTTCTTAAGTTAAAACTATGCACTCTAACTGTGCATAGTATGTATATGGCTTACATATTCAACAACAGAAATTCCACCTTTTGTCATGCCCTTATCCCAGGGCTCAGAGCTCATGTTGTTCCTAGCTCAGATTCAGTGACTCTACTGTCAGAAAGGAGACAGTCAAAGGAAAAGAGACGTACGTGCCCCTCAGTGTGGGGTGCCTGGTTTACCATGCCTTCTTCAGCCAGGAAAAAACATGTCCTCTGGATGCTGAGGCTGTGATACATGGGAGCTCTAGTTAGGTTCCTGAAGCAGCAGATGAGCACACAGAGCTCTGCATAGCAGGGAGCAATGCTGCCCCATGAGTCTGCCTCCGAGTGGCCCATGGCTGACTGTAGACTTGTTGATCAGTGAGGTAATACAGGGTCCAAAAAGGGAAACGCAGTGACCCAAGTCAACCAGGAGTATACAATGTAAAGGAAGAGAGAGGAAGGTTCCTGGTTGGCGGCAGCAGAGGGAAGTGAGGTTGGGTGCAGGTTGCACAAGGTCCCATGTGGCTTGGCAGGAGCAGAGATGAACGTGGAGTCTCTTCTGAACACAGCTGGGCTGCAGGGCTCATTCCAAGACATCTGGCAGAGGTAAGTGCCTGCATCCTCCACTTGTGCTGCTTCTCAGAGAAAGATGCTCTGGTGTTTGAATGAAGCAAAACTAGGGAAGAGTTTGTCAGATCCACGCCATCAACACTGCACTTGAGCAAACTCATTGTATAAGGCCTCAGTGTCACCTCCCAGTTCTGAGAGGTAACACGATGCTTTGCTGGAGGGCAGCTGTAGGGATGAGTATGTTTTAATCATAATACTGGGTGATATTTAGTTGATTTTAAAGCAATATTTCCAATACTGATTTGTTAAATACCATTCCTCTCCATGTGGCATGGGAAAGAGTCATCATTCATGCAGGTTCAATAATATGACTCCATGACTTCCTGCACAGTCCCCATACTTTTATTTTCAGATATCTGAAGGAAGCTAACAAGTAGAATTTTCACGTTACATGCAGCATGATTGCAAGAACAAGCTTCTGTGACAGTATTTTGTTTTGGCTTTCCATTTCCATTAGATGCCAGTGGCAGTGACATGTAACAGCAATCCAGTCCAGATGATCTTTAACATGTTTTCACATGTCTCTTGGAAACATCTGGTGTCAGTGATGCAATGAAGCAAGGTCCAACTTTGGCTGGAAAAAGTATTTTGGCTAGTTTAAGAAAGCAGAATATGAAAGGAAATAGCAACAGCAAATATGACTGAAATCTTGAGAGTTGTTTGGTGCCTTGATTTCCCTGCTCAGGGTTTGATGTTTTACACTTCTGATCATTTTGCCCAATCACTCTCCACAGAAACAAGATGATCTGAGAATAAGTTGACAGACAACAGCCTCTGAGAGCATGGAGGTAGGAACAGACAGTGTTCTTTTCTTCTGCAACAGAGTTCAAGTAAAAATTCATAAACAATAGATTTTTACTGCTATTACAACATATTTCTAGTATTCAGTATACTTGACTTGAGGATATTTTATTGCTTGATTATTTTGTCTCATATTAAGAATTCAGATACACTAAGTATTGTTTGTCCCTTCTGTTATGGTGAACTGATTTCTAAAGGGACATAAAAAGTGGGTTGCAACGTTTTCCAGTCTCAAAGTTTTGTAACAAACCCACATGATGAGCCAGTCTTTATGGTACAAAACTATCACCATTATAAGAAAGAAATAACAAAAGTACCTGTCCTGCCAGAAACGTCAGAAGCTTTTAAGAAACAGTAAATTTAGTTGTGTACCAGTGCTTGATTCTGTTCTGCAGCTTTTACTATATCTTCTGTTTGCTTACAGTGTGTAGGCTCACCTGGAAGAAAGAAAAAATGTTATTAAGAACTTGAGTGAGGAATGGAAACAAGTTTATAACATCTGCAGAGCTCTAGACAGGCAGTAATGTCTTTCCCCTTTCTTCTGTTAAGGTTACAGTGAGGGTACATTCACAGTTTTCTTTAACTGTTTTCTCAGCATAGAAAGTACTGGATTTGACTAATCATTGGTTTATCCAAAGTGCAGAAGATAGAATGAAAGCAATATAGACTAAACCATGAAACAGAAATACAACATGAGTGTTAATGCAGTGTTGTGGTTTTTTTAACTTTTAATTTATTGAAAATCACCATTCACCCTCTGCAGGGATGTGCAGTTTAAATCCTTTTCAATGTAGGCAACCAAAATAGGCACAAATTGCTCTCAGACAGTGGAAGATGCCAATACTGAGGTCTGAAAATTCAGTTAATTCAATCAGATAGGGAATGTGACATCAAGCAGCAGAAGCAGATTTCAAACACATTACAACTGTCAAACCTCCAACCGTTACACAGAGCTCCTGCTTAAGCTGTTCCTTGAATAAGTGCAGCTGGGAAAATCGTAAACTGATTACAGATAGACATGGGGGGGAATGCAGCAAAATTTCAGAGTTATTTATCAATTATATGGTAAATTCTTAGCTTTAAGTAAGGGATGGAGTGATGGAGTGAGTTAATGTGAAAAAGGAAAGCCACAGAAGTATGAAAAGTAGAGAAAATGAGTTGAGAGAAGGGAAAAGTTATAGAAATAAAAACACAGATGGGGACAACTTTTGAAAGACAAAAACAAAGGTATAAGCAGCTAGAAATGAAAGCAGATGTGCAATCTGAAAGGGAATTTGAAAGACGGTGAGTCGAATCTGAAAGAGGCTCAGAGTTTAGAAAGGAAAAATAGCTCATGACAATGAACATGGGGAAAGAAAAAATAATGAGCATCTCTGAATTCACAACAGTATTACAGTAAATAAGCAAGAATTTCATGACTGAATTTTACCAATGGTTTCATTGTCAGGGTGCTGCCCAGCATTGTGCATTTAATCTTTGTAAAAACTGAACACTGAATCCTGAGCCATGCTTCACTTCCCTCATGGCACTGCATTCACCTTGTAGCAACCTCCAAATAGCTGCTGAGAGCTTCTGTCCTTATCCTTTTTATTAGCACATCACCCACTCCTTCAACATCTCCTTCCTTCCATCCTCATCCCAGCATAGATACTTCCTTTGGGTTCCCATTGCCACCCATGTGCAGGGTGCACAATTAATGCTTAACAAAGAACACAGCCACTCAGCACCAATGGGACTGGCACCCAGGGCTACAGGCACTATCCATGGCACATACTTGATGCTGCCCACATTGCCATGAATTGAACTGGTGTGTTGCTGCTTTGGGCTTGTGCAGCTTTACCACACTGTCTGCTGAAGGCTCTGCATGCTCACTGCAACACACTGTGCTTGATAATCCTCTACTGTCATCAGGGATGAAGTTACCCATATCCTGCTTTACTGTGGATTTATTGTCCCCTTTTACATTCTGAATCTAAGGATTGATGTGGCTATCATCATGAGTGAAAAGTTAGGTGTGCCAACTAGCCATTATAAATCACTGAAACATGAAGTTGTTTAATTAAACATAAGCAGTTTTTAAAATTGATGCTCCAATTAATAAATCACTCAAGAGAAAAGGAAAAACATCACTTAAATAAAATCACCTTATAACAGTTTCACTTAATCTTGTAACATGCAACTAAACTATAGTGAGACTGAGGAAGGGGAGCAGCGCTGTGGAAGAAGATGCACTCAGCCCTGGTATGAGATCCTCTCCCTGCAGCAGTTCTCCCTTTGCTCTGACTGGGACACAGGGAAACAGACCCTGGTATAACATGGTGGTAAATAAGTGAGAAAGAGGAGACATACGAGGAGAGAAAAGCAGTACCTTTTCTCTTTTTTCAGGGTGTGTTCATAATGCCCAGATAAATAGGCAAAGAAAACTTAAAGATGTGTATGCTGCCTCCTGCAAGTGAAGCATTCTGTTGAAAATACCTGCCCTTATTTTACAAAGTAGCCTGCTTGGGTCTGCTGGCCATCAGCAGAGGTGTAGAAGTGAAAAGTGTGGATGCAGTGCTGTGTAGGGAAAGCTCCTGCTGGGCCGAACACTGCTGCATCTTGCACAGCTCTCCCTCCTGGTCATCTCAAACACCACTCATTTTTGAAGGCAAGGACAGGCACAAAAGTTATTTGTTCCTATCTGTTGTTCATATGTTGGACTGTAAGAAATGCCAGAACCAACCCATAGGTTTTAGGTTGTTAAATGGAAAAGTACTTGTTCCTCCATATGGGGGAACAAGAGATGAGAGAAGTAAAATAACACTTAAGATTAAACATGGTTTCTGGGCAAGGCTGAATCTAGATTGAATACAGATATGTGGTGTCTTTTTTTCCTTTAATTCCTCAGTTCCTGTTATCCAAAGTGAAGTACCTTCCCTCTTTTCCACAGCTTGTTCTCATTTCTACACGCATTTATTTTTGCATGTAAGCATACATTGCTGTATTTCTTATTTTGCAGTTATACTCTTCCTGATCACTCTGTATTATTTCCCCCCAGGCTCTCTTTACTCCCAGGGAGAAAATATTTTTATGGGAAAGCACACATGGTTTATGATGATGACACAGTACATCCTATTTCATACCTCCTTTGAGACTTAAAAATTTATAAAAAGTTTGGAGAGGCCACATGCTCTATTGTTTTCCTTTGGTGAATCCTATCCCACACACAAATATCTTATCCTAACACTTCCACCCTCTGGATGGCGCTGGACTCTAACAATAAATATGCAGCATTCCTAATGCTCACACTGATAAGTGGTCACTGCCCATCAGACATCATGTACGCTGACTATTGCAAAATGATATTTTAATCTTAACTATTTTTATATTCTGAGTTAGTAAAGAATTCTGCCTTAAACATCCATTTACTTTTTAAATCTATTTCTTCACTTTAAGTAGGTATTCTAAATAAAATATTAAACAAACAAACAAACCATTTCTCATATGTCAATTCAAGATATTTCTCACTTGATTACGCAACTAAAAAAAATCTAGATGTTATAATAAATTCAGCATTTTCCATTGGAAAACGTAAGTTCAATGAAATCATGTTTCTTACATAGTGAGAAGTAAATTCCACCCAGGAAAACCAGCAGCAATTGGCATTCTGATACACATTCAGTACACATAAAGGGCTCTCTCTTTGATGTTTATCATTTGCATCATAAGGGATTTTAATTCCCATCGATTTTTGAAAAACACATGCTAAGTATCCTGGATGCTCCTCATGAGTGGCTGATTCTCCAGTACAATAGAATTCAACATCCTGCAAATGGAGTATTAGACACCAACCTCTACGCACACTAAAACCAAGAAAAGCCATGCAAAACCACCAGTGTTATGCTCATTTAGACAACAACAATGGCAGTTCAAGGAAAGTGCTTCCATTTACAAGAATAAGAAATCACTAATGTAAAAGAAATATGAAACATTTTAACCTGAGGATTCCCTTTGGTACTGAATATTGTCAGCTATTTCAACACGGAGATCTTACTGTGTCTGTCTTTTCAATTAGCTGTAGTGTGGTGGCACTAGTGCTGCAGAGGTATCTAAAGTTGCTGCTGAAACTCATTCTTAATTCATTTTGTCTCAGAGACCTGCTTTAATTGCAGGTACAACAAAAGGCCGCTTTAAAAATAAATAAATAAATAAATAAATAAATAAATGTATTTGTCAATGAAATAGCAACATGGCTGCCCTCCTGTCCTTAGAAAAGAAAGTTGGAAGAATAAAAATATGATACAGTCCCTCTGTAAGTCACTTCAAAAGACCAGAAATTATTCAAAATAGTTTCCTGTGGCTGATTTAAAATTGGAGAAAACAGAGAAAATGCAATAAAGGAATGTTATTAAAGCATAAAACAAACAATTCAGTGAAATAAAATCAGAATGTAAGTGACACAGTGACTGACCAATAAAATCCTGCAGTGGAGGAAAACTCAGTGGAGATGGATAAGGGCAATCTAACATCAAATATCTTCAGATAAGTAAATGTGATATCAAACATTACACCTTCAGTGCACAGAAACCAGGCAAAATATCAAGCTCCACTTCCCTATGATTTCTCTCTGCTGCAATATGATCACAAAAAAGAAGACGGCCAAGAGTCAATTCAACATACTGCAGTGAACAGCAGTTGCACAGAAGTATCTGTTATAAAGAAATGACAACAAGAGGCTTACAAATATCAGATGCCGCTTAAAAACAAAACCTGATCAATACCCTTTTTCTGTGCATTGTAGTACTCAAATGTCTGCAACAGTGTAAATGAGAAAGCAGCTCTTAAGGAAAAGGAAAAATCCAGCCTCATCTTGCAGTTTTCTGTCTGGTGGAACTAGGAATTACTTAAGGCAGAGTCTGCAAAAGGTTCATGAAACTAAAAAAAATCTTTTAGGCTTATGTTGGCTGACCAAGGATGCACAAGTCCATTAGAAAAAAAAAAATAAATCAAAGTAAGTGTTTCCACATTTAAATAGATGAAAAAAAAACACTATTTTAGAAGCAAGATGCAAAGAACGGGGAACACAGACATTCTCCAAATAACAGTATTATTCCCTATGACAACTACATTCATTAACAAACTACAGCAGATGAACAGTTTCCAGAGTATGTTGAAAAATTCTCTATACCTGGGCTGTAGCTTCCTTGGTGAAGCTTTCCCCTTTGAACCTGGAATCTTTTGAGCAGTCTTCTTCACTTCCTTTATAGCACCTTCCTATTCTGCTGGTCCTTCTGTGATCACACCTTTGGTGTAACGCCTTTCCCATCGTACTGATCTGTCCGATTGCTACACTACACATTTTTCAAATGCTGTGGAATCAATTTTCATGTAAATGTTTTGATTTAGAACCCTAAATTAACCATCTGTTATTGCTGATGGGGAAAAAAAAAAAGATCTGTCAACAAAAGCATGGGAGCACTGAAATTGGTGGAATGTTGGATTCCAGAATAAATAAGTGGGAGTTCTCCATAAAAGGAAGTGTTTAGAGATATGCCAAGTCACATACTTATGTCTTGTCTAAGTCTTACAAGCATTTAACATTGCTGCTCAGATATTGCCATACTTCTGGCACAATATTGCAAGGCTCACTGTAATACCAGCATTAATGAGATTAGCATTATAACTGGAAGTGAGGGAAACAATACCATTATATGCCTTGATTATTCCTTTACCCTATTATCTCAAATATATTCCAACAATAAACTATTCAGACCATAAGAAGATAAAAATGCACGCCAATTTCTCTTACTTTGATAACAACTGACGCAAATTGCTTGGGCTGAACTGATTAAGTCATATAATGAACATATACCAAATCATATCCAGCTTGTGATAAAATACATGCATACTAAAAAAAAAGTATTCTGACACCATAGGAATGTTTTGGTTACTCTGCCTGTCCAGCAGAATACAACCAGGAGACTGATCTTTCTTGAGAAGATGAGCCAGTCCCACATCTACTACTGCTAACAAATCCAATCTATGTAAATTGATCAAAGTTAGTTCAAAATTCACATTATATTTAGTATAACAGAAATAGTTTACAACATCACAGTCATTAAGTGCCACAGCAAAGGGTTTGCGTTTTAATTGCACAACAGAAATTACCTATAATAAGAGCAAAAGCTATATTCTCCCATTTTGGAAGTTTTCCTCATTCTCCAGTAATAAAATGCTATTTAACTGCAAATACACATCTTTAAAATCATTCTTCTGTCCAATTAAAAGTCTTGTATTTCACATAAAGGACTTTCTACTAGATACCAAATCACTAATACATAAAGAAGATATTTATTTATATCATGGCTTTAAGACACTTTTGCTTCTACACATGCCTGAAGAAACTCTCTTGTGCAAGAGGTTTTACAACACTTTGTTTTAATATTTTACCACTAACAAAGTTAGACGGGGAGATACCAGAAACTGCTGCAGCTTCGCCCTGGACAGCATCATTAAATTGACTGGTGCTTTGTCATGAAGTATTACCATTCAGTGGGTCTGTATTCTGTGTTTCTTGCTGGGCATCGGTGAGATCTTTCTGGTTCGGATCAGAGTTAGTGCATTTTTCTGAGTTGGATTCATCACTCAGAGAAGTGTTGGAAGTGACTACTTGTAGGACGATGGGTCTGGTAGGACAGGCTGTACCATCGCTTCCCTGACTACTCTCATTTTGTCTGCTTCTTGTCTCTTCCTGTAACTGTGCATCTGTGGAATTTCTGCTCTGGTCTTTTTCCTGTTCATCAACATTTTTCACAAGTTCTTCTACAAAGAGGGAACAAAACATGCAAATTAGATATGAAGGATATGCCATAGTTGTTTGATTTCAGAGTAGTGACTGAGTTGCAAATGGGAACACTGTCAGCATCAGCTTTCTACATGAGGATAGGTGCACTGATGACTTAAATACAGTCCTGGTCCTGATTATGCTATTGCAACTAAGCCATACCAGTCTGCTTTCTGGTTTGACCTCTAATCATACCTCTTTATCTGGAGGTAATATGAGCAGCAGCAGCAAATACACTGTATGCTGAAGGGTGGGAATAGGAGAGCCTCACACTGAAGCACCAGTAGGGTGCTTACCATGATGTATGATATATGACTGGGAGCAGCTGAGCTCACCAGTTTTGTAATGGATAAGGGACATGGAGAGAAGCACCCTTCCAGGAAGAGGGAGGTACCAGTACTGAAGGGAAGCCCTGAAGGGGGTTGTCCCTCAGGCTGGAAAAGCCCAAAATGGTAACTAATAGCTTAAGCTGAAACACATTTCAGAGGTCCATATGCATGCAATCAATTTCTGCTGCCTTCATGGCTAGCATAACATACAGAATGGAAAAAAAAGAAATATGGCAACAAATTGTGCTTCAAAGGTCATCAGCAGCAGGTGCAAAACAAAACAAAACAAAAAACAAAAACAAAAAAGCTCACAGAAGGCTCTATTGCATGCTCCATCACAGAGACTTGGAGAAAAGTACAAATGAAATGGCCTGTAGTGTAAGGAGACAGGAGACAGAACAGAGTAGCACTGGGAGGTCACACAAAGACAAACCAAAAAGATGAAGAAAACAGAGAATGGAAAAGTCACACAGGGTGAAAAGTCTGATTAAAAATAACCTATGTTATACTTTCTGGCATACTTTAAGAAAAATCAAGAAATTGGAAATTTGAGAAATGTTGCAGTGGAACTATTACTGTTGTTATTAGAATCCATTTCACAACTTCAGATTTCAGAATCTGCACACTACTAGATAAGATACAAACTCATAGAATCACAGAACAGCTGGGGTTGAAAAGGACCACAATAATCATCTGGTTTCAACCCTCTGCTATATGCAGGATCACCAACTACCAGACCAGGCTGCCCAGAGCCACATCCATCCTGGCCTTGAATGCCTTCAGGGATGGGGCATCCACAACCTCCTTGGGCAACCTGTTCCAATGCGTCACCACCCTCTGCATAAAAATTTCCTCCTAATATCTAACCTAAACCTCCCCTGTCTCAGTTTAAAACCATTCCCCTTTGTCCTATCACTATCCACTTTCATAAACAGCTGTTCCCCCTCCTGTTTAAATGCTTCCTTCAAGTACTGGAAGGCCACAATGAGGTCTCCCCAGAGCCTTCTCTTCTCCAAGCTAAACATGCCCAGTTCCCTCAACCATTCCTCATAGGAGAAGTGCTCCAGCAAATTTCTCTAATTTAAAATATGCAAGCATTGCAGGCTGAAAAATACTTAAAAAGAAGTGTTTGCAATAAAGGCATTAAGAAATAAGAATGCGCAACTTAAAGCAAACCTGATGTTTAATCCAGATATGTTAATTAAATCATCTGTCATTTGAGGTATAACCTATCTACCTAAGGCTTTTTTCCCAAGAAACTGATTTACAAGCTATATTTGCCCCTATATAGCAGAGCTACGATACTTTTTTCCTTAACTTTATAAAAAATGTAAGGAAATTGCATGATAAAATATTTCATTTATTCAGATGCATCAGTAGGTTGAGGGAAGGAGAGCTAAAATATAATTACACACAAATGCAAAAAAAGAAAAGTCTGAAAATGTAAGTTTTATTAATACTTACAAACAATTTTAATATTTCGTGTGTGTCTGTTCATTTTAGACTTTCTTGGAGATGTTTATTTTCTGTGCTCATCATAAGCAAAAACTTGAGTTGGGTTTGCCTAAAAGTTCCTTTGGAGTGCCTTTGACTGTACATTGACTTATCTCTATTATTTTTATTTCTCTAACTATCTGTACTGATCCTGTATTTGTTGTTAGAACTGTAGTATTAACTTGTTCACGCTACAAAAATTGGAACATAAATATTCAGCAGACTATAGAAGAGGCTCAGACAGCGAGAGAATAACTAAGAATAACTAAGCACTACTGAGTTAATGCCATCATTGTGATAGGAGCAGACTGGTGGAAGGATTGGACAGGAGCACTGTGTTACAGGGCAGAGCCTCTGGCTCCATCTGGCCACTTTGAGCAGGGGACTGCAAGCCTTCAGCCTGCACTGCACTTGTAGGAAGAGCAACTTCCTGCTCCTCCATGGGCATAACTTACTGTGGCCAACCAGGAATGAAAATAGGGCATGGCAAATAAAAGAGAATTTGCAAGCTTAATAAAGTTAAATAACAACAGATCTGTACAAAGCAGGTTAGAACATAACTGCTTATAATTTGTTATAAGCATAATATTCATTTAATATTTGCTGGCCAGAATGTTGACTTATTTGCTCTCATTCATATAAAGGCAGGCAGTGAACTCAGAGCAGACATTACTTGTTACTCTACTTGCTCTCTCTGTTCCAATTCTGGAAAAGAGCCTGGAGCCAGCCTTACGTACATACTCTCCATCGTTTGGTTTTCTTCACAAGTACTCAAGTGTGATCATCAAAATTCCTTAATGTTTGTCTGTGAAACATTGCCTCTCCTAAAAGATATGTTAGCAGTCAATTGTGTCCTTCCTTTGGTACTACTGTTCCATCTCCTGAACTCCTGCCATAAACCACTGTCCCTCATGAGAACAATGTCATTTGACAAGTAAGCACCACACAAGTGGTGTGTTTAATTTCAAGTGTTTAGGCTGGGATGCTGGCAAAGCAATTGCCATGCTTTGTTTGGAGATCTCTCAGGAGCTGTGATGTAACAGCCAGCCTCCAGAAAAGCTGAAACATTCTGGTATCCAGTAGTTCTAGGTTTTGAGGGTTTTGTAGTTGTTTTTGTTCACTTGTTGTGAACAAAAATAAGATGAGTTCTCTACCCTTTTCACCAATACTAGTACACTTCTTTCATTAAGTCATTCTCTATTTTTGGCTTAATAAGTATTTGTAAAAGCATGTTTGTGAAATAAAACCTGCACTTGCTGATCACAGGCCATCCTTGGATTGTTTCACAGTTCTAGGGGAAAGGCAATGTTGATAACACACCGATGTTTATAGTTGCTGCTAAGCGCTGCTAAAAAAGAACCAGTTCTCAAAGAAGGGCCCAAAGAGCTGGGAGGGAACAGAATTAGGACAACTGACTGAAACTGTCCAAAGGGATATTCCATACCATATGACATTGTGCAGAAGGAGTTCTGAAGGAGGTTGGAGTTCATCTCATTCATCTCCACTGCTCAGGGGGCTAACTGGGGAGTGGCAAGCAATTCCTTGTGCATCGCTTTTTATATACAGACATATATATATATATATATATAAAACTATTTACTAAGATAGAGGATAATAGTTTATATACACATACATACATATATATATGTGTGTGTGTATAAACTATTATCCTCTATCTATCTATCTATCTAGATATAACACATAATATTATATATATAGATATATATATAATATCATCTATCTATCTATCTATCTGTATATAAACTATTATCCTCTATCTTAGTAAATAGTTTTTTCTCAACCCATGAGCTCTACTTCTTTTTCCCGATTCTCTCCTCCATCCCATTGGGAAGCAGGGGAGTGAACGAACAATTGCGTGGTGCTGACCAACTGGCCAGCAGGTTAAACCACAACTTGGTGTTACAGATCCCCTTCATATGTTACCACAAACTTCTTGATCTTATGTATTGTCTGCTTTCTAACTGAAAAACCAAATTCCACAAAGCAGAAACAAAGCACTGGATCCAGGATAACATGAGAAGGAATGCCATCTTTTCAGATGATGCAATCTCGCATCTGCCATTTTAAAGAGAGGAGAAAGAGAGCACCAAAACCACGCAGAAAACAAGACTGATCCTGGTGCCTGTGGTGTTTTTCAAAGAAATTTCCAGGAGTTCCCAGACAACCATGACTGCTTTCCTGTCCATTTCAAATCCAAGAAGATTGCAGCAACCCACAGACTTATTTAGACTCCAACATCTTCAACATTCACCTTTTCATATGCAGATTTCATCATAGCTATAGGAGTATGAAAAACTACTGCAAACCATGTAACCTGGTGGTGCCGGATATCACAGAATTGTGTCTTGCAGAGAATGTAACAAAAGGATCCATTAGCCATCAAAACTCTTTACTTAAGGACTTGGTTCCACCTTTTAACTTCCCTTCTGCTGTTTAGCTGTAAGTGTAGGGATTTTAATGCTGGAACTGTGGGGGTTGGGGGTTAGAGAGACACTCCACCCTCAACCTGCTAGAGGGGAAGGTTCCTTGAACCCTGTGCAGGGACAGGATGACTGATATATGATGTTGGGGATGTGCAGCAGGTTCTGCTCTGGGGTTCAGTTGCTATTCCTCAAGTATGATTCATAAGGCAATACCAACACAAAGCATTTCCTGACCCTGCTGGCTCAACCCATTCACTGCACTTACTCAGACCTCAGAAAAACTCTTCCCACTTTTCTTCACACTAAGTTATCTCAAAGAGTGCTTGTGACTGAAGCATTTTAGCACTGCAATTAAAATCACTGTCTCTGGTCTTAGCTGGGACTCCATCAGACCTCTGAATTTATTTTGTTCAACAGATTTAAACAGTCTATTATGGTAGATTTCATGCAGCAAACTGTCAGTCGATTTCCATGACTGTCACACACATCCTCCCACCACCTCAGCGGCTGCTAAATCACATTAACATGCTATCAGATGTTTGCATTTCTGCAGCTGTTACTCTCTTCTTATTAGGGAGTCTACAGAGATGATCTTTCAGACAAAATGGAGCTAAACCTTGTGGTTATTGTGGCTGGAAGTATGCAGTATTAAGACTGCCTGAGGGAGGTCTGCAGGTATGATCCAGAGGTCTTTCAGAGTAGGCATTTGCTATTCAAAGTTGCAGCCCATGGAAAAAATGCAAAATAATAATAATAAAAGCGAATCAACTGACCCACACTGCAAAGACGCAAGCTGTTTTCTTTCTCCTTCAAAATGAAGCACTGGGAACAATGAATAACAGTGCTGGTTGCATTACGCTGCAGTGGAACATCTGCATGCTTCAGCAATGTGCCTATCCAACTGGCATCTGAACCTTTGGTCTGCATACTGTATTCTCTTCTATTGTGTGATCTGTGGTGAGTGCCCTAAGCTGTGTTTCTTTTTGCTCAGCTGTAAAATCAAGATAACTTTTTATGCTCTGAGTAGAACTGCATGACAGTTAAGTGTTTCCAAACAGGTTGTGACTTACTGGCTTCTCATAGGTCAATAACTCTCAGACCTTATAGTTGACTCAGCAATCATCTCCAATGAAACAGCCTCTCAGACTCATCTTTACTGTTAATTTGCTGTAACTATCACACTTTCAAATAGCAGCAGCTAACACACACAGAAAAATAATAATAAAATAAAAAAAATCAGGAGATGGAATGGTCTCTTTATCACTGTGTTATGCCGAACAAGGAGAGATTATCTGGTGATTAGGGGTTTAGAATATTAATTAAACATCAAGGCTTTCAAATAAGAATCCCAGATGTTTGATCATTAATTCCCTGTTAACAAAATTCCCTGAAAGGCCTGAGACACATTCCTGTAATTCTCCAGTGGTGAAAGGTTGAGAACCCTTAGGCTATAGAGCACCGAGCTCCTCTGCATCAATTATACAAGACAAGGTTGTTGGTTTGTTTGATTTTTAAACAAAATAGAAGGCTCTCAAAATGAGATGGCTACATTAAGGAAGCTTACAAAGAGCTGGCTAGGTAGATAAACAGTTTCCTTGCTAACACAGGCCCTCTCAAAATAAAGCACTTTGCTTCTTGCACCAAGCTGCTTCCTCTGAGTCAACAGTCTCAGGAGGATCTTTTCAGAGAGCGGCAGTAGCAGCAGCTGGACCTGCTGGGTCTCCCATCAAATACCACATCAGTGCATCTTGATCTCCTACTCCAGGCATAGGAGTCAGATCATTTACCTCAGGGCTGCAGCCTCCACAGTACTGCCTCTCATCCAGAGCTGTACCTACAGTCTTATCCTGCTAAGGTGAGAAGCTGTACCAAATGCAACTCCTCCTCAGGAAATCATAAGGACTGTTGCTAGTTTTCATATGTTTGTTTTCATGTATCTGTACCACCAGACATTGTAGACACACCTCTTCTCCTAAGTCTGTAAACTAATCTAGTGGTCTGGTAACAGCACCTAGTAACTGCAAACCTACAGACAAGAATGCAGATGGCTCTTGTTAAAGAATGAGTACTGTTAGTCACAGACCACTCAAAGCATTTAGAGGCTTATGTTAACAGCCAGTCAGCCTACCACCAGGCATGCCATCCTCAGGCATGTCACCCTCTCAGCAACCTCGGCTCATTGTGGTTCATAATAAATTACCTATTTAGGAACATCTGTAGCAACAGTTCCTTTCAGCTGGCAGTAATGCACTGGTATTCCTTCCCTCAGTAGGTTCTCCTACTGATATAAAATACAGATTCATAGAGCAACCTAATAACTTCTCAGCAAGCAACAAAGTCAGAGAAACTGGCAGAAGATCCAGACAAAATAAGACAAATAGCCCCAAGTTCAAGACATCATATAATTCACTTAGAAACTTAGTTAAACTTAAGCACAATCTGAAAGAAATTTCAAGTAAAAAGAGTTCAAAATTATTTCATTAATTACTACATGTTAATACTGCAAACTATGGTTAAGAATTTTCAGCCTTAAGAGAATACAGCTTCAGACAAGATATACTGTTAATCCCAACCAACTGGGGAAGATTCCTTCCCCAGTTATGTGACAAGGAACATATGTGCTACCTCAGGTACAGCTCCATAGCCGCTTTACATTCTCTTAGTCAAAAATTCTTTCATCCTCTTCCTGCAATCCTTTGTGCCCATATGTGGAGTAAAAGTAACTAGCAATATTAGTAACTTCCATAAACCTCCAAAATCCTCCCATAGCTTTTACCTTTAAAACAAAACAACTTAGTTCCTGTGTACTGTAACGTGTGAGAAGCTCTGTCTTTTCAATGACTGTCAATGGTCCAGTCTTATGTGACTGAATCTATCAGTAATTTATAGAGCCCTACAAAGCAATGGAAATTAAGCAGGAATTATCTTTTTAATTGCACTCTACACCTGCATAACAATGCACCAGAATGCTGATGTACCAAAATCAAAATGGCTTCTTAGTAGTAGATACAAAAGAAGTCTTCTCTTAACAAGAACATTTATTTGCAATCTAGCACTTCATGAGACTTTAGCAATGCCTTCAAGAGAAAAAGGAGCTGCTGTGGATGATGGTATGAAAGACAAGGCTGGCACTGAGTACCAGTATACCATTCCCTGCGGTCAGTGTGAGATCACATACAGTGAGACAAGTCCCAGCAGTGACACACTGTACTGAAATGTTCCAGGAGCTTACTTGGAAACAGCACAGACTGTAGATAATATGTTCCCAAATGGCATTCAATTAACATGGATCAAGGTTATAAATTGTGTTCACCCAGTAATTATCACAAATCCTTTTACTTAGTTGACTGCAACCCCAGAGAATTTTCAGAGGTATGGCTCATAAGTTAAGACCTGTGATGTAGGTTTGGCTATATTAACTACCAGTTGGCAAATCAAGAGTTGTTTTCAACCTTGTTTAGGTTTAATACACTCTGTGATCAACCCAATCTTTCCATTCATTGGGGCACTTAAATAGTTGCCTACATCATAATCCCAAGAAGCCTGCAATACTGAATTTTGTTCCATACAGTGTGGAACAAATAGAATTTCTAACAGAAAGTATATCTTCCATGTTCTTTAAGAAACATGGTAGCATATAATACTTTGAACTACTGATTTTGGCATTTAAAGTGGATGTCATTATCAGTTATGACTAAACATGCAAAAATGCACATTTCTAAACCAGCCTTCTAAAGATTAGCTGGGACTTATTGTACAGCCTGTATGATTTCCTCTCATTCCGTGACTACTTACATCTCCTTATACCTCCTTACACCATATATGCAAGGTCATCTAAACAGACATGAAATAAAATGCATGAACACAACTATTTCTATAGGTTGAGGGAAATTCAAAAGCAGAATTAGGGGAGGTCTTAGGTATGTCATACCTTCTACTGCTAATTCCTTCCATCTTTCTTTGTTTGCTTGAATTATCTGCATCAAGTTGTCCCTAAAGCTTCTTAGGTCTACAGTTGCTAGGGAATTTTCTGTGTGAGCCGCTCCATCATTTGCTGTACTTCTAAAATTGTGTCGTCTTTGTGCATCAACATTGCTTACTGCTCCCAAATTATTCTGGCTGCAGAAAGAAAAATAAATAAATAAATCTAAATTATATCCAAAGCAGAGCATATTTAAAAATACATAAACAATTAATTTAAAGCAAATTATTTAGGACCTGCATGTAATCACTGTGTAGAGATGAGTGCCTCCACCATGGAATGTCTAAGATATTAGATATTTCCACAACTCATGAAGCTGTAACCTGAGAATTATTCTGGCCAACCTTTTTCTGGGAAATCTTTGAGGGAGAATCAAAGTGACAGCTGAAAATACATGACTTGAAGGTTGGATCTGGAAATAATGTTGATGAAGTTATTCTGGAGCAGCTTCTTAGCTATGTTTTTAAACAGTGAGTCTGGAGACTCACATGAAAGATATATGATTGTTAATTGTTATGCCATTGTAAAAAAGCAAGACATTACAGGATATGGCACATAAATGCAATTAGTTCCAGCTGAAAATTCTCTTCATGTTACATAACTTTGCAGTCAAGGCAGGATGGAGTGGCAATAAAATGCAACCCTTCTAAACAATATGAAAAAGTGAAATACTGAGAATCACTACTACATTAGCATTAATAAGAAAAAGTTGGCTTTAGTCACTACTTAAATGATACTGTAGCTACTTTTCAAGAAAAGATACAGGCCAAATTGATTATTTAAATGTGAATATACAAATACACATCCTGGTGTAATAACACTCTTCTTTTTTCATTTCTTTCTCCCTTTTCTTTTCTTTTCTTTTTTAATGACTAAAAAAAAAAAAAATAATCAAATTTATTTCTGGCTTTTCCCAGGTAGTCACATCAACCCATGACTGTTTTGTAGGCACGTTTCACCATGATGCAAAAATGAAAAGACTGATAGATGACAAGAAAAACAACAACAAAAACAACCAAGCATCTCATTTATAGTGCATTCAGATCTCACAAATGGAATGTAAGCAGTGTCAATTTTCACTCAAGCATATATATAAAATAATACTAAAATGAGAAAGTGAAGAAGGAAAGTGACCTACAGCAACTTTATCAGGCAGTGTAGCAGTAGAAAAAGTGGTATGAGCTTAAGCCTTTAAAACTAAAACAAAAAGGGTTTAAGTTAGATTTGAGGAAAAAATTCTTTACTCAGAATGCGATGGGGCACTGAAACAAGTTGCCCAGAGAAACCTCCATCCTTGAGGGCATTCAAGGTCAGTCTGGATGGGGCTCTGAGCAACCTGGTCTACTGCAAAATGTTTCTGCCCATGGCATGAAGGTTGGATCTGGATGGTCCTTAAGTTCCCATCCAAGTCAAACCATTCTATGATTTTATGAATATGTAATAAATAAAACCTTAGAAAAGAACCAAATCTGTTTTCACCACCTCCACTTCCAATTGTCTGTCAGAAATCAAACAAATGTCAAAATTTTACTGAAAAAAGGCCTGAGGATAAGAGAACAATGATAACAAAGATAATAAAGAAAAAAAATGCTTTTATTAGGTATGTGGTAGAAAAAGAACTTATATTTTATGTGTGCATTCTGTTCTTTACTGCGATTTTACCTTTTTACATGCAACAAGTTCATTCACGATCAATGGAGGAATAACATACCGCAAATACAAGATAGCACCACATGGTGGCAACACTGTACAGCTGTTCATATTACTTGTCCAACTGATGAAAGTACTAAGATAATTCTGAGAAGGCCATTATGTTAATTTTGTTAGTTCAAAAAAGAAGCAGTGTATTCATACCCGGGTGTCCCAAACGCAGGACTTTCAGATTTTGATGCTTCCTCTATAAGAGGCATAACAATTTTCTCCATGGAGTCCGTAAGGAGAGAAAATGTTGGTTCTACTATGAAATCAATGAAACCTGAAGGGAAATAAAGAAGAGAAAAAGTCAGATTTTACATGTTCACAGCTCTCATTGCTAAAAATAAATACCAGATATCAAGTACTGATTCAACATATATCATTCATTTAGTCAAGGAAAAAATGCAAAACTAAACAGAAAAAAAAAAAAAACAACCAACAAACAAAACAAACAAACAAACAAACAAACAAACCACCACAACAAACAACAACTAGTGAGTCTGTGTAGGTACAACCAGACAATAATTATAGCTTTTCATTTCTTTTTCTTGTAAATTTTATGCACTGCAGAACACACCTACCATTTTGAAATGAATATTAATTATTGAATAGAAGGGAAGTAAAGCTGAGCCGAGAGGCTGGAAGTCATACTACCTCCTTTACCATACAGAGCTTCTTGCCAAGGAGTTAATACTTCAAAATGCTGTTTATCATTCTGTGGAGGTAAAGTGTTATTTCACAGTATGTAGGAGTGTTCTGTCAAATCAGTGAAGAGAACAAGTAATATCCCTAGGAGACAGCATTCATCCCACAGTTCTGAGATGTCAGCTCTGAACAATGTCTTTTACATTTTAAAGTGCTTGTCAAGGTATGGAATGACATAGTGAGAGAATGAAGTATTATTCTCTGCTGAGCACTTAAGAGAAAAAAAAAATAAAAAAATAAAAAAGCTAAAATGTGAACTAGCAATGTATTTCCAGGAGTCTTCATACAGCACAAAGGTGAGCAGTGGTGCTTCAGCCTAGGATCCAGCTTCCTTTCTGCAGTAGGTATGATGCTTCATATCCCACTCAAACAGAATAAAGGGTACTCTGAGTGACAAGATCAGACAGGATGACATGCTTCAATGATAAGACACCTTCACCTGTAGAATCTCTGCAGGAGCTCTACACTCACTCACACAACAGGTACAGCTGTTAATACATGTGGCTCCATTTAATATGCATCTAGGGTATGCCCTTCTAATTAGCCCCAGCAATTTTTACCAATTTTTATTTCATTGTTATTGCTGAAGGAAATGGGAGTAGAGATAGTTAAGACATGTATTTCTGAAAATAGGAAAAAAGATTGGCTATTGCTGACCAAAATGCAATTAGAATTGATGAAAACAGAATGCAGTGGTCCTTGTCAGCCTAGGGAGGCTTGGCCGTGCCATGCCAGATCTCTGCAGTCCAGGCATCTGAGGTATGAATTATCCTTAGTTGAGATGCACCTACAGAATGGTACCAGACTTTTAGATTGTAGCACAGACAGGCTTTCAAGTCCTTGAACAAGAGCCAGCCTTTTTGAAGGCATGGTCTACTAAATTGTAAAATGTGCACAGTATAAGATAGGCTCATGTCCAGTACTGTGGTAAAATCCCCTGCTACGTAAAACCTCCGTGGCATCACACACACTCAATAACTTCATATTCTCTTGAGATAAGTTCACTGCTGCTTTAAGGGCAGTTTGGTGAACAAAAGGTACAAAGGAATACTTTCTATATGATGGGAGTTTTAACATTTAAAATTCATAATGGGTGTAGGAAAGGTCACCATGATACTGCAAACTCGTACACAGAGAAAAAAAAAGAAAACGTAACTTGCCATTACCTATTTGGGACTGAGCTACCAAAGTAGACTTGCGGTCACAGAGTGGGGAAAACTGAAGACCTAAAGCAGCCTCCTTGTCTCCCTGCAAACAATGATGTTTAATATTATAATCATATACTTAATAGATGGAAAGAGAGACAAACAAATCTACATACTGTTAGCATTTATTCAAAAGATTATTTTCTTCACTTATATTCCTAAAGCCTAAAAAGACTTCTTTTGTTGTAACAGACTTGACAGACGGGGTAGTACTATCTCCATTTTAAAGCATGGTACGCCAACTAATTTACAAAGCTCAGAAAGGCAACCTAGTGATGAAAAATTGAAGAGACTTCCCAGAGGAGGATATAATTTGTGTTGCTGGATAAACCTGGCTGAGAAAAAGTTGGTCGTTCAAGGAAAATGGTTCTACATGTTCTAAAATGGTTCTACAGTCATGCAGACTGCTGTTTCACAATCATCCAGTGGGAAAAGTTGAAAAGTATGAAACCACTTCAGATGCAAAAACAGATTGTGTTTCATGTGAGATCTCTATAGGCTTTAAATTTTACAACTAACTGCCCATATTAATTTGACTTCAGAACATAGAAGAATGCAGGTTCACATGAGCAGTGCCAGTGGTATCTCCATGTAAATGCAGGAGCCAGATTGTGTTTCAACACAGAGAGTAGTTCTAACAATTTCAGTCATTGCTGAGTATTGAATTTCTAAAGCAATGCTAATATTGCAATCTCCCCTTAACTCAGTATTGAAAAAGAACAAAATCAACACTTTTAAGTCTATCATAAATTGCAATAATGGACAGATAACTAGAATCTCGTGAGATTTAAAATCAAGATACAGAATGAAATAAAATCTTTTCTCATGCTTTGGGACTTATGCAGGCTGAGGGCTTAATGCTATCAGAGCTGTAATGCTTCCTTGAGTGACTGGATCTACATATTCCTTAATTTTTAAGTTTTTGGGATGGGTGGGTATATTTATTTTTTAAATAAGTAACTCAAATTTTCCCTGGCATTCCAACACTGTGTCTGTAGTTGTCTTTAAAATCAAAATTTTTGGCTTGTTCCCTAAGTTGACACTGGAACACTTTGATTATTAACTGCAGTTAACAAAGTTTTTTGTCTAGGTGAGTATTTACTTTCTGCTAATGCTTGCTACTTTGAAAGCTGCCTATTAAAACATTGTTTTCCTGGTGGTAGTTTCAAGCTCTGCTGTGTTTTCCTGCAAAGCACTAGAAGTAGCTGAATTATTATTTTTAAAGAAAAGGAGGACTTAATGTGTCATCTTGGCTGACACATATCTGGAAATACCAGAAATTTCCAGTGCATGTACTTAGATAAGCTGTGCAGAGGAAGCACAACCAAGACAGAGCATCTAGGAAGCAGGAGGCCTTCTGTGTCTGTGTCTGCGCTGCAGTTCTGTATCTAATTACTTCATCACACTTTGTGTGTGCTGGAACTATCCCATGCATGCTGTTGTTCTTAGTCATACTGTTACTTCTTCTAAGGAAAGGATGGGGGAACAGCTAAAACATGAGCTGATCCTAAGCACTCAAAGACCAGTGAAATATTGTTTATTGCTAATGCTGCGTCCACTTGACTGGACACACTGCCTCACTGTCCCACGGGCTCTGTCTAGTCCATCTCTCTGCATCTAAACTGTTTTTACAGTTTGTCATCTCTGACCTTTTCAAGTAATATATATCTGCAGCAGTCTGTTCCTCCCTTTTCCTCTCAACCTCAAAACCTTCATTTTGAAGTTAAATGGAAATATTTACAGAAATGGATACAAACTCATTACACTACTCAGTATTTCCATAAAATGTAGTCCACTCATTACATGGATTCAGGAATCAGCTCTCCATTCTTTCTCCCCAGTGCAAACCCCAGACTCAAGGATGCCCTAATGCTCCCTGGTGAGTTTGTACAAAGAAACACTGATCTCAGAAAGAGCCTTCTAGGACAGATTAGCTGAATAACATCATAGCTTAACTTGCTGACTTGTTTATTCTCTGGTCTCTTTCTCCAGTGTGACCTATCTGATGTGAAAGTGTCAATATATAGCAAAACAATGACAGTCTAGATGAGTGAGAATTACACTGTTTCATTATCTCAACCATTTTTCAAAATTGTGCATAACTGTAAGAATTTGTAATATCTAAACTTTATTTTGGTTCTTGCATTTTAGCAACTGTTACTTCAAAAATGTGCATGATCACAAATACTCCTTACACAGATAGTATTTCCCCTTTGAAGAAAAGCTTTTTTCACTTGCTGAGGTAAGTCAGAAAATGTCAGCAGTGACATCAACATCTATTGGGTTTTATCTTTGAATTTGGTATCTCGCAAATACCTTCACAAGACTATCCTCATTTTGTTTAGGATATACGGCCAAGGGGTTTACAGGATGATTCTCTTTGTTTTTGTATTAAGCTGTTATAAAAACAAAACCACATCATAATGATGTGGTATATGTGTGGCAAACACTGGCAAGGAAAAGAAATAGGAGGATTTTCTGAAGTACAAAATGGAGATAGCATTTAGCATTCTTCACTGAACACAAATTCTTCCTAATTTCAAGCCCATCTTTCTATCCTATCAGTGCTTCATTTTAACTCAAAGCATATATAATTCTCTGTCTACAGAATGAAAACAGCTTGACAAGTTATATTATTATCAAAAGAAAAAAGTGCTACAACACTTAGAATACTGGTATCAGCTGAAATAGATATGAAGATATAACAATTTCATCTTATTCACTCACATAAAAGTTGAGTTAATGTCAGTGGTATGTATTAAGAGTAAGAAATATATACTGCCGACTATGCTTGTCAATCACAACCAACAATATCCTTGCTGGTAGGCTTAGGAAAATACGTAATTGTGTAACATTTCCTTCTTGAAGTAGTATATCAAAAGATTTTTTAAATGGCACCTGTCGAAAAAATTCTTCCATCAGGGCCATGGTCCATCGGTAGTGCAGTTCCCAGGATTTTGCTGGATGGCTTATGTCTGCTGCATGTAGAATCAAAGACATGGCTTTGGCTTTGTCTACCCTGTCAATTCAAGGACATGCTCCAATTATCTCAGAACAAAAACAGCTATTTGAAATCTTTTCTTGTACATGAGCTCATTTAAAGACTAGAGATAATGAACACAATGGAAAATAACCTACCCCTCTGCCTGCTGTAGAGTATGTCTCATCGTTTTAATTTGCTGGAAATGACCCGACATATCTGTTGACAGGACCATCTCAATGACCAAGCTACGCAACTCCCTGGGAATAATTAAAAGCAAAATGACTGATTACAAACCATTTATTCTATGCATGGAACATTTCTTCAAGCAGTACTTGTTAGTTTAAAACTTTCTTAACAACATTGTTGTTTTTATTACATTTTAAAAAATCATTTAAATAAATAGTTAACAACTTCACCATTGAATCATAAAGGGATTCTGTGGAAGCAATGTACTTCAAAAAATGCTCTCTTTAATTTTTATATCAGTCACACTATTTTTTAATTCTTCTTTTATACTGCACAAACTAAAACTGTCACCCACTTGAAGTCTTTCCTTATTTTTCATCAGTGAAGTAATTAACTATGCAGTATCTGGGCTCACAACAACATTGGAATATATTGTTTTCTTTGATTACTGCCCTCATATCAGTGCATAGCAGGAACACTAAATACAGGAAGAGGATGGTGAAAACATTTAAACGAGCAAAAAGTATTACATATGAATTGCTATTAACATTGTGCCAACATACAAACATTATGTCAAACTATTCTTCAATTCAAAAATGCCTTAATGTCTATTACAAGAGTTAAAGCAAGTTCAGAATTTATAGTTTATCTGCATCTTGGTGTTTCACACTGTGATATGTACTTGGCCATACTAAATGGATACAAAAAAAGTAAAATGTGAATCATGTGAGACATTGTACAAATTGCCACTATCTTACTTTTCAAGTACCAATAATTGTACCTTGGATAAACCTCACTGTTTACAGTACAGACATATGAAGGTTCATTCATTTTGTCAGTAATAATTACAGATTTGAAGAATTCTGTTTTCTTGATGTAGAGAGAGTATGTAGGAGTCTACTGTTTCTTTATTTACATGCTTTGAAAATGGCCTATTGGCTATTACATGTAAGAGTGCCACTTATACATGTACATGGGGGAGAATTCACCACATCAAATCTTTCTCAATGTAGCATAACTCTTCATGAGCACAATCCTAATCTTAAGGGTCTTTAAGTATCAGTTACAACAGTAAAATTCTACTTACGTAACACTCGTTCATCTTTGAGAGTGTATTCAACCTTTGATTTGATTAACAATGTAGGTTTATCAAAGGAACACATTTTAAAGAGATTGCTTTTGTGCTTTTTTAGGGCTGTTAGAATAGTTTTTATAATGAATTATCAACACTGCTTCTGAGTTAAATTGCATATTTAAGCTAATACTCCTCATTGATTTTTGTGTATTTCTTCCTGACTTGCTTTGATGATAACTGGATAAAGACTCAGCCCTCTCACTCCTGCTCAAATAATATGCAGCCATAGCAACTTGAGTTTAGAAAATGTCTTACCTTATCTGACCTCATAATGAGAGACTAATTTATTTGTATCCCAACTGTTTCTTCTCCACATTGCTTTGAAACCATGCCTTTCAAACACTGCCAAACACATTAAAAAACAGAAAAAAAACAAAACCAAAACAAAAAATAATAAAAATAATAAAATAAAATTAAACAAACAAAACAAAAAAAAAAAACAAAAACAAAAACAAACAAAAAAAAAACACAAAAAAAAAAAACTAGAAGCCTAACTGCCTGAAAAGTGAAGGCTCAGCACTGTTAAATGCTGTTTTTTCTAAAACTGAAATAATAACTTCTGTCCCTACAAAGTTTGTCCTAGGAACTTTCCCTGTCTGAACTTTCTTCTAGTAGCAATTAGAAATAAGCCAGCCCCACCACACAAGGTATGCAATCAACATGCTGCTTCTGGTAGATGCACTCTGCCATGGCAGATGGCAAATTCACATTCATACTTCTGACACCAGAAGCAGGATAAAACAGTTCAGCACTGTCCTTCTCACTTCTCAACATTTCAGGCCAGTAAATAACTACATAATAGCAAAGGAGAGGCTTTCCGCCTTCAGTCTGCAATTGTTTCCTGCCTGCACTCCCATTCTTATCAACACATAGACAGAAAATATAGAACTGGCAGGAAAGCATTAAATTACTAGAGCCAGGAGAGCTCAGACTACTAGCACTGCACAAGATTACTCTTGGACTCAGACCATCCCCAAACTATCTCCATGGAGACTCTCAACTTCCATATCAAAGGAGAGAAAACACTGCCTGCTCCCTTAAGCAGTCTGCAGCTGAAAGCATCATGATAATGCAGTTAGTGCTGCTAACACTACCACAGCAAAATGACACACAAGCATAGCCACCTTTCGTTCTATGATCAGAAGTATAACAGTTTCCATTTAGAGCACACAGCAAATTTTTGGAGCCCACAATTGGAAAAATACTGTGGGGTTTTTTTTGTTGTTGTTGTTGTTTTTGGTGTATTTTTTTTTGTTTTGTTTTGTTTTTGTTTTTTTGTATACAGTATCTGTATTTCTTAAGCAATTGGCCAAGTCCTTTGTTGTCATCCTTTCTTAACCCAACCAATAAAGTGAAACCTGTGTAACAACGATTTGTTTGTGACAATGATATTTAGTCAGTTGGACACAGTTGGATCACTGAACTAAAACCTTAGGACCTGGTTATGAAGTAGGAAACTGAAGACCAAAGGCTCAGCTTGTATGTTACAGTAATTCTGCTTTCCTCAGACAGAAAACTGCCAGAGGAAATTGCCAAAGACAAGATGTGTATTATGCACCACACACACTGTACATTTTTTGTCCATCTTTTTATATAATCAAGGAATATATCAATATATAGTATATTTTACATAATCCTTAATATATTAAAAATATAAACAGAGTCGGTTTATAACTGGAATGGTTTGAGACCTTAATATCACCTGTACACTTGTAATTAGTGACTTATATCAAATGGGGTGCTAAAATACTGTGCACTGAATCAGAGGAGAAGGGGGGAGAAAAAGGGATCTCTCTTTAGTTTAGTGAATATGGAAAATGAGCATATTTTCAGAACTGAGAAAAGAGTGAGAAATAGCTACAAACATCACATGCATTTCCACAAAGGACATCCTCATTAGGATTCTGGCAACATTTCCCTGGTCAGACCCAAATCCTGTGTTTTAAGCTTAATTGAAGATGACAGTTTATTAGTTCATTTATCTTCTTAAAGTTGACTTCTAGAAAATCAAGTGTAATACTATAAAGTCATACCCAGTCATTCTGCTTCATCTTGCTGAAATAATTAGAGAATTACAGTTTAAATAGGCAGAGACATTAATATGAAATAAAAAATAAAATCACTGTAAGTAAAAAAAAAAAAAAAATTATAATAATAATAAAAAGATCTGATGATGGTAGAAAGAGTTAAACTCATTCAAGAGGATCCCTAATAACTAAGAATCCAGTACTTGGGAAGCACAGAACTGACTTCAAGCCATCTTTTGTCCAGTCCTGAACTGAAATTCAACTGCATCAGAAGATGTAGCTGCTTTCTACACACTCTCTAGTAGGACAGTGTATGAAATGGTATCATCTGGGGGCACATATTCAAAGCAACTAGTTTAAAGAAGTAAAATTTATTACCTCTCCTACAAGTTATGATTTTAAAAGATGAAAAACCCCAGCCTCTGCTGGCTGCCTACTGGCACAATCACATTCTCCATTCTCAACAGCTGTTAATAAGTATCACAGAGATCTATCAGGCCCAAAAAAGTACCCAGAAGAGAGAGACCCCTGCTCATATTAGAATTATAGAATGTCTTGGTTTGGAAGGGACCTCAAAGATCATGTAGTTTCAACCCTCCTGCTGTGGGCAGGGTTGCCAACTGCTAGATCAAGCTGCCCAGGGCCTCATCCAGCCTAGCCTTGCACACATCTACGAACTGGGCATCAAATACCTCCCTGGGCAGTCTGTTCCAGCACCTCACCACTATCTCTGTGGAAAAACTTCCCCCAGTATCTAATCTAAATCTCCCTTCCTTCAGTTTTAAACCATTCTCCCTTTTCCTATCACTACCTACCACTGCAATAAGTTGATTTCCCTTCTGTTTATAATTTTCCTATAAATACTGGAAGGCGCAATGAGGTCTCCCTGGGCCTTCTCTTCTGCAGACTGAACAGCTCCCTCAGCCTGTCTTCATAGGAGAGGTGCTCCAGCCTTCTGATTATCCATTGTATTGGTAATGAAGAATATATGGAAATCACTGCTGAAGTTTATAATTTCTAGAGGTCTCTTCCCAGAACTAAATTTACGATACAAACTTTATGATAACTAAATCCAAATGAGTACCATCTGAGAATAAATCCTTCACGAGAATGAAACATTTTCAGTTTCTCCTCTCTCTTTTTACTGAATTAAAAATAAATAAATAAATGCTTTACTACTAAGCATAGTGGAGCATCTATTGAGAAATAATGAACTGAAAACCAAAAGGATTAGGAGACTTGCATGCAAAAATAATAATAATAATAAAAAAAATTATTTAGGAATGTCCTATCCATGTAGATATGTAAAATCTACCATGTAAATCACTCCTCTGCCTGTAAACACATCCCAAACCAAAATTTGTTCTGAAATTCATATATTTCTTTATAATTGCACATTTCTGTGAAAACATAAACAAAGCAAAATACAGCTCTATAATTTATGGTGGCATCTTTTACAGTGGAAGACCTTCCTGGAAGCAAAACATCTCTATCTGGATTCAAAGTCCATCTATTTAATTTTAGGATATCTGAATGATAATAGCTCCATATACAGAAACATAGAAAAGACTCAAATTTAAAGACTGGATCTATGGATATAGCAGAGATCTGTGGTATACGAAGATAACATTAAAGACTGGATCTATGGATATAGCAGAGATCTGTGGTATACGAAGATAACATGCTGTTTTAATAACTGAGAAAATCATAGATCTAACACTTGCTGATCCCATTCTTGATATTTGTGGCATGGCAGCTATGTTCCTGATTCTTTCAACCACTCAAATTTTCATCAGGAAGTACATTAAAATTAAGAAGAAAAAAAAAAATGATATCTCTGTAGTGCTTCTGAACCTTTACCTTATTATTTTTGGACTCTGCAGACAACTCACTTTTTAATGCTTAACAAGATGTGATTATGCAGAGCACAAATCTACACACAGAAGAAATCTCAGAGGCAGTAGTGGTCGCACTATCAGCAGAGCGTGATTCTGCACAGTGGTTTTAAAATCCACCACTAGACAAAGGTAATCTATCTCAACAGGGGCAGTTCTGTGGTCTTCCTCAAGAACTATCTCATCAGAGACATCATCCACACACTCCAACAACATGCCTCATAAAAGCACAACCTCACTTGGAAAATTATTTGGCAACTTCCAAACAGTACTTCTTTACAGGACAGCAGCTTTCCCAGAGCTCTAAATACCCATTACTCCTTCCAGAGTCAAAAACTTCTTCCTGTAAGCTGAACTCTTAAAATAGACGCTATAGAGAAAGCCTGGAGTTTTTCAGTATTTTTAAATACCAGAATTATGTTTGAATATCTAAACACTACTTACCTCCAGTCATCCTTGGTTAAATTTGCCAGGATGTTCATCTCTTCTTCTTGCATTAGTCTATAAGCAGCACTTACATGATGGTTTTCAAGAACAGAGCGATCATTGTACAATATTGCAACATCTGACCTAGTGTTAAAAAAAGGCACAATTTTCAATAGCATCCCAATGATAGTGCTGGAGAAGGTAGAACATTGAGAACTACCGACTACATATATTTAAATAACTCCAATTATGTTTATTTTTTCTATCAAATACCAATAAAGCTTCCATACTAAATGCATTAAAAATATCAGAATTACCGCTGTATATACTATCCATGTGAAAGTCATCTTTTTAAATATATAACATTTTATTTTTATAGTAAAACTGCAACAACAATCTGTGGAGCAAACCTAGAACTTCTTGACAGTATTGGATTACAGAGCAATAGAAATGCTCTTTTAGGCTACTCAGAAGTACTTCTTGGCAACACAACCATTTAAAATGCAATTCATTCTCAAGAGAGGGGATCTACAAATAGGATGGGTATTAAAAAATTACCACCTCTATTCTGAGAGAGACGTGCTTTGGCTCATGTCACTCACAATCCGAAAGATCTGTAAACATTAAAATGTTTTAAAACTTCAATTTCATAAGTTATAAATGGATCCCATGTTTTCGCAGAAAAGCAACCACACTGAGCCTTATAAGAAGGAAATGGAAGAAATACAAAGCTGAATCTTGATTGCATTGAAGTACTTTCTAAAGCCAGACCCTTATAGTTATCACACTCAACCACAACCTTTCCTTCTTAATAAGAGCCTCATTTAAAATACCAAAGTTACATGTAGATTTTTCAGAAATTATGGATGTAATACAGATTTATTATACTCCAGAGTTCATTAAATATTGGAAAACTTGTTTTCCCAAAACCCAACTTGACTTGCTAGACAATCTTAGGTCGCCCCTCTCTGTTACAGTTTTCTTCTGTTGTTCCTGAATATCTCAGTTTGGTGAACTGATCAATATGTACTGCAGGGGAGGTATAATGACTTATCAGTGCAGCTTACTATGATCTTAATATGGAAAATTCAATTCCTAGTTCTGATGAACAATATGAAACACTCAGTGTAACCACCCACATGTATGGTATGGCACCAGGGAAACTGAAAAAATAGGATTGGAAAGTTTACTTAAAAAGAACAAACAATATCCTACCTAAACAGTGAGTAAGTTTATGTTCACATCCTTCCTAAAATCATGGGAAAAGTAATGATTTACCAGTCACATAAGGTTATGAAGAACACTTTGGCCCACATGGCTAATCATGCACAGTTTTAATCAGTGATGAAATTTGATACGATTACCAGCCTTTTTCTCAGCAAAAACACCCTGGGATATCACATCAGGGCCAGTTACACTATAAGTAAAGAATGAGCTAAACCACAAAACAAATACCTGTTTGTAAGTATGTCCAAGTAAGAGTCAAACAGCCTAATTCTATTTATTTATTTTTTAACTTTTGCAATACTCCAGAGCAAAATATTAGAGACAAAAATAGAAAAGTAGTATAAACTTGGAACTACAAACTAGAGTTTATTTTTAGAAAAACTATGCTGAGGAGGAAAATAATTATGCCCTTATTTCAGCTTCAGATCTTGAATTCTTCATTGTTTAAGGGCACAACTTAGGGCACAAGTATGTCCTGGATTTAATTATTTAATTAAACTTAGCCCTTAGGTACTTTATAGATGAGTGTAAGGATGCTTCTGTTCCAAGCAGTAGCATTTCTTGTTCTGCATTGCTTCCTTAGAATATCAGCTAAGGTGTTTTGCTGGACTTTTTTTTTTGTTGTTGTTCTTGAAGAACAGGTAAAACTGACTGCAGCTGTGGATACTGAAAACAAAGTACAGACCACTGCAAGAGAACAGTCAAATGATTTGTACTAGGGTAAGTATCAGGTGTACCACAACATCCAATAAAGGACTGGTCAGTGTCTCTCCTTCAGTAAGTTGAATATACTTTAAGGTATATGTTACTGTTCTGGACCAGAGGCTATGACATACTAAGTTGGAATCAGAATGCAGTGAGCCTAACATTCAAAATGGATTTCTTTGTCATAGCTACTGAACATGTTATCATGACACATTAGGAGAGGATCCTTGGTAGGGATTGCTAAAGCTGTGCTTGAAGGTTTCTCCCTGCTTACTCAATTCATAAAACCAGGAGTGGTCTGGCTACTTTCTGGAGGCACCAGTATGAGGTATGAAACAGCTTGGATGAATCAACAGCAAACTCCAGACTTGATGCTTCAGGGACTTCTTTGCTTACCTTGTCTGAATATGAAAATTGTTTGTGGTCCCCGTATGTTCATAATCATGGATGGCAGCTGCAAAAATCATTGCTAAAATTTCCAGTTCTGTGAGCCAGTGCTAGTAAATGAAAAACAGATCTCAGTTATGTTTTCTATAGCTGCCTAATTCAGATTAACTGCAGTATCGAAGTGTTCTGCATTACCTTCAGCTAAAGTAAACTGCATCACTCTTTGATTCCAGCTGACTATACAGCCATCATGCTTAAGTATTATATAATAAAATTACTTCTTGTGCTTATCTGAATGTGGATGTCTCTAAGACCAAGTTAAAGCCCTTATGGACACTAGCAAATAAATATTGTCAGCCATAATATATAAGCAGTTATTAAGAAAATTAAGTGGTGTACTTCACTGTTTTTTTGGGTGGCAGATGTCTAATCTGCTAACCAATATTTGACACTTGCTAAATTATAGTAAATTCTTCTAAAAACTTTTTACAAAGCTAAGGCTGTAATTTTTTTTAGGGAAAAAATATGCAGTTCACAATGCCTTTTTTGGTATAACTATAGTATTGAAATTAGGTCATGAGAGATTTTTCCTTTCTAAATTATATCATACTTTGTGCTTTTATCAAACTATATGGCTTTCAGAAATGTACGAATGTGGTGCATAAAATTAGTATACAGTTACATAGAACAAAAGGCAAGATAAACCATCTCTGTATAAAACAATACAAACACAAGAATTTTAAGCACTTTCATACTTTTTGCTAATTTAAGATTATGCTGTTGGAATAATCAGCATTGTTATTTTATCATTCAAGTTCTACTTTCTTTAATGGTAAATCCCTAAAGATTCAAGAGAAAATTTACTCCACCCAAAAAGATGGGCAGAAGCATCAACTGACAGTTAAGCCCACAGACATAGGACTCATTAAGTCAAATGACAGTCAGATATTTCCATACATATTTCAGATTTTTTCCTGTGTAGATGTAAGCTTCTGAGCTAAAAGATCTACAAATGATTTTCACCTAAATATATACATACATGCACAAGAGCTGCTCCAAAAGCAATTCCTACTATTTTGTTATGTTGGCCCATGATATCAGAGGCAGATGTTGGTAGTATGGCTGTAGAGGACAAACCTTCCCACCAACATTCCCTAACATTTTGTTGCTATGAGACAGACAGCAGCAGAGGGGCAGCCTGACAAAATGGTGTCTGATATGGAAGCATGCATGAAGCAAAGGTGTGTTACTGAATTCATTCGTGCAGAAAAAATTGCACCTATTGACCTACTCATCAATACTAGCTGAAAGTTTATGGAGACCAAATAGTGGATTAGTGAGTACAGTGAGGTGATGAGTGATACATACCAGCAAGGGCAACAATAATGTGAAAGACAAGCTACATTTCAGATGGCCATAAACAGCTGTCACACCATGAAATAAAGAGCACCACTATCAACTCGCCAGCAGACTGACCAGTAGTGGTGACTACAATGAAAAAAAAAAAAAAAAAAAAGTGTTTTGTAGTTGGGAATTTTCTCTATTAAATAGCACTATTTTGCTCTTTGTGCCTGTTGTAGTATCCATGAAAATAAACAGGAGGCATTACTTTTGGAGTGAATGCCATGCACTACATGAGATGTATACAGTACCAGAAAGGGTATTAATTTTTCAGTAAAGAAAGGAAACAGTCAAAATTCATAAGCTGCGTGAGAACAATAAAATAGGTCATTCAGAGACCAGCTAAGGCAGCCAAGGAACAACAAGTACTAGCTGTATAGATTTTAAAAGGTCATAATGGAGGAATGAGAGTGTACTGTAAGCAGTTCTAAAAATGGAAACGTTGACCTTCATAGTATTGTCTCTCATTAGAAACTAGGCCACGGCTCGTCCTGACTTTCACAATGTTTTCAACATACCAAATAGAACAGAAACTCAGAAATTATTAGCAACTAAAGCCAAATACAAACTTTTTCTTTCAGATGCTTTTTTAAGCCTCTACTTTTATAGCAACCAAAATAGTTGCTAGACAATTCATTAACAAGCCGAAAGAGCTTCTTACAAACTATATCTATAGTCTACACAGAATTTTCATACTGTGCTACATGAAAATAAGCATTGTAGACACTGTAGAAATATTCAAATCAGTGTTAAAATCAGAGAAATTGAGAACTATTTAGATAAGGGATTTCTATGGAAGCAGGAGGAAACTTTCTCTCTAAAAGTCAAGTGAATTTATTTCAGTAGCAGTGTGCAAAGCAGGTTCTGGTATCCAGAGGTCTGGCAGACAGCAAAGAGCTGAAACCTACTTCTCTGCTAGCTGATACTGTGCCATGCAAGTGTAACTACTGTTAGAAGAAATCTCCTTGAGAGTGCTCTGTACCGAGAGATGCTTTGCAGTACTATAAATTGATGCATTTCAACTTTTCATGAACTCTGGTTCTAACTTTTTTTTTTTTTTTTTTTTTAAACAAGGCTGCATTAAAAAATTAGTAAAACCATGAGTCTCACAACACACTGGTTGATAGCAAAGACATTTTTTCTTTTCATGTGAGCAATACAGGTACGTGGGAGGAGAAAGGAGATGGTGGGAAGATGATCGATGACTCAAAAGTTCTTCACAAGATGTATTCCCTGGGACTCGGGTTCTTAAATCTTTGTAGAGATGAAGATCTCATAAATGCTAGCTTGAGATATATATTTCAGTTGTATCATCTGGGATTTAATCTCTTGGAGAAGTTAATAGATTGTCTGCCATCTGTGATATCTAACTTCCTAACACATCTGAAGTGATCTGAAGTGGATGAATCTCATTTCTTAAGATAGACAGGCAATATCCTCCATAACATATGATGATCATTTGATTTCTTTAAACAAGACACTGAAAATATATTATTCTTCAACATAATCTTTCTAAAAGCTTGTGCAGAATCAAAAGCTATGAACAGTCAAACTTTTGCCAAATGATGAAATCTGACTGTATTCCAAGTGCCCTTAACAGATATATGTATGACCTTTACAACAGGAATCACAAAACAGATTTTCAAAACAACTTCTTCTAAAATTTGCTTCAGTGTGTCCTTCAGAAGTGACTATGCAAGACAGCCATTCTTTGCTGTCAGAATCAGCTCCTTAAGATACAATAAAAGCACAAGAATTTCAAACCACATGTCAGCCTGCAAAACTCCATGGAATCTGATAAACAATTGTATCAAATTGACTCCTGTTCAAGTATTTGACAGACAACATAGCAGAATGAAAATAGGTATTGCAAGGGACACACTCTGAAACCAATTAGATCAAGAAGCCAACTTGGTTCAGGAAGGCTATAATTAATCAGGCAACAGCAAAGAATGAAAGAAAAAAAAAAGTTAAGCGGAACATTTGTGCATGATACTGATGAATTCTCAGACTGCAAATGACATTTGGACAGAAATACACTGCAAGCTGCGGAATCACTAGGCCTCCTTTCAAACACTGATTTCTATAAATGTTTCTTCTGTCTGGCAAACTGCATCTGTTTGAAGGCACTCTTGACTAAGTGGTGTCCTAGTTAGATAACTTTCCAAGAACTTTCCAGTATCATAATTCAGCAACTCAAAAGGGACTGTTTAAAAAGTGGCTTAACTTTACAAGAATATTTTGCACAGATATTGCAAGATGAATGAGCTTTTACAGCAAAGTAACAGCACTGAAGTTTATGCTTGTCTGAAAATAGTTGTCCAAATCACATCAAAGTGCAGTTACAAAGTTAAATTGCCTACTATGTACAACCTGAGTTGTCAAGGCCTTTCTCAGTTTCACGTGTATCTGGTGGAATAGCAAATTCTTTCACTCAGTGTTCAGAGCCTCCTGAAGCGTGCTGCAAAGTTGTTGAATTAATGGCTAATCCCAAATTTACCAGTATAATGCACAAAGTTCAAACCATGTTCTGGCATCATGAAGGAAATCTGGAATGCTATTGTCTTTCTTGAAGGGAGTAAGAACACAGCTGCAACAAGCCAAAAGGATGTTTATAATTTGAGTGTTTGCAATCTGTAATACAACAAAGGGGTTTTTCTCCCTGTTGAACTGCTTATCCTGCACCAGAGACAGGCCTCAGACGACTTAATGTTTGCTATGAGCCACGATGCATTCAAGCTTTTTCTTTTATTGAAATGATTTTTTTTTTTAATAAATGAACATCTTTGGGTTGGAGTCAGAGTGCTGTCTAACCCATTCTTCAGGCTTCTGTGTAAGTCCTTTCTCAGGAAAATATCTCAGTGTCAAAGGGAATATTGGCTGGTGAAGATTTCAGACATCACACCACAAGTAGTATTTGCATTAAAATGTAGTTTGAAAATATGTTTAGAATTAAAAAGCTTCCTTCAAGCTACAGAATTAATTATTGCAATGCCTAGAGACTTGTTCCCTCCTGAAGCCAAAGCTTTCAGGTAGAAAAGGCTTAGCATAGGCAAATTACTGTCATTAATTGTCTATATGTTGAAGTACAAACATTTACAGTCAGTGAATTTTACAGTGAAAATTTTCCAAAGGGAATTTTCCATGGTCTCATGGACTTGTTTCAAGGCCCTACAAACAGAAATCAGACACTCTCACTTTCCACATATCTGGCATTTTTAAAATTAAAAATAATAATAATAATAAAAGGTGTATTCATACTGAAGACACATTATCAAAAGTTCATTGACAGAAATGTCCATTTACTTCCTGTCAGTATTTAATTTTGTCTCACAACCTGATAGTGAGGAGACTCTCACTGCTAGTATTGAATCAAACATGAGTAAACATGAGTAGTATGCTTACACATACTTACATCAGATCCCAAAGTAAATACAAAAGAATATTGGGATATTGCAAAAGTGCAAGGCAATGGTAATTTCCTGCCTAATAAAGACATACGTGGTACACAGTGTCAGTCCTAATGATGGTTATATAGCAAAAGAAAAAGCAGCTCAGAGTGTTCAAGTAAACCTGAACTTAATCAATATTTCTTTCAATGGCCAAGATCTCAGCAGATACTGAAGTTTCCTTATCTGATCACACCTCCCAGGCTACAACGTGGAAGTGAAAATTTCTCACCTGCCCACGACTGCAAGCATCTCTTTTACAATGCCCAAGTTCAGCCAATGAAAAGCAAAAAAGGGTTTAACAAGTATTTTTTTTCCCTCCTTTTCCCCCCTTTTTCTCCTCCACAGAACTGTTAAAATGACATGAAGTTCACAGCCTGAAAGGAAGTTTGGAATCTCTCTGAATAATTTTCAAGGGAGCTTTTTATCCTGAAGCCATGCATACACATCTATTCAAAACATCAGAGAAACCGCAAAAAGAAATAAATTGAACTTTGTAGTATTTCTTACCATGATACCAGTATGAATCATTATGTAATGCACAGTTTGAGTAACATCAGCTGCATGGATCAAGTTGTGATATGGATTTTTGTATTTGCTGTAACCAACCTCAAGAGTTTCGGCAAATGTAATAAGATTGGGAACAGGGATCTAGAGAGGAAGCAAGAAAAAAAATAAATGTTTCTTCCTGCAACCATGGCAAAGTTAATCATGTAATAAATAAACCACAAATAAGTACGTCACAGAATTTTGTTGGAAACAAGAGAATTTAAAATGTAAAGATCTAAAATCTAACATGCATCTGTAATTATTCACCCAATTTTTGTAGATGTTACATCCTGCAACATACACCATGCACAGCATGCAGTCAGTGTACAAGAGGCTGCAGAACTGTTGACTAGATAGATGTGAAGAGGTTTCTCTCTGTCTGCACAGATTGTTCTTATAAGAAAGGTACAATAAACAGGAGCCTAACAATAGGATAATTTCTTTTTCTTGATCAGCTTTACGTTGCTGAGAATCTGACAGACTCCATTCCCTGCCTCCTACTTCCTCGAAATAATGTATAAAAATACAGGTATTATCTAGTCCCACCTTTTTCCCATGCAATGAAACATTTCATTTTCTTATATAAAACATCCTTAACATTTCCTTTTCTTATATAAAAGTACTGCAAGGTAAATGGTGAGACTGAGGATGGGCTTAAGCTCACTAAGCCAATACATTGTTTATTTTCAATCTATGCTGTCAGCAATGGCCCTGACATGGTTATGACTTTAATCACCCAGAGCACTCCTGGGAAATGCTGAGTTTGAGTTATTGTATAAGTCAAATTACTCAAATCAAGTTCAAAACAAGACAGATTCTTCTAATGGGCTTGAAGTTTGCCCGTGAAGGGATTTTGAACTGTACTGAAACTTCAGTAATATTATAGTGATAAATTTGGTACTTCAGTTTTTTATCTTGGCCCTTCAAAGTTGGTTAGAAATACTCCATACTGTATTGCAACACCCTGCAATTGCCACTTAGGTATATTAGCAAACTTGCTTAGGAGTGGAAGGTTCTGCTAAACCCCTTCAGTTTTGGCCAACAGACAATGAACTAGATTATGAAAACAGTACTCAGTACTAACCACAGTTTTTGCCTTATCAGGAAACTTTTTTCCTATTTAATGCCTATTTAATGCATTTAATGCTTACAGCATTTAACTGCTCAAGAGCAATGCCCTGTCCCAAACTGCATTGACATGGGTCTATACAGCATTCAGTTCTTCATCTGCAGAAACATCTGCAGGCTCTTGGTAAAGTCTCACACAGCAGAACTACTGACATACTATTATGTTCATCTTGCAATATGCTATGAAGTTCTGTGCTGCACTGTACCAATAAGTAAATAAATAAATAAATGAAAGATTTCAAACCCATCCTGGCTTTCTTATATTTTAAATTTGACACACTTATTTCTGCATAATATTTTTGTATGGATAGTTTCTGACCTTGAAACGGTTCAAAAGGTCATATCGGGTGAACAGCTCATACATCATAAATTTCAGACTGTGTTCTCCACTTGCTTCATTTAAGGCAAATACGTCAAAAGACCATTTATCAACATCCTGTACACGTGGGGAAAAGAAAAAGAACATCATAAAGTTTCAGTTTGTTTAAGTAGCAATCCAGATAATCACTGGAAAAGATATTTGGGGCTTTCTAGGGGAGGAGAAGGGGAAGAAATCAATGTGGTATTGTGGGTTTTTTTTGTTTGTTTGTTTGTTTGGTCCAAGTCTTTAAAATTCTTCTTGTAGATAGCATCTTAATGACTATTTCAATATTAATGATGAAATTGTGCCAGTTATGAATAAAATTCTTGTAACATGTCCAATGCAACTTTGTACACTTCAAATCAAAGGCCTTAATCCTTCAAATTTCTGTACAACCTGATGAAGCTGATGTGAATTACTATCCTTTAAATAGGCTGCTATGCAATGTTATAAACACTATAGCTATACAGCGATTTGTAAATAATTGTGGCAGGCTCTCAGGAGAAAATGTGAAGCACAACATTCTTTCTCAAGGTATATCATGCACATGTAGCCACAGTAACTTTACTATAAGTTAACTATTATAAGAGACTGACTTTTAGGTAAACTACAGCATTGCCTTAAATTCACAGAATAAGCTGCAATTTCTTTCATTATTTCTCTCCCAGTAGGACTTTTTTTTCTTTCCTAAAAAGAAAACAAATGCTGCTGCCTGAGATACTGATTACCATACTGGTGGGAGCCAACACGATCACAACTGTGATTCTGTGATTCTGTGAACTGTCACATTTTTATTAAAATTTCTATACCAGTTTCATACTCTTGCTCTAGTAACACCTAAATGAAATCACAACAAAACAGTAAAACAAAAAACAGAATAACGTGCTATTTTTGAATTTTGGACTATTAAATTGCTCTGTTGTGTGTTCAGTTCTGCAGTACTAAGCGTGTCTAGGGTATATTCAGTCAAAAGTTTTATTTTACCATAAAGTTCACTAGAAATAAGTACTAATACATTCAAATCACAGCAATTAAAGTTATTTCACCTTAAATGTTACAATCACTTCCGCTGGGTAAGCCAAACCAACCATGCTAGAAGTTCTTCGGTACATCCTAAAAGAACAAATAAAATATTCAGTAAGAGTACTTCATTAAAAAGTACTGTAACAATTTCTTGTTTTGTTTAGTCGTCTTTCATGATCCATGAAAATAATACTAGGCTACTTGAGGGTCTGGTCACATAGATAACGTAAGCATTCTTATGAACTTATGAGAAAAGCCCCTCTGATGATGGATTACTGATTTATGTTTCTGCAATATTTGGCACACATCTTCATGTAGAAGATCCCAAGCTTTAAAATCCATTCTCAGAGTTTTCCAAAGTCCAGGAGATTTCATAACAAATGTAGAGGTTTTGTCTGGGTTTCTGTACAGAAACATACAAAGATTACTGAAATTGAATTTTAAAACCTATCTCAAAGATTTGATTCAGGCTCATCCCACCATTTACTCTGTGGTTAAATGTAATACTTGCCACAGTAAGAAAACAGAGCTCTCACCTTTCTACAAAAATCCCAGCCTGTACAGCATGCACAATGCTTCGAAATTTGGGCTTTTCTTCTGGTCTCCTCTTCACTATTCCCATTTCCCTTGTGAACGTAGAAGCTAACCAGTCTCGCACTTCCAGCGGGACCGAATCTGACTGGATGTCCGAGAGTTCATCCTCAGTATCCAGAAGTCTTCTATAAAAAATTAATAAAAGTTAACTGAGAATACTGTAGGCAGAACCAAAAGGAGTATGGACATAAAAACAGCTAACAAACCTTTATTTATAGAAGCAAATGTTGTCTGTAGAGTTAACTCAGTGCATTACCAAAGATCATTTGCCACGTCTCTGATAGACATGGCAAGACTTCGAAGAAGGCAGTCACAGCAAGTGCCTTCCCTCCTTCCGCTCTTAACATCCTGGAAGGTATATGATGCTCAAACACAAAATATTCAAGGAAAGGTAAGTAAATGGTTTTCCACAAAGATGTCACAACTTTGGTGGATTTAAATGTAATAATGTAATTATAAAATACTGGGGAGGGGTTTAAAAGAGCAACTGACATGAACACCTAGAAAAAGAGGTAAAACAAATAACACCAGTGATCAATCTAAGATATCCTCCAAAATGATAGAAAAATTTACATGAAAAACGAATTAAATTGGGTAACAACTCTACAGTGAGCAAGTTTTGATGAACATCTATTATACATATTCACTGCATTATTTCATTGCTATAAAAGCATTAATGAGAATGAATTACTCCTGTTTTGAGATCAACACTGCTATTGAAGGGTTGGTAACAAAATCATAACAATACTATTTAAAAAGAAAAAAAAAAAAAAGATTACGTTTCACTGGTCAAAGAGGTCAAAGATCTTAAATTATTTAAGAAGTTAGAAAAGCTATGTACACCCAATGCAGAAGGAACTTCATTTAAACAGAACTGGAGATCGATTTCGTTAGAAGAAACAAAAATATTCTCCTGAAACAGAGTCAATATTAAACAGTCAAATTCTACACTTGTACAAATCTACCAGAAGTAGGAACTGTTTTTTCTTGCTCTTAATCATCCACATCACTCAGTCTTCTGGGGGTTTCCAAGAAATAAATCACCTATTTACTCTCATAATAAGTTTTCCTTCATCAATTGTACAAGAAACTCCAGAGGCAGGATGATTTGAACATACGTAAAGCATGCCAACTTTTTAAAACATTTTATTAGATGTTAGGTCAATACAGAGATAAAGATTGTTAAACCATTGATCTTTTTGCCAAATACCACAGAGATTTTTGTAAGCTTCTACAATATAAAATTATATGTATGTTCAAAAATGCCATTGGATAAATTGGTGAAGAAAATAAGTGATCTAGCTGCTAAATAGAAGGATAGAACCTCTAGTTTAGGAAATATTTGGAGTGGAGCAGTTGCAAGACTCATAGTCTCATCCTCCAAAACAACATGACTGAAGTGCTGGGATGATGGGAATGTACATTCTGTGTAAAAGCTATACAGTTGTTCTAGGAAGTCAGCCTCAAAGTAAAACTGTACTAAGGCAAATGCCATTGAATTGCAAACCATGAATTCCAGATCAAATTACACTTCTGTTTAACAAAACACATTAATTTACCAAGGCACATAATTTAGCTTTTTCTTCCCTAAACTTAAAAATGCTAACAAATGAATATAACAGAGCAACAAAAAACACTACCTGTGGGATGCCTGAATTGTCTCAAACACTTGGTAAATAAGACCATCACCCTGACAACAAATTGAAGGTGAAGATGTGGTTGCATGGAGGGAGTCCTGTAGAGATAGGACAGCCTTGCTCTGTACAAAACTCCCATCTGCTGCAGAAGTTTAGACTGCAAACTTTGTATTGCAAACTTGTTTGTTATGAAATTACTGACAAACTCGTGATGGCAAACCCCACATGAGAGGAAGACCAAGAGAAGTTCTGGTGGGCTCTGATAATTCAATACTTTGAAGCTTCTAGACAAGCACTCACAACCTCCACGTTGGCTGGACAAATGCTGGAACCCAGACTGGTCATCTCTTTCTCTGTCTCTCTCTCCACACTCCAACTCTCTCTTTTCTTTCTTCTTCCCTTGTAAAGTTGGTAAGTAACACACTGTGTATTTGAATTTCTTATAAAGAAACACAGTTTAGCTGCACAGCTTAGACAGATATAATTGTAAGAGTGCCAATACATTTAACATAATTGTAGTACAAAGATTTTCATTAAAACTGATGACTGTGTTTGGACCTTGAGTATCGTTTAACCTAATGAGGGGGATTTGCAAATCTGGTCACCACACACTCTGTTCACAGGTGGGTCGTGACAATGAAAAAAAATGCTCAAGCACAACATGTGCCACAGAAAGTACTTTTTCTTCAACATAAATGTCAGAATTTCAGGGTTACATACACTTATTTTTCCGGCATATCATTAGCCTATTAAGTAGATGCAATATGTGGAAGAGATACATGTGGGAAGAAGAGGGGGAGGCTTAGGTTATTTAATTCTATTCATTCCATGAGTGGAGCTCCCATTGACAGTAGTGGGAACATGTAAGATATGGCCCATGGCATTTCAGCTTAGCAATCAATTAATAATGCAGCCATAGTAACTAATAACCTGATTCCCTTGTCATAGTACTGTGTTTTTCTATCAAAAGTAATTCTTCAGATTTTGAGCAGTGATCATTTCTGGCTCTTTTTTCATTTAATCAGAATTTTAAATATAGTAATGGACTAGTCAGAAGTACATTTCTTTTCCCTTAGGAATATATCAAACGTACCATGGAGGAGAAGATGGAAAAGCAAAGGAAAAAAGAAAAATTAGATAATAGCTGAGGAGGAAAAAAAAACAACACACCAGTGCCAATCAGTCATTCTGCTTAACTGAGATAGTGAAAGATTTCAGAGAAGACATATGAGCATTATGTGAGCCAGGGAAAAGATCAGAGAAGGAGGTGTTAGCTCTTTACTGCTTAGTTAATTAATCAAGCTAATGACCTAGACAGTAAATTGACCAAACTCTTCTTCTAGGTCTAGAAACAGAAGGTAAAGAATTTATAGACCAAATAGACAATTCACGTTTTTCCCAATTCTTTGTGTCTCACTATCTTCACAAATGATCATGAATCAACATCTTTAATTAATATTTACATCCTCATAGGATGGTACAATTTTCACTAACTTTCAGTAAAAGATTAACTTGGGTACCACGGAAGACTAATCAAACAGCAAAAGGGACTGTGGTTTATAGGTATATAAAAGTCCTTCTAAACGAGTAATGAATTAATCCTAAAATTAAGCCTAAAATATTTAACACACTCACCAAAAAATTTGTCCTCATATTTAGGCAGGCCATTTATTAAATGTCTGAACTGATCTGCAGAATTTTAGTCAAAGTTAACAGATTTTCTACATATGTCCATATACATAATTTTGATGCTGTTTTAAGTTTCCCTTCCTGAAAAGCCTCTGGCTTAATGCAAAAGCCTTTGAAGGTTTATTTTAAATTTTACACAGCTGGAATACACTGAATTACTCTCTGCACAATAAGCTTTTTTTTATCACTGATTTCTGAATATCACTTATAGAATCACTTAATAGATGAACTGAATGATTTTCTTCATATGACACATGTATTAATGACAAAGCAATGTCTATTTAATGATGGACTGGATATGAAGGTCAGCAATGCACAGTCATAGCAAGCTTGTTGGATCATGAATAACTAAGACTACACTTTAACTTCACACTTAAATAATTGTCACTTTCAATCTCCCCTCCACTGAGTAATCTCAGACAGGAGTCAGAAAGTCTTTTTTTTTTTCTTTTTTTTTTCCATCTGGCAAATATTACCCAACAGGGCATCCTATTCCACTTGTTTTATCCTTGTAACAGTAGACAGATTATGATTCACACAGTCAAATGGAATTTGGTACACTACCTGTGAGTGGGACTGAAAGGCCAACAGCACTGTAATTTCAAGCAGCCAGCTCCTGCTGTGAGATGCTAAGCAGCAGCTGCTCCGTGCTGATTTAGTGGTAGCTTAGAGCCTTTTAATGCTAATGCAGAATAGAACTTGTGAAAATGAAATAATAAAGAAATGCATAAGATGGAGCCTTCACTGAGCATCATTCTTGTTTAAAATAAAGAGAAGCTGCTAAATCCATATCAATGGCCATTACAAAGTGAAAAAAGACACAAGGGTTTCAAGTAAGTATCCAAGTCGTTTCATCTATTTTTGGGAAATTTTAATTACTAATCTCAGACAGAGCAGCTGCCATGGGTTCAGTCTGTTGCAGTACTGAGAATAAGCAACAGCCTCTTCCTGCTTGCAAACATAACCAAAGCTGTGCACTGAATTGGCTACAATGACTGTTCCTCACCTTGGAATCTCCAGGAAGCAGGAGATAATGGCACTGAATTGCTGGGCTGCTGCTAAGCTCCATTCATGCTCTTGTAACACAGACCTCTAGGAGCACAAGCAACTAGCCAAAATTGGGCTCCACTCCCTTAGATTCCACATGACAGATACGTACGTGTGTGTTCTCAGGGGGCATGTAGATGTTTGGTGATGTTGTTAACTGTAACTCTTTCAATCGGCACTGTCACTATTTAGAGCTTTTCCCTGTTGTTTGCAGTTTGACGATCTATTTGTCCCTGCTTTAAGGTTGGCAGCAGCAGAAATACTTGGTACATTACTGGAGCAGTGCACTGGAAATTCAGAATGGTCCTAGGTGTGTAGCATAACTGCAGACACAAAGACTGGACTTAATGACCTCCTGCTTCCCTAAGCTTGTACATATCAGAATGCAACATTTTTAAGTAAGGGATTTTTCCTCCAAAAGGCTGCTGTGTTTAATTTATAGTACCACCAAAATACCTCCAGTACTTCCAGATCTCTCATGCAAACAAATGACATGTATTATTACAACAACACTTACCTTTAATGAGATTTCCTTTCTGCATCAAGAATGTGGCAATAACTTGTATTTGTTATTTTTTCTTGATGAATGAAACAAAGACACTCAAAGCAATTGCTAGCTATATAAAACACAACTTATTCACATATTACTAAGAAGTAAACTCAACTAAGTCAAAAGTTTTCAAAAGGTTAAAGTCTTTCAGAGGGTATTATATATTCTAAAACAAACTCATATCTATGTATGCAATTGAAACAACAGAGATAAATACCTTCCTGAAATCAAGTATATTTTCTAAAATATTAAAGCACACAAAGTGTAAAAATAAAACTTTTAATAGGAACAAAAAATTCTGACTTTATCCAGAACAACTTAAAAATGTCTTCCATAAGAAGTTTAAATTTTCAGAGTTTTTTTTTTTTTTTGGCTTTCGAGCGCTTTTTTTTCTTACTCTTGTCATTTTCATCTACATTTTATTTGACTTATTTTCTTCTCACTTAGCACAAATGAAGAGCTGTGTTTATAAAGAAGGGAACAGCTGTCCTCACTGGATTATCGGGCTGTATTTATTTCCTGTTTGACTCTAAAAATCCTTCTTCCACTACCTCAGGCCAAGTGTCAGGTATGAGCGGAGAAAATTCTGCAAGACTTGTCATTATTATTTATAACACCTATTGAGTAAGTCTGAACTTCTTCCACAGAGATCTGCCGAGTGGTTGGAACAGTGAGAGGTTCACTGATTATTTTCAGCTGACACTGAGACTCCACTCCAGTGACCAAAGCACTAGATTTCTTTCAAGGAAGTGCCTCATGTGGCTTGGCTTATAGTTATTCAGCACAGACAGATGCAGCAGTCCAAAAAAGTGTTTGATAAGGAAGCTTATTAATTAATATGGGGCCACAGATAATTAAGCTCAGAGTAAAACAGCACTTACATATATCTGATTTCTTTCCATTTTCCAACTTCCCATCAGCTCAGAATCTTTCATATGGGATACTGAAAATTACTACCCTAAATCGATTTTTCATAATTTGGGGATGCTATTCTTACTATCTGGCCAGTTTCAAGGGGAATCTGTTCTCAGAACACTGTAATTTAAATCTGTTGTGTTACCTCTCTGCCTATTCATCAATCCAACTGCATATATTTTTAGAAAGAGTCTGTATGTGTACCCAGTTTTTAAAAAATGCTACATTATCCTCAGATCAGATGCCACAGCAGAGATCAACAGAGCAGCTAAGAGATGCTAAGAAAGAGGACCTGAGGAGGGTGCTCCTTACTCAGCTAAAGGGTTGGAATTCTATAGCCCATTTACTACTTCTCTGAAAGAGTGGTCAGACAATTGAATGTGCTGCACACGGAGGTGGTGGAGTCACCGACCCTGGAGGTGATCAAGGAATGTTTGGACATTGTGTTGAAGGACACGGTCTAGTGAGAACTATAGATGATGTGTGGATGGTTGGACTGGATGATCATAGTATCATAGTATTGTGCGAGTTGGAAGGGACCTTAGAGATCATCGAGTCCAACTCCCAGGATTCGAGCCCTCTGTGTAGCAGAGCGGCACTTCTACCCCCTGCTCCACAGGGGGGGATTCGAACCCGGGCCCCCTGGTGTTGCAAACGGGAATTCTACCGCTGCGCCACCGGAGGCACACATGATCTTGTATGTCTTTTCCAACCTCGGTGATTCTGAGATTTCTAGCTGATGGTTGTACGCTAAATGAAAATTTAAGGCACTGTCAGCTTACACACTTACACATATTTGCATGTTCACATTTATAGAATGAAAGAAGCCTTTCAATCAAAATAAATCAAATCTCTCTCTGTTCACTGTCATTCCTAACCTGACCACTTAGATATTTAAGAGAGCTCTTTCTCAATGGCTATTGAGGTCTGTGTCCCAGAAAATGGGGAGGAAGAGATCACATATGGGATCCAGTTTTAGGTGTCTGGTTGAAGCTGAGGACTTCTTGAATATGTAAGCAGTGATTCTGTAAACTAATCAGGACAAAACTCAGAGCTCAAGCATGGGCTTAAAACACAAAATACAGCTCTTTTAACATGAGTTGAGTACTCTGTTCTGAACCTTTTGTCCTAAAACTGCAATACTATGGACAACCAGACATCACTGCACTTTCTATCTTGTAAGTTGAATCTCAGGATTTTTTTGTATTTTTTATTTCTAATGAGATAGTGTCAAAATTTAAATCAGTAGTAAACAATATTTTACAGCAAAGAAGTAGAGGCTCAGCCTGTACTATTACCATAAATTTAACAAGTTCCAAACAGTGAACCATTCTAAATCTGAATCTAACAGAGATTGCATTAGTCCAGAGACTGAAAATAAACTCAAAAAATATAAATTAAAATGGACCATATGGAATACATAGTACAAAACACTAAAAATAAGAGAATAGAAGTTGAAGAATTGGTTTCACTAAAGTTATTTCATTTTTAACTGTTACTCATTCCATAAACAGCATGGGCAAGGAAAACTGCTTTACATCTATATACTTCAAGAAAATTGCTGTAGGTATGGAAGGAAATACATAATCCATATGCTTAATGTATATCTATATGGAAAATGATAACATTCGGTTGGTTCATGAGCTCAGTTTGCAGTTGTGTTGGAGAAGTATTCAATAAGTTACAACAACACCAGATATCTGTCCCAGTTTTAATTAATTTCCTTTATGACTTATTATAGTGAAAAATCAGATTGTTCTGCAAAATATGGAATACAATTAATAAATAAGATTTCAGGCTGGATATCAGAAAAAATTTCTTCTCAGAGAGAGCAATGAGGTATTGAAATGGGCTGCCCAGAGGTGGTGGAGTCACCATCCCTGGAAATGTTCAAGAAAAGGATAGATGTAAACTGAAGGACATGGCTTAGCAGGCATGGGCTGACAGTTGGACATCCTGTGGTCTTTTCCAACCTTAATGATTTTTTTTTTTTTTTAAACACCTAAATAATCACCATTATAAGATCATAATGCTCCAAAAGTTAAGAAAATAGCCTGATAATGACAAAAATCTTCAAGATGGCTATAAAAGTATATTTATTTTCATTTGGGCAGTTTAAAAATCCTGCTAAGAAGCCCTAGGAGGGCAATAGACTTATTTAAAGAGTTTCTTACATTAAAAATAATGCAACTGCTGCTGAAGTCTAAGCATTTTCAGGTGTACTAGATTACTCTGCATACAAAGTTTGTAACTTTTTTTGATACTCCCACACAGAACTAGAAAGACTTTGTTCACCATTATAATGACACTATTTATTTCCATAAAGGCCTTATTTTAGAAACTAAAAGCTTTCATAGTCCTGCTGCTACTGATTAGAAAGAGCTATGAGTACTGACTGTGCAGCTGTGACATAGTTCCATGGTCATTTATACAAAATACATGGTGAAGTTTTGTTCACTAGTACTTTTAGGGTGTTGCATGATGCAAAGATAAGGATCTACATTTTCCAAAGCTTCCTGAGAACTTGAGCTGTGTCAACATTTAGTACTGTTACTGGAAAATAAAACGTAACAGTGCTCTTAAGGTAATATATTCTTGAAGAGAAGTGTGTTGATCATTTCTTTATACATCTCCCTAAGAAATTTTATCAATTTAACTACAAACTATTATAAATCCACAAACCAGTCCTTGATTTAATACAAAGCAAGCTTGATTAACTTAAATCAATCATCAAAACTGAAATAATTATATTCACAATAGTATGTAAATGGAATTAACTACCACTTAGCTGCTCAGGAAGTCTCCTCACTTACTATAGTTCTATTGTCTTCTACAGAACTGGACAAGTGCTAACTCTAAGAACAGGACACCAGCAGAAGTGAGTTTGCTAGTGCAGTCTGTAGTACAGTTTGGGAAAAACAGAGGCATTGGTACCAACTTCATTTGCTATTGTTTTCATCCTTCTGTTTCCAAATGTTTATGCTTTCTATTGCCCAATAGTTGATGCTCCAAGTTACAAAACATCAAGGTTTGGTGTCTGAACACATTAAAGGAAACTGGAAAAATTTAGGGCTGCAGTTTACACACTTGCAGACTTCCAAGAAGAAAGAGAGGATGAGATAGCTAGGTCTGTGCAATAATTAGTAGGATGGCAGATTTTCTAAATGTCAGATGGGACTGAGACTAGACATAGCACACGTGCTCCAGCAGTATTGAAGAAAGTTTGGCAGACTATTTTACAAGAACATTCTGCTTTAAAAAAAAAAAACAAAAACAAAAACAAAAAAACAAAAAAAACACTATGCCAAAATAAAATGGTAAGTTAGCTAGCTAGCATCAATTATAATGCATATCTTAAAATAATTTCAAGAAAAATTTTACTTAAAACTTCCAATTTCACTAAAGTCAACCCACATTTAAGATGTCTGCCATTAATGCTGCCAGTAACAATAAACATAAACAAATAATTAAATATTATAAAATAAATCACAGCTTTTCATTAACTAATGTCTTAATGGCCAGATTATAATACCCTGACTCATATCCGTGAGCATTTCATCCCCAAACAACTCATTTATTTTATCCTTTTTTTTGTGTGTGACAGAGTCCTCAGTATGATTATCAGTGTGTGATCTTTGTGGGAAAGAAAAATCATTCAAAATTTCTTATGAATTTATACTGTGAACATCTGGCAAGTGAAGATCACAAAGAGCAAACCCTCCAGATGATGGTTACACCTGATCTCTGGAATCTTACATGCTTTAATGCTGTCAATAAAAAACCTAGAAGGCACACATTATTCTTCAGATTTGCAGAGATCATCAGTTTTCATTATTTACAACCACATGCAAAGATTAGATTTCTAATGTGTAACTCCCAACTGCTCTTCCTTCCTTAAACTAAAACAGGAAAGGTTTAGACTAGATATAAGGAAGAAATTCTTTACTCAGAGGGTGGTGAGACATTGGCATAGCTGCCCAGAAAACCTGTGGGTGCTCCATCCCTGAAGCTATTCAAGACCAAATTGGATGGGGCCCTGGGCAGCTGAGCTGATGGGGGCAGCCCTGCCATGGCAGGGAGGCTGGAACTATGTGATCTTTAATGTCCTTTCCAACTCAAACCATTCTATGATTCTATTCTTGTCAGACTTACCTGGTTTCATCAATATAAACCGCCTCCAGCACAGATGCTGCATATTCAATGTTCTTTTTTAAATCCACCACATTGATGTCACCTTTCTCCAGTTGCTTCACCAAGCATCTTAATCTGTGGGGGAAAAAAAACATCAGTGCATTGCTTATCTCAAATATTAGTTTCAGCTTCAACAACATCTTTTATCTGTAATAATGGAAGCAATGCAATAGACACTGTGGAGAAAGAGACCTTCCACATGTTTTGTCTTTTTTTTTTTTTTTAATAAATCCATTTTGAGAACACACATAACATAACTGTTCACGCATAATTGTTTGTTCTTTACAGTCTGACAAATATGTAAGGTCCATTGGGAAAAGACAGAGAAAAGACAGTAAGTCAGAGCGAACTTACTATGATCATAGGTATTTTATGTTAATTTGCAACACTGCTAGGATACCTAAGTCTCCAGCTTTGCTTAAACACTACACACAGCTTTGCAAGCTGACATACGTGGTTTTTCCTTGCTTAAAAGTTAGGATATATTTTTAATATCCACTACACACGGACTTTTCTTCATTTTAATGACTTTATTTTTATTTTGGCCTCCAGTGTATTTTTGCTGCATAGTATGAGCTAATGTGGAGCTCCACTGCTTGGTGTTTACAGAGAATTCATCATTATACCAGAAGAAAGGTGGTGCCTATGGCATTAGAAAAATCCAAATATTTTCCCAAGTGTGCTTTAACTTTTAGTTTTGAGAACATTCTTTTACATTACAAACATGGAAACACCCAAAAGAGATTATGTAATGCATGGACTCATGCCTCTGTGGCAATGAACTTGCACAGACAGACTACTTGAACATCAGATTCCTCCTAAACTCTTTGATGAGAACACTTCTGACAGTGCTCAGTTTGTTACCATATGGAGAAGTCACAGCACTGCAAAGGAATAAAAATTTATCAGTAACACAAAGCTGTGACTAAAAGGATGTTCAGAGAAGTATGGATATTTTCTTCTTTTTGTGCATTTCTCTGAGCTGAAATGATTTGCAGTTTTTTAACATAGAAGGCAGATTTTTGTAAAGATAAAATATTATTTTAACAATAAAATTATTTCAACAGTCATTTATTAACAGTTTTGATGAGATAATCTTTTTACATTATGAAACATGAAAACGTGAATCAAGCATCTAGTTCAGAAGTCTGTTGAAATTAAGTCAGCATTAGAAAATTACTTTGAGAAAATCTATAATGTAACACATAATATAATATAAGCAATACAAAATTAATGGAAAGAATGAATGAATTAATAGCAAAAAATAGGTAAATGAAATGATGGCAGACTGATGTCAATTTATTTTTATTAAAATTTAAAATATTTTACTCAACCTAATTAAAATGTATGATTTAATTTTTTTTAAGTGAGGTGGTGTTCAGAACAAATCTCCCATAAACTTGGAAAGTATTATTCCATCATAAAACCACCTTCATGTTTTTCCCTTATATTTATTTGCACATAAGCATAATTCTAGATTACGGTGTTGTAAAAGATCAGCTTCCTCAGTTTTTCAAAATCTTAACTGAAATTAGAACCAAGCACAATACATTAGGGCTCTTAGCAACTATAACCACTTGGTATCCTACACAGTGTATTACATATAAATGGGACAGGAAAATTAGAGTTGATTTTTTTCTCAGAGGGTTGAGGTAGGTGGCTGAAATACCATGAGAGTGCATCTCCTACACAGAAACAACCTTATGCACAGGGAGGCATTTCTAGGACTTTGTTCCCCTCTGCCTCAGAGCACCTAATGACTGCAGAAACTAATTCACTAAACAGGCTGGCAGTACTCAGTGCATGCACAGTAACTCTCCTGAGAGTTGCTCCTCAGCAACACACTCACCCATGCACACGCTTTTTCCTGAGCACCAGCACCACTGCCACAACTTGCCAATAATTTTACCATTTGCACTGTTCCCTTGGTGTCAAATTAAATGCATCTGGGAATTGCACTTTTCAAGGGTAAACTGATTTAAAATCGCATCACTTCACAGAGGGAGAACCAGACTAGAACACAGCAATCGTGGTTCAAAATTGCTTAAAACCCTATGATTTCCTGTAGCATATTCAGCTCTTAATTATATGGCTCTGTTTCCTCACAGCATTAGTCAAATAATAGATATGTGAAATTATTTGTATGCTTGCAGGAGGAAAGGAGATCCAGAGGGAGCTAGTGAGCAACAGTGATCTTGCAATACCTTACTGCACAGGTCACAGTCAACTGATGCAGCTTGCCTTACACAAGGAAGAATGCAGAACAGAATAATAAATCGGGAAATTTGGAAAAGTCTTCTCATGCAATACTAAAAGGATTTCTGAAGAGGTTACAGAGACATGAAAAGACAAACCTCATACAACTCAATGCTGTGCACTGCCTAGAAATGCTTGGCTTCTGCAAGCTGATGGACTACCAAAAAAAATCCCTCTGTAATGTTTCTGATCAGACATTTGTCAATTCTGTCTGGTGATAATCATGAGGTCCAGCCCAAGAGTAGAATAATGGACTTCCTAAGCAGCCGCATTAATCATGTTATGGGAATATATAGTTTATATATCCTCAAAATACTATGCTTTAAGGGAGAACAGTCAGAGATACAGAAAGAATATTTCAATGATGAGACTGAATATTCCTTACAGAAAATGTCATTTTGATAAAAAATAAACACATCAATTTATAAGACAAAACAGCTAGTGTTAGAATGCTTAAGGCCCAGCATTCTGCAAGACAAAGAACGTTTTGTATAAAGGAGCAGGAAGGGAAAGAACTAAAAAATAATGATTACTGCAGCTGGACAGGATTGGTTTTTGTTTGTTTTTGTGGAATTACATGTAGTAAGTGGAAGCAATACATGAGAAATACAATCAGAAAACTTGATGTGCTACTTAAAACTGAAGTTAAAATTTGGATGATTCTGTCTGTGAAACATGAGAAAGAAACAATGAGAAAAATCTGAAGTAGCAAATACCTGTGAAAGATGAACTGTTTTGAGGTAAAAAGTATACTGCATGCAGAGCTAACATGACACAACTAGAAATAAATAGATTTATGGAGAAAGAAACATTTCTCTCAGGACAAATAAAAAGCACAGTTTAAAACCAGCAGTCCCAGTTTGTAAGGGTGAAAGAAACATCTGCAAGTAATAAAGGCAGTGGGTGGAGAACCTTCTTCTGTCCAATTGGGTAAACACCACTAACAGCCATGCAGGAATAAAAAATGTTGCTGGACAACGCAAGCACACTCTGCTCCCACCTGCCTTTGACAGGGAGCAGGGGCAAGGCAAGCTGGGCAAGCCCAGCCCTCACCCCTCTGCCACCTCTCTTCAGCAAGAATACTCATCTGCTTTCCCAACAACTGCCTTCTTGTGCCAGCTGATCCTCCCCACTATCAAGCATTGCAAAGAACCAGCCTTCTAACCTACACATCTGGACTTAAAACTGTTTTGGAAACTTTGTACAAAATAGTTGGCTTCTGCAACAGATAAAGGGGAAGTGAAGTAAACCATAGAATAAACCATAAATAAACTTAGTTTCTGTTATCGTTTGAAGTTAATGGAAGTCACTGTTGAGGGATGGACAATGAGTTCACTGATAATTATTTGAAAACAAAATATTATAATATTCTAAAAATGCTTATGCTGATTTCAGAGAAAAAAAGTTATTTGTATTAATATTCAATAATCACAATGTGAATTATGAAATAATATGTAATTTAAAAAATTATCTATATTGTTTAAGTCAAGTACAACTACAGCTAATAAATTGTTATGTTCCATGAACTGGTTGAGAAAATCCTTGCTGTGTGCCAAATGTATTAATTCCTTGAAAACATGATGAGTAAGTCCTGACAATGTGTAAAAAAAGACAGAGGACAGAACAAACAATTACTTTCCTGTAAACTGCAATTTCATGTTTTGTTTGGACAATTTAATACTGACTAAGAAGATTAACTTGATAATTGCAATTATTGTTATACGAATGATTTAACCCTCTAAATGAACATTACAAACTAAAAATGGGCTGGTATGCAACATGAAATTAAAATAAGGAGGGGGACACTAACCATTTTCTGACAATCCAGATAGTTCACATAATCACAGGATCATAGGGATTGAAAAGGACCTCAAGAGATTGCAGAATTGCAGGGGTTGAAAGTTATCTCCAGAGACCACTAAGTCCAGTCCTCTGCTAAAACACATATCCTGCAATAGGTCACACAGGTAGGCTTCCAAATGGGTCTTGAAAAGTGGCTTCAAAAGAACTAGCCATTACTTAAAGACATTTTACACAAAGGAAAATATGCTGACACAAGGACACTTTGCTAGCCAAGGTAACATGTCAATAGTGAGCAAGGATTAGAATGGAGAGCTCCTTATCTAGATCTTGATGTACATTTCATTCCCCTGAAAACAAAACAATGCTGTTATCTAATATTACTTCTACTTAGAGGTGCTGTGTCTTTACATTCTGATATAGAGAACTGCAAGAAAGATATATCACGTTTCTGGTGCTGCAAATGTGTTTCATGAAACAATTCTCAGTCACTCCTGTATCTGAGCATATGCACAGGAAGCTTTGTGGTTGCTAAGGATTTCACGAATCACAATTCATTTTGTGATTATTTTAAGCACTATGAGTGGTACGCACTGATCTGTAATTATGATTCAGTCATTGGAAAATAAATATTGAATCTGCTGGTAATTCAACCAACATTTTTATATAGTAAAACTCCATTCCCATATTGAAGAATTAAAATAGAAATTCTGCAGCTAAATAGCACACACTTTCTTAATGAAAAAAAAAAAAAAAAAAAAACAAAACAAAAAACAACAAAAAACAACAAAAAAAACCCACTACATTTTTATGGTAGTAGAATTGTCTCGGCTGTTTAAATATTGATCATATGTACGCAAGATGAAGTAGTTTCCTTCAGGCAGGCATTTTCAATCAGGCTTCATTTTAACTTACTCACTGTATACATTTTCATAGTATTAACACTGTAAAGCTGTGTAAATATTGCCATTTGGGTCTCATTCAGTATCAAGGTCAATTGTGTTTAATGGATTAATCAAAATTCAGTCAAAATTCACAAGTTTTTTAGCATCTAGCTGAAATTTCTCAAAGCCAAAGAGTCTTACATGATTTCTACCCAAAATCATAAACTGATACAAGCTCTACAAAGCATTTTTGAATTTTTGCCTAACTCTCAATAAACCTGATCAAATGTTGTAAGTGACTGGAATGTTTTAGTAACACTAAATGTCTCATTCACAGCTCTGTAACCTTTAACCACAATCTCCATCATCATCACCAGCTGCCCTGGAGAGCAGTGCCAGAGGAGGAGGCTTACCTGGGCTCCTGTTCTGCTGTTCTTCCCTGCTGTGTGTGTATGTCTCTCTCTCTCTCACTCTCTCCCTGGCACTGCCCATCAATCCCCAAAACTAATTTTCACCATTAGAGTCTACGTGAATCTGCCCTGGCTACATTTATATATTCCATAGATGAAGAATATAACCTATTTCAGAGAAGCTTTAAGTATCTTTCAAACAATTCCCTCACTTCCACTAATGAATCATCATTAACGTTTACAGCTTAATGAAATAACTTAAAATAATTTAATACGTACACATGTTTAAGTGTTTTCTGTCTTCTGTTGCATCCAGCTAGTACCCAACAAGTCCCTTCCTAACCTAAACTCTGCGATTTATGGGCTCAGCCTCCATTTCCATTAACTCATATTTCCATTTCACATTCAATCCATAAAATCAAAGACAAATATGCATATTCTATAGGATCTGTAAACTGCAAATAATCCTTTGGATGGCTTTTGATAAATCTTTGTATTTGACTGAAGATGGACTTTTGATCTATAACGTTCCCCTGAACTGTATACACATTATATAGAGTGCTAGCTAAAGCTGCTTAATCTTGAAATTGCCAAACACATGAACAGTCTGCATGTCTGAAAGTCTTCATCATAATCTAGATAGATTCATTATCAAGAACAAGCTGGGAAATCAAATGTAAACTCATCACCTGCCAAAAATCATGCTTGAAAATGATGGAAGGCTTTCAGCAAGTCTTACTTGCTGAAGTTAATGTGATAATCCCACAGAACAAGCACATATCCCTTATTCCCTGTAGACATTTTAAAAGCTTTATTTTTGCTGCAAATAGCAGCTTTGAGCACAAGTGACCAAAGAAGCTGCTAAAAGACAGAAGTTAAGCCTTCTAAATCTTCCTAAGCACTCCCCTGCATTCTTTTTAATAATAATTCCATAGCAGGAGAAAGATATTTCCAAGTAGATTATCTCACAGAGATGTCCCTCCCATGACATTTGTGTGTTGGTTCTACATTCCAGCATAGAACTTGTATCCAAAACCTCTGAACCACTGGAAATTATCACAGTAGTGCAGACCTGGTAGAGCTCACTGACTGTGCCTCAAAGGAACTCAGTTATCCCTTCCTCACAGAAGCATTTCACAGTCACTGCATCTTACATACTTGAAAGAAAGATCATGATCTATTCTGATGTATTTCTGCTACAAAGTACTGCTAGAACCTATATCTCATTTTAGTTGCTCCCAAAACTCATAGATGAAATAGATTAAATATAGATAGATTAGATGGGACATAAGGAAGAAGTCCTTGTAATAAGGGCGGTGAGGCACAGCACAGGATGCCCAGAGAGGTGGTGAATGCTGTCCTTGGACACATTCAAGATCAGGCTGGACAGGGCTGTAAGCACCTGACTGAGACATAGACAACCCTGTTCACCATATTGGGGTAAGATGACCTTTACACATCCCTTCCAACACAAATGATTCTACGATTCTGTCATTCTCTGAAATAGTATCTCCTCATGCACTGTTATCATCTTATCAAATGTCACAAAATGACAACGGTTTGATCACTCATTACTTTCTTTTATGCTGTCTGTCTTCTCATTCACCCTGAAGCCATTAGCACAGAGGGGATGTTGCACCCACGCTGAACAAACATGCTGAAATTTTCTTTCATTGCCAAGGATCAGAAAAATCTAGGTTGAAGACTGTTGAAGCTCATCCTTAAAAACAGCATGAAAAGAGGCAGAAAGTCCTTTCATAAACATTATGAACACAAGCTAACAGGTAAAAAGTCAACTGATGTTCTTCCATTTAAAACCACATTGACCAGAATTGGTAATCTTGTACTGAAAATATTTTCTAGATTAGTACTAAGAAAACACAGACCTGTGATCATAAAGGCTTTTGAAAGCATTTTTGAGTAATTTCTCTGATTGTTAAAAGCAGAAGATTGTTGTTTCATTTAGGAATCCTGTATTACTATTCATAAAGAAACCAGAATACAATGGTTATACTTTCAATACATAAAATAATCATGTCTACCAGACAGGATGACAGAGTCAATTTCTTTTGAAATCTGTTTTTAAGGATTATCAGGAGGAACAAAGCACAGATCTCTACTTACTGGGAAATATTTGTATTTTTTACTTTTCAAAATTCATTTTAAACTTTAACAGACTATTGAATAAAGATTAAAATCACTTAAAAGTCACTCTAATCTGCCTAAAATGTTGTAGAAAAAAATAACAGCACAAATGTCTTTTTACTGAATAATTAACAGCTTCAACACATCCATTTCCAATAAAAGATTTTTTCATTCAAAAGACAAAGCAAGATATAAAATGCTTTAGCACAACAGCTATAGTAATTACAGTACAATCTCGCTGTAAAATCATTACCATCTCAGTAGTTCTGAAGGGATACAGTACGTGTAGTGCATATAACAATGTAAAAAATATGAATAAGGGTTTTATTTAGAATTGCAATACTGTAATTAAAATGAAGAAAAGAAAAATTGTAGGATATGGTAGAATCTAGCACTCAGTGTAATGCATAAAACTGACTTCTGTGATTTGGAATTGTTAAAAATAAGTGTTCTGTTGAAGAATTGCCAAATCAAAGTACTTCAAAGTAGATCTTGGTAATGAGAAGTAGAACATTAGAAAAGCTTAAACACACTTGAGAACTGTATAAACGTTTAAAAGAGAAAAGAATCAAGAAGACAAATTTTTCTTTATGTTCTTTGAGGGGGATGAAATGTAATACACCCATGCTTACACATGTGAGCTTCATCTATGTTTTGCCTACTTGAGAAAATAAATTTGAATTAAGGTCAGGTGTGAAAATGAAATTTACTATCTATCCTTGAATAGCTTCCTCTTGTATACTTCTGAATGAATAGCACTAAACAGAAACAAGCCTCTGGAACTCATCAAGAAGAATATTTCCCTAAAAGTTATTTTTGAGCAATATCACTTCCAACCATTATCCAGCATATGGGCTATATGCATACAGTCTTTAGTCTAGCAAAATAGTTGTGACAAGAATTGTAGCAAACCAAATAAAAAATAGCTTGTTGTGAATGCTTTGTACAGAGCAGCCATTTTTTCTCAGCCTGGGAAATGCCTGACACCTCCATATACAGGGCTCACAATTTGTAGGTCTAGAAAGGTAAAATGGATTAAAGCCGGTGCTGAGGCTTCAGAGGCTGGTGATCCTTTGCCTTAATTATCATGTTATTCGTAACAGCCTGCCCTATTCGTTCTGCTCTCATCTTACCATATTTAATAAAAACAGACAAATACACTGTGAGACATGCAGACAGTAGCAAACTGCAGCCTAGCACTCATGCACAGAACATCACAATGGCTGAGGCTAATACCCTTGTGATAGAACTGCCTAGATTCTCTTCTGCATCTAAGAAATTTCAAAAGCAGTTTTTAATAACAAAATTATTTTCTTAATTTCCGTGCATTTCTAGGATTCTGAAATTAAAATCTGATTATTTCAGAGTGACAGCAGTACAATATTCCTGCATATACCTCTCCAAGGAAGTGAAATGTAATCTTGAAGAATTCAGCTTCCTTATAGTCGTGAGAACCACTAAGTGCTTCATTTTGCATAGTCCTACTGAATGAATCCTTCAGTCTCTATGCAAAGTCATAACATTCCTTCCAAGAACCTGGTTATTATTAACCGGTCTTCAATTTCAAAATTTAAGTTCTTGAGACTATGATATAAGTTTATCTACAAAATTACTATGGATTTAGAAAAAGCCTATATGTATAAGAAAAAGCAAACATGACTTGAAATCAAAAAGGACAGTAAGCAGCTTGCTAGAGAGATTTAGAAAATGTTACAACATACAGTGATTTGTCTGCCATTCCTAAACAATACATTGTAGTGTTTTCCATTGTATATCAGATCCTCCTACATTTATAATGGAATGCCCATTTTTTAAATTATTCACTTTAATCTAAAATTAGACTACTCAATGAAGTAGACCATTGTTCTGCCCAAGAAAAGCAAGTCAGCTGTTATTTCATAACCAGCCCCAGGCTTTGATCATGAGATAGTGCTCACCTGAGCAACAACCAGAAGTACAGGAGTAGAAGTAATAAAAGCAAAGTATGGAGGAGTTACATTTTGTAAACTGATGGAAATGACAAACTGCCTGGTTCTGTAGTCTGCTATCACTACGTTACTTTCTCCTGCAGTCATCTAGATAATGCTTGTTAAGGCTGGAGAAAGCAAATCTCTGGGGAAAATCTCATTGTGACCTTTCAGTCATGTGGTTCTATACAACTCAGGACATTCTCAAATGGACAATGGTCAAAAGAACAACAAAAGGATACTAAAGAGTGATTCATTTTTGCTGAATGTGGTTCTATGCACATGAACTAATCAAGAAAGCCATGAAAAGAGCAGCTAAACTTAACAAGACTAGTGCTTACAGCCCATTTGGCTGGGATCATGCAATGATCACAACAAATGCAATGAAAAATGTATGTAACATTTTGCTGCTAATTGTACTGGTTGAGAATAATCAGGTCAAAGTGTAAATCCACTGCAGAAAGAACCTGAAAATCACATGGATATCATCTGGGGAGGCAATTGTTTTCATAGGTCAGCAAAGAACACTTAGCTGCTGAAGACAGCATAGGTTTGAATACAATGGTCAGTAACCTGGTTGTCTATCTGCTGTACAATGTTCAGTAACACCTGATTTGACTGCACACAGAAGTGTGCATAGTAAGTCCAAATTTTCTGTGGCTTTGGGGTCTTCATAATGCTATATTTTGTATTTATTTTGGATTGTAAATTTTAAGAAACATTAAGATTGTGACTTTAAGTAATTGGTAAGTTGATCCAAGGATTCAAGGAGAGAAGTATGAGAGGTTTCTGTGTTAATATTGGCCACAGGTTTTCACTTTCTACAATGATAATCAACAAAAGATAGATTAAAAAAGTATCACATCCATTCCCATGAATTATGGAAAAGCAAAAAGATCTCAAAATACCCAACAGGAAAGAGGATATCTAAATATATGCTCCATTTTGTTAACAACTGTAATAACGCCTGCAGTCACAACTGCACTCTCCTTAAGGCTGGGGGATAGAATCATGTAATAAAGAGACCTAAGCCTAGCTCTTAAACATTTAAGGCAAAAGGGAAGATCTTCTTCCTTTTTAGGAAACCTGTACTGAAATACCTGATAAATTGAGAGAATGCAGAAAAGACAGATTAAAGTCCTTCTCTGTTATAGACAGCCAAGAAATATGAATGAAATGTGAACAAGCCAGAGTGTAGAAAGTGACATTCAATATAGTACCTAAAGCAGCAAAAATATTTATGTATTTTTATGAAGAAACTTGCCCAAACCTCAAAAATATGAATGAAAGTGAGAGTGCCAGAACAGCTAACAGCTAAAAAAGTGGTCCACAATATAACACTTGGAAGAACAGAGTATCATTCACCTATTAATCTTCAGTATTTATTATTTATTATTATATATTTTAAATTTACTGTCTGACAAATGTGCTTCTAACTTTGCACAGATCAGCACATATCTTAAAACACTGAGTATTCTGTAGCTGGATATATGGTAATGCATTTTACATGAAGAAGAAATGAAACTAAAATTAATACAACAATTTCCCTCCTGTAGATCCTGGATCAGGTATTAAAGAAAAGCAATTGTATTACTGTGAGTTAGAATGAATGTGAAGTTAATCCATGGAGTAATTTAAAGTATATCTTCCATAAAATATCAGATTTCTATTCTAGTTTTCAAAATGTACTAGTACATAAGTACTTGTTTAAGCTTTTCATTTACTATGATTACTATTTTGAGGCCACGCCAACTGCATTTTGTTCAGATTTTAATCCAGAATAGTAAATCTCAGACTCCACTACGGAATACCAAAGTTCAGACAGGAGCAATGTTACATGAACAAACACAAAACAATGGAATAAGACATTCCTATGGTACGAAGAAATCAACCTTTTCAAAACTTATCTTGCTAAATAACAACTCCAGAAAATGACTAATCAGAAGATATAATTATTTTGTGATAATAGAATTGGAGAGGCTTACTCAGCCAGAGCTATTTTGCTAGATTCTGATGTATTTAACAAAAAAACAAAACAAAAAAAAAAAAAAACCCACACAACAAAAGAAAAGAAATATTGGCACCTCAAACACCAACATGATTACAGAAATGACAAAAACTTACTAAACTTTCACGATTCCTTTAGTGCTATCTAGCTGTCTGACATGGATCTCAATTATTTTTGCAAGCAGGAGGAATTAATTCCTCTCAGAGGAAGAATATTTATACATGCAAATCTATATCTGAATATAAATCAAAGTGAGCCCAAAATCTGACAACATACAACATAACAATGGGAATAATTTTTCTCTGAGGATGATTTGAGAGTGTTGCCCCTGTGGTTTACCATCTGTGGTTTCAAACATCCTGTTACTTTTAGGATGAAAATGCAGGCTGAAGTTCTTTTTCAACACACATTAACCTCACAAACCTAGCAGCACTGTGCACTTAAAGACCTTTTTCTTTCAAAAGTCCATGAAAGCTGCTGAGTAAAGCAATTCAGAGTCATTTGAAACATCAATACTCTGATCAATTTTGCCCCAAAACATGGAAAAACGAAAACAAAGATTACAGCAATAAGGCCTATATATTTTCCCGTGCTTTTCCATAAGCCTTTCAACTCAATTCATTTGCACCACTCTCCAGAAACATTTCAGTTCCATGAATGCAAAACATAATACTTAATATTGGATTGAAATAGTAAATCCTGCAGTATATCTACTTTTCTTTCCAAACCTATCTCACAAAGAATTTGAGAAGGAATCTGTTGGAAAGCCCCAGCAGAAGCAGAGCTGTGCTGGTGCCCTGCAGAGCCAAAGCCGCAGTCAGCTGAGTGAACTTTGGTGTCAGCTGGTTAGCTCTTTCACATAGGGGCAGTAGGATTCACCATGCTAGTATTTCCCAAACATGCAAGTACCAAACTGTCTTGTACTATACCCACACCAACACATCCAGACTATCGCAACTCACTGACAACAGTCATTCATTTAGTCTCAGCTGCTCTTGCTGCATACGAGGATCCAACTTGCTCCGGATGGTTTCTGATATAGCCTCTTTAGAGATGCAAATTATCAGCTGTGTATGTGGCAGAATGATTTTTATCTGGCTTGAAATATTCCAAGAGGAAAACAAAATAATGACTTGATTTTCAAAACCATTAATGAACACCATTTTACTTCACATTTCTACTACCAGTGGACTTAAAAATTATGTCAGAAATGATGAAATTTTGGTGTCTTTTAAACAATCTAAAATGTCCTTTCTTTGGTGCTGGAATAAATACTACCTTAAGCATCACGAAGTTTTTCAGTAGCATCCCTTATAACACTGTAAATTTAATACATCTAAGGCCTAGGTCTGCCTTGGAAATCATGGTGTTTTTTTTCCTTTCCTGTGCAGAATTGCTCCAATGTTTTCTTGTAATGAATAATGCAGTTTTAGAGCTGCCTTTCTGAGTCTTGTCAGCACTTCCCAATCCCACATTTGTAAAACTGTGGCACTTTTCCAAAACATATTGTCTCATAAATCTTCTTTAACCAGAAAAAACTTGAAACAGTATTTTGCAGACCTACATCAGTGAATGAACATGGAAACTTTTCTTTACAAGTAGGATTATAGGAGCCCCATAAAACTCAGTTAAGAGGTTTTTCAGACCTTGCAGAGAACTTAAAAAGGAACTAAGATAAATATATAATGAAAATCCTACTCAGTGTCTACAGAAACACTGTTTAGTGGACCTGTCATTGCATTTAACTATCTGCTCATAATTATTAAAAAGATAAACACCGTTGTAAGGTGGGTTCAGTTTCATGCCTTTCCTCTACTAATGAAATATAACCTTGCAGTTTCTCTGCTGTTGGATCAGACAGCATAACTGTGTGATCTACCAGATCATTTACCAGTGCCCTCCTACAGAAATTGGCTGTTTTTATGTAGCTGCTAGATTTAGCAGTCATTCTGAAAACTAAAAGGAGAATGCTTTAATTTGTGCTAAGCGTAGCAAGTCAATAAGTCACAGTGGTTCTCCTAAGGTTGCATGTTCTATTATAAAGATTGGACATATTCTCAATATTTAACTTTTATACTTAATGCCACAGGAATTTGTAGCACTTCACATAGTAAACAAAAGCACAGGAACTTCCTCAGAACTTTAACATATTTGACAAACAATTAGTTATTTCTGAATAAGTTGTTTCTGTTGTTTATCAAGTAGGTCATAAGCATGGACCTTTTTCTAAGCAAAATGTTACTGAAATTGATACAGTGTAAGAAGTGCTTTTGGTTTAGAATAATTAGCATTTTCATACAAAAAGCAGGCCTCTATTTTGTCAAAACATTATCATCAGTAAAATACAGAATGCTGGAAACATTTTGCAGTCACTGCTTTTTTCTGCATGTTCACACTCATACAGGACAGAACAGCTTTATGTCTTCAGCAGTTCACTCTCATGCACCAGCCTCTGGGCCATCTGATAAGGACTGTTCTGCTCCTCTAAATCAGTACGCACATTAGGACCTTTGCTTAGCTGACGTAAGTATTTATCGGCCAATTCCAGAATGTCTGTTTTATCAGAGGAGCTCTCAGCAGTCCAGCAACAGTCTGGTCCCAGTTCCCAGATTTTGTTCCATTTTGCTCATGACCACTCAGACTAGGACACCAGGATAGAGTAGGAATTTTCAGCTATGAAAATGAGCATCTTAATTTACATTTCCATACTTTGTTCATGCTCTCATGGAAGGAAAGTGACTGCATTTTTTTTTCCAGAGAGGAGCAGGTGGTAAAGTAGAGGCTAAAAATTAACAAGGGAAATAAATGAACCTATTAAGCTCCCATCCATGTTCATTTTAACTAAATTATATTTTCTCCTATAACCAATAAGAAGTTATCAACAGCATGATTGTAACTGGCTGTGGAAGTGTTGTCAACTCCAGCAAAATGTGCCAAATTGTTCATTTTAGACTAAGACTGCTTCATATGAGATATTCACACACAAATATATACATTGTGATTATATTACATAAGCCAATTTCCAGTAGAATAAAGTGAAAACATCCATTTCTACCAATGGAATCTCATGATCCAGTTCAATCAGTGGAGCCAGGCAGATTGGATTGCAGCTGTCACACTTTGGAAGAGCAGGAATTGCATCTTGTGCAAAAGTATCTAGTCAAATTTTTGCTCACCTCAACAGATTTGGGTTTCCACATACTGAACTTTTTGCCAGAACTGCAATAGTTAGAAGGTTTTGATCACATGCTACACATGTATGTGTAGCTGACGAATTTTCACGGCAGGCATATGGGATGGATTAAAAAAGAGAAAGATTCTGGAAAACTGAAGTGTACCCTGCCTACTTTGCAGAAAACTTTTAGATTTCCTAAAGGCACAATGTAGGTTTTTGTTCTTTTTCTGTTCAGTCACTTTTGACAGAATGACAGGAAATTCTAGCTTCAGCTATTTGTCTCTAGAGAGACACTCATCAACTGAGAATACATTCTATTAAACTGCTTGAAGAATCATAACTGGTGTAACACCACAAAAAATAAAAAATAATAATAAAAAAATCACCAAACTTTCACTTATCAATACATATAACTGTCCATTAATGCCAGCTGGAGAGAGAGGTCATGGAGCTGAAAATATCAAAGGACCTGTTCAGGCAAAAAAAAACCAAAAAAACAAAAAAACAAAAAACAAACAAAAAAAAACAGCTGCCATGGTAAGTTTATATTTTTCTTTGCATCTCTTTTCTTAGAGATGTATTTCCACAAACCACTGTAAAGGAAACATTTCCAAGGAACTGCATATACCTGATGTACTGAAGAACTGGCTTTCTCCCATGACCCAACAAACAGTGCCAAAAGCAGCTCTGCTGCCTGTAGCTTTTGTATCTATGTCAAAGGAAAGGAGCCAATCTTTGGAGTAAGTCATGCTGTCCTCAAGTTCAAGGTTTGGCACAAGTTTCAGCTTTAATATCATGTTAAAAATTCAACTATTCAATTATTAAGAATATAGTTTAATCAAAATTTTGAAAATATTAATAAAATGTATAATCAACATCAGATATGGTAAAGACAAAAAAGCAGCATTCATAACAAAATACAACATAACACAAATGCCACTAATACCCATTTCAAACAAAAAAGAAAAATGATTCATAAGAAAAAAGTCCCTGCTGTACTGATTTTGCTCTAAGATCTCAGCATTTAAAACCTTGTAGCTAGTTCAGTGTGCAATATTTACACAAAAGAATCCTGATGGGAATGCTTTATGCCTGTTGCTCTCTGAAACAGAAGGAAAAGGAATATAGACAAATAACTATGGAGAGGATTAAGAACCAGCTACATGTTCACAGAATACACAAGAAAAGACAACCTTTCCATTTCCATCAGCCAAAAAACATATCAACCTCTAAAAAGCCAGTGCATATAAATAATGTAGCTGCTTAGGTCATCTGCAAAGCTTTCTATACAGCAAAGAATTGAATTATGGTTTCCTGTTCCGTTATTTGTTGTCTTTGGTCAGTACCCAGGTGCATGGAAAAGTTTTCAAAGTAATGTTTATCACTGAAAAAGAAAATTCTCAAGAGCTACAAACTAGCTAGCTTCTCTAGCAGGAAGAAGAGGATTTGCTTAATGTTATTCTGGCACACAAAACATAAATCTGGTCTCAGAAAGAGCTGCTATATAGTCCAGGCTTTTGTTTCCTTCACAAATTTCACACTATCAGAACTGACAGAAGATTTTACAAGCTCTAAAGTGCAAAGCCTTCTGCATAAATATACACGTTCATTTTTAGTTATTAACTCTGCAAGTTGTGTGGCTTTGCTCATAAGATATTGTGAACAAGACAAATTTTGAATGCTCTATCATTTATCAAAGTTCCCTTCAAGAACAGCTGCTGCATAGCCAGACTGGAGAGCTGGAGAGCTTTGTCATGTACCTTTTACCAACAACAGTAAGAAACTGGGTGAATAAGCAGTTTCATTAACATCAAGAGTGAGAGGATGTAATTAAAGGCTTGCAGAAGTTGGCCTCAGAACAAAACAAAGTACCCAGGATCCTGATTTCTGATAAGTCATCTTATACATTATATATACATTATGCCCAGAAACAGGAGGTTTAAACCCATTACCAAATGCAGGCATTTAGTGCCCTTTGAGAAGCCCTGGAGTATCTCACCTGGTCCCCAGCTGCTGCTCCAGAAGAGCGCAGGTGTCCTGCAGGTCCTGTGTCATATCTGCCAGGCCTGGGTGGTGTCCCAGGCACCTGTGGGTGCCTCAGATGGCACTAGATGCCTGTGTCTGAACGACTGATTCCCACCTAGGCTGTCATTTCTTTACAGGTTAAGCAGATAGATGCTCCTTCAGACAGACGATATTCAGTTCAGAAATTACTGAAATCTACTTGAAGACAAACGGGAGAAGGGTTACATTTCTTCAGAGACAGAGAGTGTGTGGGATGGTGCTACTGCAGTATGACATAAAAAGCTGATCTTGTACATGTGTTGTGAGCAGAACAGAAAAAAAAAAAAAAAAAAAAAAAAAAAAGCCAGAGAAACAGAGACAGGAAAAGCGCATATATACTGCAGTGTTCTGAGATGTTAGAAACACAGTTACCCTCTGTTTTGCATGATTTTTCACCTCTTGCAATTGATTATAACCTGGGATAACCATGTAGGCCCTATTTGTTATCATGTCTAGGTTTTAACTCGCTTCTCAGACAAGCAAGACTCCTTTCTGACAGACAAAGGAAACTAATATATATTGTTACACCAGATCCTTTCTATACCATCAGCACTGTATTAAAGGAGCACTGATTATAACTGCTTCCACTCTTGAGCAGTTAATGTGCTGGCCATAAGATAAATGGGAACCCAACCTATTTGATAAAATATTTGGCAAATCTTCTCTTCCAAGATGAGCTGTGCTCTGCTGTTCAAGCTTGGGCTCTGTGCTCATAATCCAGTTTATTAGTTACTAGGTCTGCCTACTCAGTTACCCAGGGAACACACAAGTGCTTCAGCACAAGCAGCTCTCTCCTCTCCCCCCCCACCATCTCCCAGCACTAATCTCCTTCCACTACTCCCCATCCCTCTGAGCTGAGGACACACACTGTTCTTCCCTGGGAATAGACTGACTGAGATTTTTTTTTCCCCCTCAATCAGTTCTGTGAGACCAAACCTGCCCCAAGGATCACAGCTCACATGCTGCTTCAGCAGCGACACACCACAATGCAGGCCTCCTCCTGGGGGCTGCACATTTCACTTCCAAAACCCTTTCAGATAGTTTTGTGTGAGGATGAGGAAGGAACTAAAGAATGAAAGTGCTTAGAAGTATCATTTATCTTAGATACATTTCTCAAAATGACAGCTTCTTGGAGAATAGCTCAACACTCTATTCCAGTTTTAATACATATACATAGTTTACCATATTCAGCCATTTTCTAGGCTTTATGACTATACATGAGATTAACTAAAATTCACAAAACAAGAACAGTTTCAGAGATTTTTAAAATATGCAAATAGCTTATATATGTTTATGTAAAAGTAATGGTCAGAGAAGAAGAATCAGTAGCTGACAATAAAAAACTGAATGCCCGACAAAATGGACACTTACCAGAATGTTCTGGCTGGATTTACCAAGTCTGCATCTTATGCATTTTCCCCTCTCACAAAGACTGCAGAGTTTAATGAGTTTAGCTGACAAGAGTTAAATATCTTAGCTCTCAGGGTCTTCAATCTTTCACCTATACAAAATTATCAAATATAATAAGCAAATAAGGGGAGTTTACTAAACGAATGAAGTGTCTCTTTTCTGAGCTCTTTCTGTCTGTAGAATTTACATATATCTCAACAGTCTCATATTTTCCATGATCATAGTACACATATCCCTAAAAGGGTGATAAATACTACTTGTGATTTGCTTAGTTTTATGCGGTTCTGGAAATGATAAGTTTATGAACACAGTCATACAAGTGTGAATGGATTCACGGTCACTGCAATCTTTTACATAAATTACAGCTATATTTTTCTTTCTTAAAAGAAAACATTTGTCAATACAACACCATTTCATCCATTACAAACTAGAAAATGAATGTCCATTTGGGCCGCATACAACTCCTGTGCAATGCATGCAAGTAATTAATTCAGTATATTTATGTGTTCACATTTGGACATTATTTGTTCCTCCAGACTCATATTAAAGAAGATGGCAGTTCTGTTCTTTTCCCACTATCCACTCAACACTGCTCAATACAGGAGGCAACCATCTTACACTGCTGCAGCAAGCTTCCAGCTGCTAGCAGTTCTTTGACTTTGGTTTTGACCTATGGCACTACTGTTGCTGTATAGAAGCTTTCTGCTAAAAAGTCTTAAATTACTTTATATTTACTCATAAAAGTAATATAAATAAACACATCCTTCTGTCTCTCTACACAACCCATTCTGCAAAATTCAGACTTGTTACTTTTTATGGAGGCATCAAGGCACATGAAGGAAAATATTGGGCTGGCAACAACTCAAACACTTGTATCAGCTCTTGTAAGAGGCCACTGGCCCTCTCACTCTGCTTTTCCACTTAAAGACATCAGAAAAGCACCAGCTTCAGGCACAGCATTTGGAACAGTAGAGACCTTAACAGTTCTGTCCTAAAGTTGGTACAGAAGTAAGCTTAGTCCATGCTTCTGCGAAGACTTGAATTAGCACTACTGCAATTCTATAATTGTAGTATTTACAGTTTTCCAAAGGAAAGAAGTACTGTGTGTTGAATCGGAAGGCCTTGTTTGTGAACAATGGAAAATACTACTAAACTGTACTTTTCAAACAGTGCCAGCTATTTTGCTACAGAATTACACAGCATACCATATCACGTCACTAGAGACCAAAATAAAACCTTCCCAGAAACCCAACTGCCCTATAATACTAATTTTAAGAGATTCCAAAGTTATTCCAAGCAAATGGCTTTATCTAAATTTGGCTATTATTTCCTATAGTCAAACTGATTTTGAGCAAGGCTGCGTGTTTTGTATAAACATAGGAAACGACACAGAACAATGTTTTCTCTCTGTGCACCATATGAACTCTATCTCACAGAATGTCAGCTGAAATGAAGAGCAGAACTGAAGGTTAGGAGAGAAACCTTCACTTAAGATTCTCCCTTAGCACCAATTACATGAAGTAATTACATAAAGGCTGCTTATCCCCTCAGTGACATCTGAAGAACATTTTCCATACAAATATCTGAACACCTTTCTAGAGGTTATAAAGTCATTTGTCAGCTGTAAAACCAAACCTTCAGTTGTATGATATACTTCAGAGGCCTCTCTGCTGAAAAAGACCCAGACAAGTTCAAATTGTTCCACTTCTGTATCAGGGCATATCCACAAGTCTTACATGTTCATTTTGTTACAGTTTTGCACATGCTTTTGTTGCTACCAGGATTACCAAAATGTAGTCATCATTATCAGGTATCAAAATAGAAGAAGGAAAAAAAAAAAACAAAACAACAACAACAACAAAAAAACAGCACCACAGCAAAGTATAACAGAGGTAAAACTGCTTGGAAGTTTTCTGCTCCCTGGCCTTTCCTGACTATTTTATACGGAAAACTTGAAAAGATCACAGTCTTATCCAGCTATTGCCTGACACAGGAGCAACTGCCACTGTTTAATTAAAAGTGCAGTGTAATAGTGAAGTGCACTGCCACTTCTTATTTTTGGTAAGAGGCGCATTTATTCATTTACTGTGATAAAGCCTGTTGAGTTGTCTAGAAACAGCTGAACTCAGCATACATGAGCACAGGTCAGTTGCAAATGCCTGGAAGTGCTGATGACTCCGATTCCCAACAGAGGAATCCCCTTCAAGGTCAGGGACAATTGTGCCCTGCATATTCACCAGCTAGAAGTGTTTCATCATAAGGTAAAATGACAGTGAGAGCAAGAGGGGAAAAAAAAAAAAAAAAAAATTCAACATAAAACTACTATCTTGTACTAACAAAAAAAAAAAAAAAAAGAGACATCCTGTGCAAGAGAGAACTTCCTCCTTCTCATATTCACATCACATGATATTTATATAAATTGCTTTGTCTTCTTTATGTCAGGAGATACATTACATCCAGATGTCAATAGTTAAAAATTCTGTCTCAGTCTAAGCTGAAAAGTAGAAATAAAACCTATTCCTGCAACTTCTGTCATTTGCAGCATGGACAGCTTGTGCATAAAAACAGAATCTGACTCAATGATTTTGAAATAAAAAGACATAAGCAAGTTATCAGCTTGGTTTTACCTTACAAAAGCATTGATGGTAAGTGGAATGCGGTGAATAAACAGAGATTTCAAGTTATTTAGCACTTGAAGAACAGTCTAAAATTTTATGGAGAATGGCAAAACTGATTTTCTAATTTTCCATAAGCAAGAATAGTTTCTGGTTTAAAAGAGAACTTTCTGAAAAGAAAAAGAAAAGGCACATGCTCACACAGAAAATGTTTTGTGGAAAAACAAAAACCTTTTTGGAGAAATCTCATAAAAATAGAAATCTATCAATCATTAAAGAAATGCTTTCAGAAGAAATCTACAGTCAATTTGTCATGAGTTCTTTGACAAATATGATCAAATAGAAATAACTGATTTCATTTATAGCCTACATATTATTCTGCTCTGCCATCACCCAAAATGACCTTAGCAATCAGTTGCTCTGTTGTCAATAAAATCTGAATGGCTGCTTCCAGTTGGACGCACCCGAATTAAAATTTTTACTAAAAATTTCGTAGCCCTACCAATTTTGGTTAATTCACACTTAGAGAAAGAGGTTTTGCTAACATCTCAGAATGTCATCTTCACATACTTACTTGCGTCCTATATTCAGTCTTGAGCAGAAGAAAGTAATCCATATAAATGTAGTAATGATGGGCTCTTCAAATTCTGTAATAAATACATGTTTAAGAGTTTCTATGTTGCATAGCTACAGCCAGTAGGTAATCTAAGCTTTCCTAATCTATTTTCCTTTTTTCAATTGGAAATTTTCCAAAAAACAATTCTATTAAAAAGAGCTTGAATTCTAGAGCATCTTGATTGGAAACTAAACAAGCAAATAACTGTATGGATTTCTATCATTGTAACAAAGTACTTAATTGATTTATTAACTTACTATTTCTGTTTATCTATGTTGCAAATTTGTATAATTTGTATTTTGGCTGTGCTAAAATGTTAAGATATCAAGTGAAAAAGACTTATAGTGTGAGGTTTTATTTGGTGGAATAAATTTTCATAGCACTTTCTGTCCAGTCTATAAACAAGTTGAGAATTACACATCAAATTTTTATCTCTGTTCTACAAATAGGGGTACTGAGGAACATGAGAAGCTAGGTGCCAGGGGTCGTGGGAAATAACACACAACTATCTTGACTCACAGGCTTATTCTTTGCCACTTTGTGCCATGTGTTCCTCCTGCATGGTATGCCACCCAAAACTGCATTTTGAAGAAAATGCAGTGATTGATTTCTGGAAACCACCTGCCTATCCAGACCTAGTTTTTACATAAAGATGAAAATGCTTTCTAAAGATTCCATAACCTGTGTTTGCATTCTAGTTTTTAGTCACCTTTCTGCCATAATCAGAAGAGTTCTCTCTGTTCTGTGGACTTAATACTCCAGCTTAAAAATAAATAAATAAATAGTTTTAGAAGGGCTGACTGTGCCAGACATATTTTATTTACTTGGATATGATTGGCTGCATTCAGAGTAGCTGCAGCCTTTCACATACAGTTGCAAGATTATATAAATAATCTTTATAAATAAATAAAGGATAGATCTTCTATGGAAAAAAAAAAATAAAAAAATTTCCTACTTATTTTACCACAAGACACCAGCACCAAGCTAGTAAGACACCAATTTGCTGTCAATGTAGCTGGTGCACCCAAGTGACAGTACCATCAAGACTCAGATGAATCTTCACAACAGAATGGTGGTTATAAAGCCTAATTCTTCTTGGTTTTATATTAGACTATTAGAGACCCAGACGGAGTTGCTGACATTAACATAATTGCAAGATCACATCAATTACACACACTTCCTCTATATTGAAAAGCATGTTTTGCAACAAACATTGAGTTATTTTCCTGCTAACTCAGCAGTATGCGGAGAAGTACCTTCTTGTATGTTACAGAGCCTTTACCAATGATTCTCAGCTCTCTTTTAAAAAGTGTATAGGATTAAGAATTACAGGCTGGAAGGGACCTCATTATGTCCAATGTTCTTCTAAAAAGCACATATAGCCATAAGATCAGACCATTTTCTATTCATTGGCAAAAGGGAACTTATCAGAACATACTGTAACTGTTGCAATACAATGGATCCATGATATTTGTAGGTAAGTAACTTACTTGCTGAAGAGATTACAAAAGTAATGATGAAAAAATAAATAAATAATTGTTTCTCACAAAGTAATCTGAAAGCTATGAAATGCCATAATCCTATCAGAAACTCTGATATACAAATATCCAGTATTTTTACAGTACTGAAAAACAAAATTGGTACACCTATCTGTTATAAATTCATGAAGTCTTCACTGTGTGAAAATTACCCTTATATTCTTTCCTAATTTTTAAAGACAGATGATCCTAGAATGCCAGAAGCCTTAATCAGCTTGACAAAAAAGTATCACTTTTCAGTTGCATCATATTCAAAATCCATATGAGGTGATACTTCAGTTGTTTACAAATTTCTGGAGCTAATGATAATTCTCTGATATTATTAAATTCAAATAACACCCATAAAAGCTGTGGTTATTTGAATATATTCACACACACAGGTCTAGAGTAGAAACTGTCTTTGTTTTGAAGTGATATTTAGCTGTGTAACTCATTGCTACTCTTTGATATCAAAGAGATTTATTTTTTTTCCACCAGAAAAAACGAGCAAGGCTAACAAAATTTTTTCATCTGTGAATCATTTTATAATTGGTTACATTTTTGAGTATTAATGCTTCATGTTTCATTTTTCCTCCAAGGTACATAAGAATAATAAACGTATTTTGTTTAAAGGTAAATATTTAAATATCATTAAATGATAGATAACCTATTGTTCTTCAACTTCCTTTTCTAAACTTCCATTACATAAGGACTGAATTGCTGTCACCAGTTCTACTGCTCCTTAGTAAACAGTAATACTAGAGCACGTTTACTCCTTTTTATAAACCAGGTACTTAAGGAATTTGCCATGTTTTGGCTTACTTTCTAGATGCTTTGACATGTATCAGTGCCAACGTTTACTTTCATAATATAAAAGGCTATGCAGAAAAAAAATTGCTTTGAAAGCCACTAGGACCGAGGCCATGTGTGACAGCAAAACTTCTAGGACAGGAAGACTCTGTTTGCTGTTTAAGAGGACACAAACAGTTCTACATCAGCAAATTAATGGATGGTGTTTCCCATGTCCAATATTTACACTACTAGTACTTATTTACTACAAACCAAAAGCATCCTCAAAACATATCTCTTAACATGTTTACTTTGATTTTAGTATTTACATGCCAACAATTGAAACTCCAGTCAATGGTACTGATGAAGAAAGTAATTATTTAGCAACATTTTCTTTTGAAATGTCTCCACTTTTTTTTTTTTTAATTTTTACAATAAAACCTTTTCTCCATCTATAAATGAAGACCACAGAATTAAATTGAAATATGTATCAGATTTCACACAATCTTGAAAAGTTTTTCTACCTCAGATACCGTATTTCTCACATCATTTAAGAACTCATACAATAACTGCTAATCCAAAGTCATCTTCTGCCATGCACATGGAAGAAGCTCCACCCACTGGTAAAGGTCCATTAATGCCACCAGTGGAAGAAACAGCTTCTCAAACTCAGAAATCACTACGTGCCTTAGAAGGAGCAGCTGAAACACATAGGCAGATTTCCCTGGCTTTATTTCCTCTCATGCAGTATGCACAGATGTTTAACACATTTTATGGTCTACTATGTCAGAATTCTGTATTGCTTCATAGAGAAGTTCTAATGTCTGATTGCCAAATGTACAACTTAAATACATAAATGTTTTTTCTGGTGTGTAAATCAAATCAGTTATCAGCAAACAAAAGAAAGAATTTGTCCTTCAATCAACAAACTATTTAAACCATGTGTGCAACTCACAAGTTATAACCAGCCCTCTGAGGTCAACAGGATGCTTTCATGTATAAACTTCACAGATTTGAGTGTCAGAGCAGATATCATCTGAGCTTACCTTGCTCAGACTGCACAAACTTTTAGAGCTGCTTTTGGTCAAGATCAACTCTTTTCCAATTCACTTTCCTGCACAGTTTTCAAGCAGAGATAAAAAACTGATTTCTGGGTTTACTTTCTGCAGATCTCTTGTAGGTAGAAGCAGAGGACCTATAGGTCACAGACTACAAAGCATATGGCTGCAACCCAGATACACAAGTCTGGGGGCATGCTGTGAGATCTTTGCAGAAAAGATTTTTCACATGCTACAACATTTCATCTTTCACTACATCTCCAAATGAAATTAATAGCTTGACATATTAAGGCCTTAATATTGAGAGCCACTCGATAAAAATTAAAAAAAAAAAAAAAATTAAAAAATAAAAGAATCAATGGTAATTGCAAACTTACATCCCTTTCTGATCATTCAAATCTCATGTTACAACTCTATTCTTATGCTATATATTATTCTGAATTTGATCAGGGAAACTACATGCAGATTATGATTTAAAATTCTTCAGTCTTTTTCACAACAAGGTTTCATAAGCTTTATTTCAAAACCTTCAATGTTTAAATTTCAGTGATTTATGCTTCCCAGTGCAATGGAATTTACTTAATTGTTATAGGCTTTTAAAAAAAAAAACTTTTTATTACTACAAAAGAAATAGTGAGGATTTCTCAATACACTGCTATGCAATCTTCCAGAAAGAGATCTAATTTACTTCTCCCAGCTGTTGATGGTATGGCAGTAGAAGATAAAGCTTCCCACCAATATTCCATTTTATTTTGTTGCCATGGGACACATGGCAGCAGAGGGGGCAGCCAGACAAAACACCATCTGACTCAGAAGTGCATATGAAACAAAGGTGTATCATTGAAATCCTTCATGGGGAAAAAATGGCACCTATTGACATTTATCAATACTAGCTGAAAGTATATGGAGACCGAACAGCAGATGTGAGCACAGTGAGGTGTTGGGTGATGTGTTTCAGCAATAGCGGGAACAACGTGAAAGACAAGCTATGTTCCCAACAGAGGGTTACAATTAGTTTATCCATGTGAATAGGCTGCCAGCGGTGACTATGCTGAACGATAGTGCTTTGTAGTTGAGAAATGGCTCTGTCAAGTTATTGTGCTCTTTGTATCAGTTGTAGTTTCCATGGAAATAAATAGGAGGCATTGGTTCTGGAGCAATCTACATGCATGTCTTCAAAAGGGTTTAAAGAATTGACTACAGCATATTATATTTAAGAAAGTTTTGGGTTTGTTGTTTTTTGTGTTTTTTTTTTTTTTGTTGTTGTTGTTTTGTTTGTTTGTTTTGTTTTTTAAATAAAATTTGCTTAGGAAGGATATAAAAACAATTTAATTATCATGCAAACTGGATTCCCATCAAAAAACTTTCTTTTTTAAGATACTCTGAAAGCAATGCCTTCTACTTATTTCCATAAAGAACTAAGATACAAAGAGTAACACCATTTTATAGAGCAAATTCCCACACACAAAACACTATTTTTCAACATAGTCATCACCATTAGCTATGCATATTCACCATCAATGAACAAAAGCCTGCATGCTGTGCTAAGGAAAATCGGTACCAGAGGGGGCAACTGTTCAGAGTTGCTGTTGCCGCTGCTGAAATGCACCACCCACCACCTCACTGTTTACACATCCACCTCTTGGTCCCCATAAGCATTCAGCTTGTGGTCCCTATATGTGTTCAGGTGCCACAGCTGGTATGCTGCTGGCTCATGACCAACCAGTTGTTCACCAGAACACCCAGGTTCTTCTGTGCAGGCGACTAGACCAATCTTGATTATAGTAAAAGGTATAAACAGGATTTAAGAGTTAAGTTGTCAATATTAGGACTTGACTGAGTGTTTCAGGAATGGAGATGAAGTCTGAATATAAGGTAGGAATCCAGAGAGTAAAAGTTAATAGAGTTTAGTGCAAAGGTGAAAAGAGTAAGAAAGAACTGACTGGGGGCTGAGATAAACATGTGCATTTATAATAAGAACTGTTCAAAATCTCTATACAGATTTGCACAAAATTCTTAGTTGATTTACTTAAGCTCAGTAGGCCCAAGAACTATGGAGATGATGAATCCTAAAGCAAAACTGCTTTAATTTCTCCAGTGTTAGGATAATTAACTCTTTTGTGTGCTCTGAATGGAAAACTTTAAAAGTTTCTCCTAGGCATTGAGGTGTGTCTTAACTAGTTAAAAGGACTGTTAACTAATATGAATCTAACTAATATGAATCTGCCAGGAAAAAATATACAAACCCAAATCATCCTTTAAGTCCACCACAATCTTTAGAAGGTACTGATAATCTACTGGTGAGGTCTTTCAGATTTTACTTTTTGTTAAACAATAATCATCATGAGCAGATTTACACAAGAAATAATTTCTCACATATCAAAGTGTCCTCCCAGTATGTCAGTCTAGAAAGAATTAGGAAAAAAAAAAAAAAAAAAAAAAAAAAAAAGCTGTGAAAAGTTTTAGAACAAAAGGAAAAAACGTGATGAAGGCAACTATCAACCAGTCATTTGAATTTGCAGCTTTCCAGTAATTCAGAACATACTTTAAGAGCCTACTGATTAACTGCAGAAGTACTGAACTATGAACCATTAAGTTTTTGGGTTATGCAGGGACTGAACCAAGTAATCTCAATTGACTTGTTGATGAAGCAGCATGAGTAGAACTTACATAACTGGATTACCAGAAAGATTTGAATGCTAGAATACCTGGAAATATTTGTGTTTGGTTTTTTTAAACAACTACTTAACAGTGGCAAAACATTACTGAAATTGTCACTCTAAGTTATGCCAGAACAAAGGTTTAAAAGTTACTGCAAATGCACAGAAAGCAACATTATGAAAAAAAAACATAACATTGGAAGAACATTCTCATAACATTGGAAGAAAATATAAGAGAACATATTTCATATCTATTTCAAAGACAGATAAAAGAACACAATGCTGAGACATACTTAGTGAGACCAACTAATCACACTAGGACATCACTGAAAAGCTCCTATAATTCACAATCAACTACAACTTAAAAATGAAAAGAGGGCTTTACATCTCATGACTTTGAGAAAAAAAAAAAAAAAATTGGAATTAAGTTCTACTATAGCCAAGTTTCTGCTATAGAAAGCAGAAACCATTCAAAGTATTTGTCAGGAGCTTGAAAGGGTCAATTAAAAGTTAAAAGTTAAAAATAAGTATAGATTGGTTCACATATGACTAGACTGACAGCATCTACAAAGACTTTCATATCACTGAAAATAAATTAAAAAAAAAAAAAACAAAAACAAAAACAAAAACCAACCAGTTATTCAGTATGGGACTCTCATATTAATAGTCTGAAATTAAACATGGAAAAACTGAGGCTGAATATCAGGAAAGCTTCCTGGCAATGGAACAAACTGAGCTCCCAAGGGAAACAATGGAATCCACATAGCTCTAAAGTTTTAAAACTAGACTAGACAACAACACTCAATGTAGTTTGGGGAATATTTTTGCATTGGCAAAAGATATGGCTGCATGACTTGATACTGGTAGGTCATTGCCATCTCTGGTTTCCATAATTCTGCAAGGAAATACATAACCCCTGCAAACAGCACAGACAAATTATCTGTTTTCACAAACACTAGCAAAAATCAGAGACAGTCACATTTCCTAAGAAAAGACAGACTTCAAAATATATTCCTTCAGCTATTCAAATCAAACTCACAAAAACTGATTCTATCAACACATAAGGCAAAGAATGATTTTATTTTTTGTTGTGTGCTGTGGTTTGCTCATGTATTAAGACCAAATAAAAACATAAGACTCTAGCTAAAGCAGAATAGCCTATGTCCTGCTGATTTGGTGTAGTTGTTTATAAGCTAACAATGCTGTCAAGGATTACTGTTGTGTGTTTCATGAGTTTAAGTTGTTGTCGTGGCAACTACAGCCAGCCTATAGGTGTCTCTTTCTCATTTACTGTCAAAAGAGTTATTTTTAATAAAGGCAATGGGAAAATATTTGTAGTTTAAAGTTTAACTATCCTGTTAAATGTTTCCTCTTAATAATAGGCCAAAACCTTTTAAAGCTTGAAACTCATTTCTTTCTGCACACGTCGTTTTCTTTACAAACAGAACATTTTATGTTTAGTGCCAATTACTGCTCTTGTTTAACTTTCATATAAACCCAGCTTACGTCAGCAAGAATGCACAGGTGTAACCATCACAGTAAAGCAGTAACTAGAAGTTGCTGTTAGGAATAAGCAGTACACCATGTACTAATATGCCAATAAACATAAAGATTGCCCCAATTAAGAATGTTTTAACAAGTTGAATAGTTTGATAAACCCTTGCAGACCACGCTGTCAGGATTTAGTCTGAGTTGCCTACTAAGAAACAAATTTATCTTGTGTGCCCAAAATGAAGGAAAAACAATGCCTGGAGCAGAGTTGTTCTGCCTGTTATTTATGTCACAAAGCAACAAAAGTGAATATTCGTTTACTAGCAAATGGTTGTAACATGGAAACATTTTGCTTTCCAAAATTAGATGGTTGAATCAGAATTAGTTACAAAAACTGCCTGCTTTTTTGAGAAACAAATCTGAACCAGTAAAATATTTGAAGCAATATTCAATAGCTAACATGAGAGAGGACTTGAGAGAAAACAAGTAATGTCACAGGAATACTTAAATACTTCTCTTAAAAAATAAAAATCGTTAATGAGAAAAAATTTGACATTCTGAGGACAATCCCAAGGTTGTTGCAGTGTATAAGTTTTGTACCTTTTAAACCTTATTTCATTCTGAGGTAATATTGCTGATGGCAAAATTAACAGCAAAAAATTGCTAATAAATCCAAGGTAAACAGGATACTTAATTGTGAAACAGAAGGTTTGATGGCACTGTTAAGGATGCCTTGTGGCTTTTACAGCTCTGTTTATGTTTCCAATACACTATGCAAACTTTCTTCAGCTTAAAACAAAACAAACAAACAAAAACAAACAAACAAACAAAAAAACCAACCACACATGCTGTAATGGAACCAGAGGGGAAAGAGGGGAATAGGCTATATTGTGAACATGCATTCTGTAATACCAACATTACAGGGTCCTCTAAACAGCTAGAGTATGTTCAGTTCACTTAGTGGATTTCTTCAGCCATACAAGGGACAAGCAACTCACAGCAAAATAAACTGAGACTGTCATTTTGGGGTGAAAGTATAATTTAAATGTTAATAGATCCACCACTGGCCCTAACCTCCTTGCCAATTGACATTATATTCCATGATATCAACATAATTAAATATGTAATTAAATATTCATTTCTGACACAGAAGCGATAAATCATATCTACAGGGAATCTCCCTTCAGACATGTATTTCATAGCTTTCACTATTAACAGTGCTGTGTGTCTATATGAATTATTGACCATTATAGTTAATCTAGTGTACCAGGGTCAAACAGCACCATGGTTTGACAGAGAACAACCTTCTATTAATTGTGCCAGACCTCACTGCTTATTACACTAAATGGGGGTAAAAGTAGCTATACTCTAGCCTCATCTGTCCACTGCTTCCACCTTCTTCAGAAGGCACCTGACAGGGTGTTCACAGGTGAGTCAGCACATAACATGAAAGCATTGCCTATAACCCTGGTAAACAAAGAGTCTGCCTTTCCCCAGCTCATCTGCCCAGACTCAGCCCTTGATTACTGCTACACACTGCTGTATTAGGTGGGGAAAGAAACGTGCAACCAGGAGGATCTCAGTGTAGTTTAGGTTACACAGACTCAGCAAGATGACACCATCAATTTCAGATGCAGTCAAGCTGTACCTTGAAAGGAAATGCACTCTTCACAGAGGCACAAGGTCACACCTAGTGTCAGAATGAGATGACACTACAATAGCTGAGCAATCTTTTAGATCTCAGTAAATGAAAATATTATCAGTGGATGTTTTCAAGGCCAACCTTGACATTTATTTTCCTTACTTACATCAGAAGACAGATGGTTTAACTAAACATTAAAGCATGAGATACATTCACAAGCAAGACTGCCTCTGTGCCTGTGATCAAAGTCACACTTTCTGCAAAGAAGTTAATACGAATTGTGGAAAAAAACTGAAAGTAGCTGACAGTACTAATTTCCCCATAAGAAGCCTATATTACCACATGCAGTATTCCAAAGAAGTAGCAATAACAAAAGTAAAGGGTCCTTTGGAGCATTCATGAATGTCAGTCTACTTTTTATTCATTTGATATCTTCCTTCCCCATCATGGGAAAATATGAAAACTGCTGACAGGCCCAGCATGGAAAATCACTGCTTACTATAGTTTCCCATGAAACTGTTTTCTTACCTGCGCACGCACTAATGATCAAACAGCCATTGCCCATATTTCTTTGAAGAGGGTTGTGCAGCACAACAGGCAAGTTGGTAACATACACAAACTGTTAGCAATCTTTCATCCTTGTGTGAGTAAATATTGATTTAAATATAAAAACAAAGCTAGAAGAATGTCACTCTTGAGAAAATAATTCGGGTCAGAAAATATTTACTTCTTACATCATTTACTGTAATTTTGTTTACAAAGCAGTGAAAGGTTGCTCCCTTATTATTTCTAAAAGCATCTTTGGACACACATTGCTTGCAGGGAAGACTTCAGTAACAAACATCTCCTTGAACATTTCCTCTACATTCAACACAGAATACAAAAAAAGAGTTTCAGGCACTTACTCAGGAGATTCAATTTGTAAAAATTAACCCCAACAAACATGTGATTTGGAGACAGTGAACATCTCACACTCCATAACAGTTCATTTTTTTTTTTTTTTTTCCTAAGGATCCCTAGAAACATCTCAACAATCAGTAGTTTTTAATGAAATGACAGTTCTTCCAAAGTGCAATTTTGATTCAACAATAAATATATAAATAAATAAAAATAAAAAGTCTTTTTCCTTTTTCAGAATACATCAGAATCCCAAAATACTCTGGGAACACTAAAATCTGAATAACCACCACAATATAAAGATAGCAAAGAACATCCAGGCTTCAAAAGCTTTGATTTCTCCTTTAAAAATAAATAAATAAAAAATAAAATGCAATTTTGCAAAAATTTATACATCAGTCTATCAAAACTCTTTTAATAGAATTTAGTTTAAGACCACTTTATGGTGAGGTAGGAATTTAAATAATTTCTTCAAAAATTTAAGAAGTAACACAGCCTAAACAAACATTAGGTTGACCATTACTTCTGCTGAACAGAAAAGAATCCTCAGAGCCCAGAGTTAAAAAGTCTTTGCTTCATATACCCTTTCTATTATTAGATATATATATTTTAAAGAAATACAAGTTTCCTTCTCACCCCTCCGCCCCTTCATCAGTCAGAAACTGAAGTCATTTTATAAATAATCCTATTCCAATTTCGTATCAAAACAGCAAGTGAGTAAATAAGAGTCATGCTATGGCAGACACATTTTGCACAGATGAGAATTGAGAGCTAACAGTCAAGAAAAATAACAGAAAAGGTTACAAAAGGAATTTTCCCATGAGCTTTTCTCTCCCTGCATGCTATAAACCTCCTCATCTGAGAAAACTCAGATGGTCACATCATACCAAAAATTGCCAAGTGAAGTGGGGGTAGGACATTAAGTGGTTTCCCCTGGCAATGGCAGTTTTGCACTCTTGTTTCTTTGACGATAGTACTTCATTCTCATAGTAAAACAGATTTTAATGGCTTTCTACTCAATTACAAGAGAAAACTTTAAGAACTAATACAGACAGAAGAATAGCTAAACCAAATACTAAAAGCAAAATCAAGTATTTCACTGTATTTTTCTAACTCATACGCTCCCTGAGAATGCAAAATAGTTTCTCTGTTTAGTAGGCAGCCATGGACAAATTTATTCCCCTTCTTTTGTTTCTCTTTAACAGCAAATTCTTTTTTATCCTTTTCGGTATGATCTGAACAGATCACAGAAATAATTAACAGCACTGGTTTATGTTTCACTTTATTCTATTACCACAAGAAGATAAAGGGAGAAAAACTTGCTTCTGCCACACAGGTAACAACTGTTTTACAAAAGCTGTGCATGGCAAAACTTCAGTGGTAAAGTATCAGATATATAGAGAGATGCATCTCAACTTTCCCCTTCCTGGATTAAGTGGACTGTATGGTATATGGATCAGTCAGGAGAGCACCAACATGAATACACACTGAAAACGTACTGGAATCTAAATAAAGATGTTTTCTGTTTTTTTGTGTGTTTTCTTTTTTTTCCTCACCGTAAGGTAAACAAATCCCAGGAGGTATAAGGACATTTGATTTCCTTTACCGAGCAGTTACTTACTCAGCTTTATGTAGAAGTTGCAGTTTTAATCATTTTGACAACCTTGAATTTTTGCCCTAAGTTTCAGACCTGCAGGAGCTCAGTCTCTCACAACAAAATTGCTTACAAAAGCAAATTTGTTACAATAATGTGACTGACATTGCAAGTCGCCTTCAAATCTATCCCAGTCAGCACCGTGGATCCACAAAAACAGAGTCCTTCATTGAACTGGACAGAAATCCCTGGAGCACAAGTTTCACAACCCTAGCAAACTAATACTGAGTTTACTGAAACTCAGATTTGTTGGGAGATCATTACTATGTTAGAGAAAATTTCAGATAAGTTAGAGAAATTAAAACTTACAATGAGATGGAAAAATGACCTCTGTCACTTTTCAAGTGCCAAGGATCCCCATAGCCTCTCCAAAGAGAAATCAACAATTTTCTTCACTTGAAAACAATTATTTGCTTACCTTTAGGAATGGTTGCGCCGCTCAGGCTAAAAGCTGCTAGAGCAACCTAGCCCAAAAAATTTCAGCATAGGTTTGAAAAGATTAGATTAGAAATTAGAATTAGAAATGCTCACTCTCCTTCATCTCCAGCAGCTAGTTAACCACAGCCACAGTGCTTGGTTCCTATTAGGGCAGCTGCTGGAGCATCATTCGCTGCAACCATCTATTCAAGGAATGGCATTCATAGGTTATAAATTCAAGATACTTTTCCTTTCTCTTCAAGTATCATTTCCTCATGACTTCTCTTGTACTGTTCCATCTCATACTCACATTAACAGTTTGTTTCTGGAAATGCTCTCCAGCCTGTTAAATTTTTATTGTGAAATGTTTTGACTAGAAGACAGAGCACTCATCCCTAAAGCAGAATAGGGACAGCAGCCTGTATATTCCTTGAATGAGCCAAGATTTTTCTGTCCACTTTAATCATAGTTTATCTCAGCCAGAAATCACTCTAGTTTGCATAATGCTTCAGGAATAGTGAAAAGCTACTTAATTCTATCTATGGAGTACTTAAAGCCATGGATGAGAAACCATCGAGGGAAAAATAAGCAGACAATCCTTCAAATATAACAAGTTACCCTTCATACATTTCTATCTTTTTCACTTCATTAAGAAAAACTTAACAGGGGTCAGACATTGCCAAAGATTTTCATACTGTGACTCCAACGTAGGAGACAATTTTTTTCAATATGACCTTACCAAAATGGGCAATTAGGAGTATTTCTTTGTCTTGAGAGGTATCCAACAAGACAAAACAAACAAACAAACAACAACAAAAAAAAATCTCAAAAGACCACACATTTTCCTAACCAACTTCAAGTAAATCCAAAGTGAGATCATTTATTTGAAGTATGGCTCAGTGCACTATTACTTAAAATACAGTGATAGAAATAACCCATCTCCAATCATCCACATACATAACTTTAAAGGTCACTATTGTTTTTTAGTGAAGCTGCTTTACTATTGATAACTATTATTAGGGGAAGAAAGTTTTGTAGGAGTTGCTTTGAGCAGTCAATAGAAGAAGATTTAGGAAGGAAAAATGTGGTAATAATTTCAATAGTGAAAAGGTCCTAATAGAAGTGTCCTGTCAGCCTCCTCTGCTATTCTGAGTTTGGCTCTGAGGTAGTCCTTGAATGCTCCAAGACTAAACAAGGGCTATTAAAGTAAGCCATTAATATTAATACATTTACTGCTTCTTTCTCAATTTTTCTATAGAACCATAGAATTGTTTTTCTATTGTAATCTACGTGTTTACTATAAAATATCTACAAATAATGCTATACCTGTGAACATTTATTTAACTGCCTCTAGGAGAGGTCAAGACCAAGAAGTTTAGAAACCTCCTTGTTTCTTCATTTTTCATTCTTAAAGTCTGTTGGTTCTCTAGCATCTGCTTCCTGACATAATGCATCTGATGCCAAGATCAGATTCAGAGACATTTTTTAGCATCTTGAAATTCACTGCTCTACAATTCATTTTAAGAAAACATTTTCAAAGAACTTTAAAAGAACACTTCTCCTTTGCAGCTTTGAAAAACTTAAATCATTCTTACTGCTTAGAAGAAACGTTCAGACCAAGTGTGAGAAATAAGTTGAATATTCTCAAAGCATACAGAGCTAAAAATTAGCAAATGCATTTTATGCAAAATGAAGTGCACATTTCTCAGCCTGATTCACTGATTTCCCTTCCAAACCAAGGCATTCTATGATTCTATACTGTGAGACAGAGGTTTGAGGATAAAGAGACATTACTTACCACAAAATATTGTTAGTACTTTTGGAAAAAAAGATATGTTAAGCTAAGCACGTTCCTGTTTAGATCCAACATTGCTTATGTTATTTCTTGATACGTCTGGTGAGATCCAGCTTTGTAGTATCTCAACACTCTGGATTTTCATAAAATTGTTATGTACATAGCAGCCGTTATAACAGCTGCTTATCATGTTACCAGAAACATTTATTATGCACCCATAACATTAATGTAGTTAATATGTGATAACTAAAATAATGGAGCAGTCTTATCCTACTGGTGTGAAAGCATCAAGCTCCTTAGCATTTCACTGTACTTTATTAAGCCACAGGATAGCTTTCCATAGGAACTGGTACTTAAATAACTTAGGCTACTTCACAGAGCACTGCAAACAAAGTAATGGTTTGGCTAGGTTACCTAGTAAGTCTCTTTCCTCCTAAGGATACCCAGTCCCCATGTTTCTGTAATTAAGAGAACCCAATCACCAAAAAATAAGTATTTAATTAAAAAGTTATCAATACCATTTTATTTTCCTTACTACAGAGATTCCTGCAGTCAGAGATTTCAGGAATGAAGGACTTCTTCACAGAAATACCCATAGCAACACATTCTACATCTTCATTCATGACCTGGAGAACAACAGCATCCTCAGCAGGTTTGCAAACAGTACAAAACCAGGAATAGTTGGTAAGCCAAACAGTTGTACAGCATTCAGTGGGAGTCTGACAGTCTGGAGAAAACAAGCAAACATGAATCTCGCAAAGCTTATATGGAAAATACTAATATGAATATCCTCACTCACCAGTACAGGCTGGTATAAATCAGTACAACTGGCCAGAAAGCAGCTTGACAAAAATAAATAAATAAATAAATAGATAGATATCTTTATATATATATATGTATATATGTAGTCCCTGTGGACCAGATGAACAACATACAGTGATAATCCTTTGTAGTGAAGAAGGCCAGCAGCCTTTGATACTGTGTCAGAAAAAGCACTGCCAGGAGGTTGGAGGGATCCTTCCTCTCTGCTCATCTACAATGAGACATACCCAGAGAGGTCTGTCAGTTCTGAACTCCCCAGTACACAGAGGCATGGACATAATACTGCAGTGAGTTCAGTAACAGGACAGAGAGATGATTAAAGGACAGACAGATCTGTCACACAGAGAGACTGAGAGCCTAACTAGGATATTTCTAATGAAATGACCCCAGTTGCCTTTTGATGGTGGAAATATGACTTCTGATATCATTATAAAGGAAATTTTAGGTAAATTATAACACATTATATTTTTTTTCCTCTCAAATTAAAACCATAGTTCTCAAAGAACTCTCAGCACTGATGAACGCCTGATACTTGTCGCAATGGATCTGAGAAAATATTGAATAAGTACAAAGTGATATCAGAGACATTATGTTTACATGTTCAGCATCATTAATAAAGGACCAAAAATTCCCCTCCAGTCATAATGAAATTGGTCTGCAAAGGAGGTCCAGGAATTCTGTGCCGAAGTGTGTAGAAAAATTACAGTTTAACTTCACATATGGAAGAGATTAAAGCTACTGCTGATCAGATGTTTTGCTTTCTGCATCTATCATCAGGAAATCCAGCAGAGGAAAAGTAAAGAATTGCTCATGTGAAGGCCCAAACTAATGGCAATCTGCTCTCTTGGGGGCTGGTGATAAAGAAACTGTTGCCTGCCAAAAGAATTCAGCCACGTCCAAAATTCTTCACTGATGGTTAAAACCATCTATCTAGGCACAGCTGTGTGCAACACATTGAACACTGTAAGGATTTTCCTGGATTGGTTCCACATACATGTCAGGCAACTTTTCTCATAAGATCTTAAAAGGATTCGTAATCATTTGGGATAAAAGAGCATGATTAAAGGATGGCTGGCTCAGCTGCTGATGACAAATATACTGGCATCTGCTGTTCCTCCTCCTGAAAATTCTCTTCCAAGGGAACCAGATCAGTAACAGACTGAGCAATAGGAGGAATAAATATATCTTTCATGGTCTCTGCGGTGAATCCTTACAGAGTTTTGAGATATCCCATGGTGACCAAAAAAAGAAATATCACTTGAAGAAGCTAAGTCCTAGACAGGAAGATTCTTATAAGGAGGAAATTAAGAATGTCTGGTGTGGGGAACTACAGAGAGATGGGATCCATGTGGTTTGGAGTAGAAAGCCTGTTGTCTTTAAAATCTGATGAGGAAGAAGGTTTCTTTTGAACATGTTACACTATTGCAGTAAAATCTAGATCCTTTGGAGGCTGCCAAGGTAGGCACTGAAATTACATAGTGAAGTCCAATAACAAGTGTATAACAAGTCTTTGTTGGTTGGCATGTGCCAGGCTAGACAAGTTAAATAAGATGAATTATTCATTTGTAAGTATGTATTTGTTTTCAATAAATAACTTTAATTGTGACTTTCATAACTTAAAAACAAAAACAAAAAACAAAAAACAAAAAAAAACACAAAAAACACTATAACTGAATGGATGGAAGATATCACTGCACTGAAGACATCGTAGCTTAATCCATACCTGATTATGATGACTTGCAACTGTTCAAGCCTACCCCTTATATTATCTATGAAGCGGCCTCTGATATCTTTTGCAAATGACCTAGTTGTCAGGCCATAAGAGAATAACAAATTATATCTTCAGCTACTCTGTTACTGAGTACTCATATAGGTGTCTGTAAACAGTTATGTCACTAAGTAATTGAGATACTAGCCTGAGAGCCAAGAAATTGGAATTTCTTTCTATCCTAGCAGATATTCAACATAAAGTGACAACATATAAGATGAACAGACTAAAAAGCAACGTCCAGAATACCTTCTGTTCCACTGATTATGAATCTCAGGTCAGATAGATTATTTTGAACTAAATGTTGGTTTCATTTCGTGTGAGAGACAAAAACCTCATAGATCTCACCTTTTTTACTCAGCTCCTAAATAAACAGATATAGATACATGTGCATACATATAAGAGATATAAACATGAGTTAGGAATTGCAACACAATAGAAAGTGCAGCAATAACAGCAAGGTCCTAGGCTGTAGCAAGTAATAATTTGCTCCAACACAACAGCTGTGGGCACAAAAATGAAGGGAAGAAACTGCCTACACTTCACGCAAGCAGGGACACCCAGTGAGATACCCTTGCCTCTGCTGCCAACCCATAAATGAGGTCTGAAAAGGGGTGGATCCTGGATCCACTCCTTCTGGTCACTCTACACTGCATACACCTGAGCTCCCTTGGGTTGCTCTGCCTTCCTTCCAGGTGCTCAATCACAGCTTCAAGCCCTGAAGCCCTTTCAAGCATTTCCACTGCAAGCGTTATATTGAAAAACAGTAAATTCCAGATTGAGATGCATAACAAGGAAGCCTAAGTAGATGTAGAAGTTATATATACCTCTGCATTTGGTACTGGTGAGATCAGTACTGGAATACTGCAGTACAACCACATGTTCATGTTACAAGGATGATTTTGAAAACGGGATATAAAACTAAGGAGAAAAGCTATGAAGATAAAGGAATAAATGACTTACAGTAAAACTTCTTTCTATATAAATAAAAATAGAGACGGTTTAGAGTTCTTAGGATGCAGTTTACATCTATGAAAGGGACAAAAAATAAAAAGGAGAGGTACTTAAATCTAGTTTACAGAATTGGGTCAAATGAAGTTTAAATTAAAGGAAATAACAGATATCCTAGAGAAAATAAGGCACCAACAATGAAGGCTATAAGTATTAAGAAAATTAACAAAAAATAATGATAATTTTACTCATGTTTTCCTAAGATATCTCATTTACTTAATAAATGCTACTGGATTTGAATCAGAGATTTGTTTTGAGTACACCATGTATGTACACTATTTAGCATGAAGGCAAGAAAGGTAAACACAGTAATTACTTCTCAGTTTCAAATTCCACTAATGTATGAACTCAAAGAAGACCAGTGCTTAGCTACAAATAATTTTTAAAAATGAACATATTGTTAAGTTATTCCTAACCGTCATTTTTCTGCTTCGTCCAGCTGCAAGTTACTATATTAAGAAGGTTCTGAAATAACTAATTCTTATATTTCCCTCTCAATTTTTGAAATACAATCCTCTAAATGTAAATGTGTCTTGACCATTACTCCACAAACAGCAAATATTTTAATATTTAAATTTATTTATATTCAATATTTATTTATATTTATTATATTTAATAATTAAATATAAATAATATTTTACTTCTATTTAGTAGAAAAGCTGAATTAAAAGTAATGCTGTGTTCAATCCAAATCAGTGTTGGGTAGACTGTTTGCCTTCTATGGGTTGATACAGTGAAACCCTATTTGTCAAATACAGTATTTTTGTATGTGCAGTCTCACTGACTTCATTAGACCTCTCACAATCACTACCCATGGGCACAATTATTTCCAGGATCACATCTTTACTTAGTAAAGAAACACCATCAAAGGATAGTCAAGAAAATATATGAATATAATGAAATCAATCCCTTTTACCAAAGCAGTCTGTAAGATTCTCTAAATACATTCTAGCAGCCTCAGAAGGGTTCTTTGCATGGAAGTTTCAGACATCTGTGCTGCAGCTTAAGAAGTACCACATTAGTGAATCTCTTGAGGATCCATACAACATTTGGGACAGCGATGAAAGCAATACAATTTATCCAGAAAATTTATTTTGTGAATACGCACTAAACAAAATCAGGAGAGTTTATTGTACAAGAAAGAAAACCAATACTGTAAAAGAGCACTTCAAGAACACTGGTCATTGATACAAATTCCTCATGATTAAGTGACTGAAGGTAAGGTATGTAACCCATGTTGTTTGCTTACTGTTTTCAATTTTACTTAATTTCAGAAAATAAACTAATCTGAACACTTCTCTAAAAAGACTTCAGGATGGTAAATTCATTTTGCTTTATCTCTGAATTAGTTCACAGCTTGTTTACTGCACAATAGATACACACTTGTATTTGGTAAGTTAGCCCATGCTAAGTTTATTTGGATTCATATTCCATCTTTAAATAAAAGGTGGTAACTCGTGGCTTTACAGCCCACGTAAACAGTTCTATCAGTGCCAAGCCAAATTTCAGCCTCTCTTAGTAGTTATTTGATTTCTTAGACTGTACTAAAACAAAGGAGAAGCTGATGCTAACATGCTACCTCCAGAAGATGGCACCTAACAGCTCAAAACAACCACATAGTCTTTCCAGTTTTTTTTACAGTCCTGGTTTTCCCTTTTTGCTTATACTCAGCACTGCAAAACCACAAAAAACAAGCAACACAAAAAGGTAAATTATTTAGAAACTCCACTCCAGTTATTCAAGTATTGTGTTTAGTTATTTTAATATTTATGAACCATGTTATTACAGCATTGAAATCCTCTCTCCAGAACTAAGGAAGCTATTAATTCTGGTTCACAGAAATGTTTAAACAATTCCTTGTAACCATTCATTATCAACAGCGAAGGTTACTACTAAGCAGTAGTTTTACACCAATGCATTATATTTGGTTTGCATAATACAAATGTTCCAGTTTGTGTATGTCCAAAGCTGCAAGAAAACACATCATTAATTTTCAAATGAGAGGTTAACAAGGTATTTATTCTGATGCTGAAAAATAGATTTTCTAAAATAAGGTAATTAATAATTTAAGATAGATGAGCTCAGCACAAAACTACTCAATTGCCACTACCAGGAGTCCAAAGTAATTTCATGTAAAATTAGAAATGTTTAGCCATAAAGTGTGTAATGACCACCTTGATGTGACTGGAGCAGCATGCTTAAAGTGAATATAGACTGAAGATCTTTGAGGTCTGACAATCAGAATGGTAGGACAGAAGTTGACTTAATTTCTCTATGTCAGGAAATGCTTCAAACACTAGTTGCAGGCCAGGAGGAAAGCAATGTGTAAACATTCCTAATTATCAGAAAATTTCTCAATTTTTGTAAATTTTTAAAAACAATAAAAACTGTAATAGGACCTGCTTCTTGTGGGATTTTTCAGGTCCCCATTTCCTTGAAGTACTTTAAATAATCAGGCACTTTTAACAAAAATAATGAGAAATAAGAAAGCTCACTCATGCCAATTGAAAAATGACTCAATTACTAATTTTGTAATGTCTCCTGAATTCATCATTAACATGGAAAAATTTGACTAGAAGTAGTACAAAACAGTACACCAGCAGTATCCCAAACAGACCTCCAAGATGGTATTAAACATTTAATATATTTTACCAGTGTTACTATGTGTAGTGTACTTACCAATAACACGGAGTACTTAGCGCACAATTTATGTTTTAGTATAGTAGAAATGAGTAAGCATGTAAAACTTCAAATGACCATATTCTCATTAACTTCTTTGTCAGATCACCACCTGCTTTTCTTTACATTTCCACACTATTCATTATATTCTGTATTACTCATTCTCTTCCTCTTTTAATTTTGCCTTAACTTCTTTGTTAACCAATATTTCTGTCTTCATTCTTTTCTTGTTTGTTCAGTTTCACAGGGGTTTTTTGCTTCACATCATTTCCACAGTTCCTCATCACCCTCCCATTCTCAGTTCCACATACTTCTATTCAACTACTCCATGTACTTCCACCACTAAAGCCATTGTCTTTTGAATTGTAAATGATCTCCAGTTTTGGATTTTTTTTAATCCCTTCTCTCCCATCCTTTATGCAGCTTTACCATTATCTCCTCTCCATCTGTGGGAGTGTCTGCACAGATACCAGATAAGGACAGGAGTATGAGTTTAAGTAGAGTGTGTGGATGGGATTCACAAACCTCTGTTTTTACAAAATGGTTTGTGTTAAGGAAGAAAACAGCCAGCAGCCATGTAATTATGGGGAGGTGTCAAGAATAACAAAGGAGTCAGTTTGAAAAGAAGCATAAAGGAAGCACGTGAGGACAGAACTCAGTGGCAAGAGTCACACTCAAATCCAGTTTGATGTTGACTAAAGTCACTGTACAGTCACCAGGTGATTCTGAGGGGCACACACCATCTCTGCTACCAGGAATGTGGAATCAGGAGAACAAGGCTCAGAGCCTCTTTTGTTCACATCTGCCCTGAGTCTTTCATTTGCCCTCTTTCCTATGCTCTTCCCAGGTTTATTTAAGGTTCATGTACATGAGTTAAGGTATTTACTAAGATTAATATCACCAAACCACTTCTATTAGCCAAATTAGTAACTCTAGATGGTACTGTATCATGTATGAAGCCTTTCTCCACTCCCTCCAGCTAAGTTTCAGGCTTTCAAGCTCTGAGTAAAGTTCAATTTCCAGAAAGAGCAGTATCATTTGAAACACATTGTTGCAATGGCCTTCACTTAACAAACAACACAGCAGTAAGTCTGTATCACACAATAAGCTTAGCTCAGAAATCCACCCTTTCATGACAGTGCAGTCTATGCAATTGCCTATCATGGGCATCAAAACACATTTGTAAAATGATTTTAAAATCATACTTGAGAGGAGAATTCCAGTAACATTTTGGGATAACAGTTCTGAAGCTTTATGCAAACCATTTCCCAGTCTTTCCTTCAGCTCTGCTAATTTGACTTTGTCATTATTGCCTCATTGGCACTGTTGTCATTTTGAAAAAGTTTAAAACACTTAAAATATGAACTCTTCTAAATGCCTTACCAAATTCTCTATTCACCTTCACGTGCATTTAAAAAGTAAATCAACATAGTAATCGTTCTTAGGTGGGTAGGCAGCTTGCGTCATTTTTTCTATTATCTGTCTTTTTATGTACATAAAAGGAGAAATATCAAAGAACTAAAATGAATGTTTGCAATTGTGATCTGATTTAATAGATAATTAAATATTTCAGAAATCAAGATTCCCATAACGTTGAATAATAAGCAGAGTACTGGCTTGCTCTTTACTGTTCTGTACTGGTTTGGAAATCAACTTTCAACATTATCTGAAACATCCTTAAGGTTATGTCAGTGTATTCTAAACAAAGAGTACATGGAAACATTAAGTCTACAACAAGCAAAAAAATAAAGTATTTAAAATGTATCTTCCAGACACAGACAGTTCTCATTCTGCTATTTAAGAATTCATATGCAGACTAATGAACAAATGCTAATAAACATCTAAAAACTGTGACCAGCCTCATCATAAGTAGGTTCACTCTGCAGCAAACCAGGTGCATACAGGAAGCTTGGAAATCTAGATCTTTAAAACTGATGAGTAGAATATTCTTGTGATTTAGCCAGGATTACACTGGAAGCTATGGAATCTGATTTGAGAGATGCAGCTGTTTAAAACTTGTATAAAGAAAAATCTACTTCCCTTCTTTGCTTCAGCTTCTAGCAGGTTCTGGCTGCCTCTCTCCCTGCTGCAAGTTTCCACCCCAGACACAGAGGCAAAGCCCACCTCCATCCCAGTTCCTGAGCCCAGCCAGCTGCCATACTGTGCTCTGATGCAGCCATCCATCTGCCACAGAAACAAAACTCTGACTTTCCACAGGTACAACCCACCTATTATTAAAAAAATGCAGGAGAAGCTACACTTCCTCTGCTGACTCATGATGTTTGCTTGGTAAAGTTGCAACAATGAATGACCTCCAGTTTTCATTCAAGTACTTTCTTGCATAAATATGAAGCTTGCTAGATTGAGACTAAACAGCTAACATTCATTTCGTGGCAAGTGTAGCCACCAGTGTCACAGGAAAGCAGGAATGAGTATTCTTAAACTAGATAATGCAGTTTTCAGTCTATGACTTTCCAGAAAAGAATCATGCAAAGGGGGAGTAGAAATAATGGACTAACACCACAGCAGAGGTAGCAAGTTCGGTGAAGAAGTGATTCTTAACTTGTACTACAACTTCCTACTGATTTGAATATGTAAATCTCCACTATTCTGTGGTTAGTGCTGTTACTGCCATTTACAGTTTATTCCTCAGTCATAGGCCTTGTCACAAACATGTTAAGAACACAGTATAGCAGAGCTACTAGCTCTGATGAAATGTATTTCCAACATGTTTTGCAATATGTTAGGACACCAAACATGCCTATATCTTTAATTCTTTAGATCTGCCTCCAGAACACAGTGATTCCACCCCAGAAAGAATCATGTTTTCACTTCTGACCATTCAGACAAAAATAGGGAAAAATGTACCCACTAGAGGAAAAAAACAAAACAAAACAAACAAACAAAAAAAACCAAAAAACAACAACAAAAAAAACCACCTTCATATCTCAACAGAACTCAGACTTTTGTTCTCTCTGTTCTTTAGGATATGCAAAAATAAATAAATAGAAAAATCACTGTCGTCCTTAGAATTTTCTATTGCATACCCTTAATTCATTTGCTTGAAAGATTACTGCCACAAAGCCATGTGACATTTGTACAGTCATTGCACATCACTTTCATTTCTTTGGGGATAACATGAGTTCCTCTGCACCCTTCCTGACTCCTCTGAAGAGGAACGAACAACGCATGATCTGTAGCTTCTGTTCTGCTACTATCTGAAAAATTGACTCCTTTTGATCTCAGTGGAGACATACTCTGACTTTCCCATGAATATTCTCTCAAACCATTCAGTAGATAATGACACTTTAATTCCAACCTAAAGAAACCTTTAGAGATGAAGGTGTTATTCAATGAATGTACATCAGTTCTCACGTAGCTTTTCCTCTTCAGAAGTCTACAATCAAACCTACTGTTAAATCAGTTCTTGATTAAGCATGAATAAAGTAAAGCTCTAATAAAAAGCTTGAAATATGTAGGCAAATCTGTTTTTCATATCCTTAAAGTCAGAAACTCAGGACAGAACAAAACTGGATACACAACAGCAGTATTGTATATTAAAAATAATTAATAATAGAAAGTTGTTTCCTTAAATAAATGTGTTCTCATTAACTGACTGTCAAGTCAAAAAATTTAGTATACTTAAATACAAAAAAACGTAATTGTTCTAATCCATCAAAAGCTTCCTTTCTTTGGTCCTGCTGTCAAAAGTACCTGAATAAATAATGCACTTCACAACTCCACTTCTGAAACCAGCCAAGATTCCCTTGATCACTTCAACAGCAGTCATGCTTTTATGGTGATAAAGTAGCTCTATCTCAGTTTGGTGACAGCCAAGCTGTCTATACCATATAGTAGGGAGTAGGGTTTGCTATTGCACACTACCAACCCTCTTCATTTAAATCATTTGTCTTTGCTTGCTGAAATTTCTAAAATGTATTTGTTTACCTTCTTTTAGCATGATTAAGAGGTTGAATGCAAACATTTGGACTACTGTTCAAATGTATATGAGTAACATTAAGCTACAAAAGCAAATGTCGGTCTTTTGCTCCATTTCTTTTGATTTTTTTGTACTCGGTTCCTCGTCCATTCAATGTGCTTACTGAAAAAACGTGTATCATCTGCTTGGAAATAGAATTCTCCATGCTTTCCCCCTACTTAATCTACTATTCTGCTTTCTTAATTCTACAATGACACCTACCATTCAAATTTCCTGATATACTGCTTTAGATTTTATCTTTCTGTCTACCATCTTGAAGAAGTGCCAAGCTCTCAAAAACAGTATAGATCATCCGGAATATCTAAGGACTTTTTACACCCTACCTAATGTCCTGGACACTCCTCTAAACTGCATGATTACTTTTTACATCAAATCTTTCTTACGTTAATTTCAAAGTTAAAACTTTTAAGGTACTACAAGGTAAGAAATAATATAAGAAAGGTGGAAATAGATAGCCAAAGGTTATCAATAGGAAAAACTCACCAAACCAGATGCCTTCAGTCTAGCTGGAAAATACTGAGGCTGCTTACCCAATCTCCACAAAAGAGCAATCTCCAATAGAGATGCTGCCATCATGGTGGTCAGCCCCTAAATGAAGTCTAGGAGAGGTGGAGTCAAGCTCCAACCCTTCCAGGAGCACAGCTGAATTACCTTCACCTGTGCTCTCACAGCTGACCCAACACTTGCCTCAGCTGGTTAATCAGAGGTTCAGGCTGTGATTACCAGTTTCCATACTGCACAAACTTTACCACTAGAGTAAGGAAAAATCAAGAAACAAACTTGCATGTCAGAGTTTTCTTGTGGAACTATGCTTTTACATTCCAGCCTTTCCTCAAAGCAAGAAGTAAAGGATGATGGCAGCTTCTCTTTTCCTGCCCACCTTTCCTCCTACACCATAGGAATAAATTATCTCTCATTAAATTAATATGCTGCATTCATTTACAATTAAGTGATCACTAGCAATAATGATATATAATGTACATTCATTTTAATTGTAGAGTTCAACTCAACACAAACTTGGCAAAATTTCCCATACATCTGTTTATTCCCTACACACAAGTAGTAAGGATAATGGTCATTTTGGACCCATTGAAGATCAACAGAAATAGAGTGAGAAAACAGTCATTATTAAAAAAGATCCTTAGCCACTCTACAGCTTTAAAATCTACTGCTTTCTAAGCTGCCATCATACAGCAACTGCTTTCTTTACAAAGATCTATCCTTCTAATAAGGTGTTCTGATTTTGTACCTATTCCATATATATTAATCAAAAATGTGTTAACACCATCTATACTTGCGCAGAGAACAAATACATCTGTTCATTACATACTGTATTGAAGCCATGGGATAAAAAGAATAAACTAGAACATACAAAGAAGATGAGGGTGTGCTTGCTTGTACTTGGTAAAACTCCTAAATATTTTGAGCTTCCAAGAAAAAGAAAAAGATTAAAAAGAAAGGGCGTTACACTGGTGGGTTTGTTTTTGCTAGAAAATATTTGTCAGTATATTTTTCTCCATAGGAGAAGTATCTGCCAAGAATTCATAATATCTAGGAGTCACAGAACATGTTGTTTCTGTATTTCATTATACTGCATGTAAATGAAATTATATGAATTACTCTTATTCCACAAGGAATGGCAGTATAGTATAGCAGCTGCACCTTTGTGAGCATATGCAATATACTATGCAGCTTTCACTTGGCCTTACCTATGTGCCCCGTAGTGGGTAAGAAACATGCTGGAATCAAGCTGCCAGAGGATTACAGTGAGGTTCAGTAGCTAGGTTTTGAAGCTGATTTTATCATAGAACAAAACAATGAATCAGCCACGTGTATTTAAGCAAGACCCCAAAGGATCACTGGGTCACTCTCTTAGTAAAGGAGAAGTTAAAATTACAGAGAAATCCAGTCTACCTAATAGCAATTAATATATTCATATATACGAAAAACAAAGATAATGGAACAAAAGCAATGGTACAAAGAGCTTTTCTCAGATGCAGACACTGTACAAAAGATGACAGCAGAGTTCACTGAAGAGCTGGAAAACAAATGCTTTTCCATCCTTGTTCTCTCCTAAAAAGCAGGACTAAGAATACCATGAGCCTCCCTACTGCTATGAAGGAAAACACTTCATTCAGAACTACATAAGACCACAGAAAATGCGTGGAACAGAAAAGACAGAAAAGATAGGTATTTTGAAACTAATACATTAATATTTTTAAATTTTTAAGAGCCTTAAATCAAAGCAAGAATAAATTCTTTATTATAGTCTTGCTACAGTTGGCCTGAAAATCTCAAAAGGCCATGGATTTCTTGAAATAATTCCAGGCTTTCTTGGATTCCACTAAGGCAGAGATACCAGAGGATCTTTAAAGGATCCAGAGTCACAATTTCTCTTGTGACACTCCAATCCCTTTATTTCCATTCACGGTGAAGACCAGCCCCACGCCCCTCACCCCCCCACCCCCCCCCACCCCCCCCCCAAAAAAAAAAAAAAAAAAGAAGAAGAAGAAGAAATAAAACAACACACAGCACAGAGACTGGCCACAGGCTGGAGTGCAGAAAAACAGCTTCATGTAAATATTGACTAATGGTTGTAGAGATTCTTATGTTAATAGAAATCACAGAAATTTGAGAACTAAAACCTTTATTATGTCACCTAATCTATGTAGTTGGCAGGAAAGGATTTGTTCCCTAAAGCATATTTTATATGGCTTTATTCAGTTCAATTTTAAATGGCAGAGCAATAAAGCTTCCACTGTGTTATTTCCGAAAGCTGATTTGTTTATTGTGTGAATTAATCTGACCGGTTTTAGCAAACATGCTCAAGATGCTGTTGTTAATAAAAATATGGAATGCCCTCAGTAATTTACGTTATCATTAAATAGCTAGTGAATATCCAATTTGTTGAAACACCTTTACATATAAGAGGCTGTTAATATACCTTTACATATAAGAGGCTAAGAAATGCAGGAATTCCTAAGCATTTGGCAGTTGGTTTCTGATGCAATTACAAAATTTTATCCAAACTGATGTGCTTTAGTAATCAGTTCAATATCTTAGCTTTCTTACAGTTAAATTTCTGAATGATTTTTTTACTTATTTCCAAGCTCAAGTAGGGTGGAAATACCAGAAGTAACACTTTTTTTTGCAATATTTTTATATTACATCTTCAAAGAATTTGGGATTTACAAAAAAAATAAAAAATAAAAAAAAAATCTGAAAATCAGTGATAAATACTCTTTTTAATATCGATGACTCGTTTGAAAATATAATATTGCTCTTATGTAGAGGATTCGTAACATGGAAGGAATATTTTACAATGGAACTCAACCTGCTTTATCAGGCAACTCAAGCAAAAATATACATCCACTGTAAATTTAGCATGCTAATGAAGATATTCATATATAAATTTAAGAAAGACTTGATTTCGTAGAGTATATTGGCCGTATATATAGATTACACAGATGCACAAACATATATGGATAATTTAACATTTTCTTCATTGTTTGTGAGAAATATACATCTAAGCTGCAGATTCAGTTACCTCAATGTAACATTTGTGCCCAATAAAACCATCTGGTTTATATGGGAAAAAAATTACAGGATTAAAAGAACTGAAGCTAAATCCTCTGTAAGAACACTTTTTCAGTGGAGAATATTTTCCAAAGTCATAAGGAACACACTTTAAAAAAATCAGCTGTTTAATGTACTATGATGGAATCTGTATTTACTGTACACGATACCATCTTTATGGCATACGGAGATTGTCTTTCTTTTTGAGCCGCCTAAAATATTATGCCGGTCTCAACCTTGGAAACATTTCTTAAGTATTTACTGTAGTATAACAGAGATCTTTTGCCAGAAGAGTCACTGCAGAGCCATGGGCTCTGAGGGGGCTTTCCATATTAGGGGTTTTCTTGCTCTGGATTAAGCATGCCAACAGTAGTTAGTTGCCGTTCTGTATTTAGAACTGGTTTGCAGGAATGGGTTTGGGTAAGAAATGTTGAAACTTCTTGTATTTCATTGAGCTAAGTTTACTCCCACAAGACAACTTAAGGATACATTCGTTAAGAAAACTCCCACGAACTATTCAGTGCTACATGAGCAACAGCAGATTTCTGAACGCATCAAGAAATAGGCACTTCTCCACCACAGTTCTAATGGCCCCAAAAGATCGTGTCGACTGTGCTTCTAAAATACTTTTTTTTTTTAAGGTTACACTTTACTGGATAGTTACCATAGAGCCTTAAACAGTTTCATAATTAAAGCAAAGTGAAATACAGTCCATTTAATTTACTATATAAACTGCATAGAAAATCTAAGCAGGACATTCAAATTTAAGGTTAGTACTTAGGTCACTTAATTCCTACAGTAACCTTTTAATGTCCAAATTCCCTTTCTGCACTATAACCATATAACACAAAAAGACTTCCCCCCAGGTAGCAGCAGCAGTACATAATCCTGGCATGGCCACCTGACTGAGTTTACTGTATAATCCCATAATATATGACATCAGTAGTGGCTATCTATAATCTTGTATTTATTTGTCATATCAGCACCGTAGTTTCAGTGTCCTAATGATGTCACCCAGTAAGAGCTGGAGTTTTCTTGAAGATGTCACAAGCTATAAACAGAAGTGTGAACTATTGCAGGTTTACTTAATCCTACAGCAACTGAATTCTTATTTGTAGTAGTTTGATAAATACTACTTCTCATGCAAGCTCACTAAGTTTGAAGCTAGGGCGGGCCAAATGAAAGAAAATAGGTTTTTTTTTGTGGTAAAATACAAATAAATTAGATCTAATCCTTATCTGTAAAAATAAGTTTATTACTGAAGTTAAAAAATAAAATAATCAGAACTGTATTCACTGATCAAAATAACATATGTAAGAAGCAGTGAAGAACCACCTCACAAAACTTTCAACTTGTTGCTCTTTAGACTTGAACCTTTTCTATCAGAAGTGTCTTGTGGATTAGTTGTACTTTAATCACTCAGCTGCATGTCCCAGCCAGCCAGACACTTTACTCCGAAAGGTGCATCATTTCGAGTGCGAAAAATCTGCCATTCAGACATAATCAAGAAAAGCAACCAAGACCCATGTTCCACATATAAACAGTTTTATAATTCCAGAATACTCTGAGGGACTACAGAGCTGTAGGAAAACAAAACAAAACATGCACACACACAAAAAGTTTTCAGGGGCTTAAGCTGCCCCTCTTTCATAATAAAGGCAATTCCATGAAAAACTTCAGAAAATGTAGATGACAAAAAGGAGGAAAAGAAAGTCTCAGTACAAGGAGAAAAACTACATTCTGAGCACAAAAATCATCTAAAATGTTAGCAGAATACGCAACATTCGATTCTTCCTCTTCTTTTTGTGTGTTTGCATAAAAACCTTCAGCTAACAAATAGGATATAAAGTTCTTAATGTTTTCAGTTGAAAGAAACAATAGCATCACTTACCGAAAGATTGGTCTTTGGAGATGCTTTTTCTTGATTGTAACACAATCATCCATTTAAAGAGGGAAAAAAGACTTCTTCCAGCAAATAACTCCAAAAAGACCAGGGAGTAATCAAGAAACTTGTTCTTTGCTACTGTGCTGCAGAGAGTACACAGAATGATATTTTGGTGCTGGGGGAAGCCTCCCTCCCTCTTTCTGACAGTTGAGCAGAAAAGGGCCATAGAGGCCACATAAGACAGGCACGGCCGTGCACCAGCAAACCCTGCAGGCTGAGCAGAACTGTAGGCAAGTTGATCAAAGCACAGGGTTGTACTGGATTCCTTTCAACTGTGCAGGAAAAAAGGGGAGCTTTGCCAAGTGCTACCCAGGTAAAAATGTGTTAGATTATTCCAGCCATGCGAGCACTTCTTACACATGCTGGTCAAAGTCTTAAATGCAGAGTCACTCTCTCCCTCGCTCTTTAAAACACACTGTTCCGAGGCTGAACTTTTTTCTTCAAAATAAAAGTTGTGCAGCTGTTTCAGCATTCCCATGCGAGTACCTTCAGAAAGTTTGTTCTGGTAAAAGAACTGTATACAAATTAATGAAGATGGATGGATCTGGTCTGTGAGGCTGGCTCCACTTCAAGAGATTGTAATTATTTTACAATCTGGCTTTTATTCACTCTGGATGATGTGTGGATATAACTATGTAAATTAAAGCACTGCTCATAATTTTTAGCATTCATAACCTAATAACCTAGAGTTGGCTGAAGCTGAATATGGTGTTTGCAGCTGGTAGAACCATAACTACATAAAACAAACCGACACTATGTGAATGAGGAAAATAAAGCTGACCAAGTTCAGATAGCAACAGTAGCAAACTGTTACTGTTTGCAAGATAAGATTTCAACTGAGATCCAAAGTCAAGAGCTTTCTCTGACATAACGCTGACATAAATCAGGAAGAATTCAACCACAGCAAACAGAGGTTATAATGAAAACTGCAAGACAGGAGTAGGACTGTGGCTCTTCATGGACCAGTCACGAGTGGCTCAGCTGAGCCGCCATTTCCCGGGCACCTGCAGGGCTCTGTAACAAAGCACTGTTGGCACAGGGCCCGGCAGGAAGCATGAAGCCTGGCCGGAGAAGCAAAAAACAAGCAGTGAGCATGCAGTCTGCATGCAGCTGCGCAGCCAGGCTGCACGGCACTGCAGGGCCCTCCTGCAGAACAGGAGGGGCCCTGCCACACAGACCTTCCCTGCACCACTGCAGCTCCCGCCTGCTCAGTTTTCAGAACGCACTTAAGCATGTGTGAAGTGAGGTTTCTGATGTGTGACAAGTAGATCAGCAAAGATAGGGGTCTTTATAAGAGGGAGAGAAGAGCAGTAAATGTACATGGCTAGGTGTACAACACTTGCATTATCAAATTAAACTTGAAAGACACACTAAGTCTGGAAAAAAAATATATATATATATATCTATATATCTATATATAGATATATAGATAGGTAATACCAAGACATGTCTTAGGCTGTACATAACTATATGACTAATTCATATATACATTATGGTAAAACTATTATGAACTTCACAAAATTTTCATGAAATAATGATACATAACAATGGAGAGATAACCAATATCATAGTAATATGTATTCTCATATATGAAAATATAGGAGCTCAGTGGATTTTACTGAAACAGATAAAATCTCTTCCTAAATCTAAAACACACAGCTTAGAGATCAGTGTGGTAGTGAAAAGTTTGGTTCACCATCTCCACATCTCCACACTATATGAAACAATTGCAATGACACAGTCACAGTGCAATTATCTAAAGGAAAAATGATCACATGGTCATCACCAGTCAGTTATTTGTGGCTGATGATCTGGTTTTGTCCTGCCTCACTCTTTGTTTCTACTACTTTGAGGAGAAAGATATACCTTCATCAGGACATCAGCTATCTTGATCAGATTACAGGTTAGCTTCTGCCAGGATCTTAAGGATCTGAGAATCTTTCTTCAACAATAAGCAGTGTTCAGAGTGTTGTCATATTTATGAGCACTTCATGTAGTCATGGTCTTACTTATTCTTGTCTGCCAAGATTCACATTTTTCTTTATGCAGTCTTCCTGTTCTGGATTTCAGCTTTTCAAAATAATTTGCTGCTTTTTGAAGTGTATTTACTCACTGACTGTAGAGAAAGCTGCAAATCACAAAGAAATCTCCTTTTTCACTCTGTTTCATATTATGTGCGTAGGGTTGCTGTACTTCTATTATTCAGAGGGACTCAGGGTAATGATCTTGATATTTTCTGAGGCTTTCGGGGAAAAAAAATCTTCAAGTCCTCAGTGTCCCAAATATGTTTTTCCATTGAACTCAATCTTTCATCTTGTAGTTTTACCAGTCCTGAAACCCCTAACACACCTTAAAAGTAATTTTTTCTGGGCCTAGTACAATGAACATTGTTGTTTGTGGGACTTCATTCAAGCATGGCACTGAAAAAAGTACTATTGGGTGCTGAAATTCCAGCAGTACAATTACTTCAGCTACAAGAAATTCAAGAGTTGTTAACAAAAAATTTAAAAATATGAATATAAAATGGCAACAAAACTTTGATTTAATTGTATTGTTTTTCATCTTCCGTACAGCCTTTTTTTTTTTTCTTTTGCCCACTCAGAGTTTTTGTTCAACAGAAAAGTCTATTGTATTTTTCATTAAAGCATTCAGTAATCTGTTCAACTTGTTGACTGAGTATGCACACAAATTCTTCAAAAGAAAGGATTTTAAGAAAGATATGATACATCAACTAGACTGAAGCCTGAGTCCCCCTAAAATTACTCCTGTACTTGCTCAGTAGGAAAAAAACAAAACAAAACAAAACAAAACAAAACACCCATATGCATAAAATTCACCAGCATATAACTTTTGCAGTTTATGGTACTGGAGCATCCTATAGTGATGCTATTCTCTTGTAGTGTATATCTGGACCAGATATACCAAATGAAGGCATCTTTATTAGAATGAAGAAGTATTGTTCTTGAAAGTACTATGGCAAAAATCCTCTGCAGATGATATTAATTGTACTTCAAGCTTCATATTAATCCTTTCAATGGTAATGAGAATGGAAAAAATCTGTTCATCTCATATCCTAGAGATCTCTTAGTTAATTTAGCAACACTGGATGAAAATCAATCAGCAAATTCCAGAATTGTTGGTTTTCCAATTTATTTTCCAATTATTGTTGCTATTGTTTGTCCATCACAAATGATGAGTGCTCTTCATGCTAAGCTATTTTTATTTCACCTCTCAAGCATACATTCATGTGATAGCAGACTTTTACAACCGAAAGCATAGAGTGCTTTATCACTCACACAAATGGGATTTCATCAACATGGAGATTTGCTGCAGTAGATATGTGATATCTAGTACTGTTTCACAAGCCAAAAGACATCACATGAGCCAAACTATTTTACTCTGCTTATTTTAATGCTACATTTTTCTCATTGATCTGTAGCTCTTTGCCAGAAGTCTAGAAATGTAATTATTTTTCCTACTGTAGTTTCAAATCTGTTGGCAATTAAGATGGTAACTAAGAGGTTTGACATTTAAAGTTTTAATTCATTATATGCTGTAATCTCTGTTCTGCTTCCATAATAAAGCAAGGAGTCAGATACCCTCCCCTGTTGTTTAAGAAGAAGCAAGACAGCAAATGAAGAGCAAGGTTTCATGCGTCTGTTTATTTTCTGGACTAATTAGAATAGGGGAAGAAAAAAAATCCATTCCTTAAAGGCTGCACACAGGCCAAGCATCTAAACTCCATGCATGAGAAACAGTAGAGGCTGATGTGAAATTTGTGAAATCCAAGTATGCCACTACTGTCACACTGGCAAGGCCAATGGAAGGCCTGTCAAGGCATTCTAAAAGGCAGAATAGCTGTTACAGGCTGTTTGTGATAATGTGGGGGTAAGCCTCTTAGCACCCCTTTTGCCTGCTTCCATTTCACAGACAGGCACTCCTGAGCCAATCAAATTGCCCAGCGGTGTAATGCCTTGTACTGTCCCCAGACACAAGCTAAATGCTACAGGAGATGCTGTGATTGCCTGCCACATAAAGGTTGAACATTAACACAAGCCTGTTCTTCTTCACTTAGAATACTACCTACTCAAATTGCAGTTGTATAATGGTTTAGGAGCTAAATAATAGTTATACTCTGCATATAGCTACCCATATTACTCAGCACAGGTCACAGATCAGCCCGAATACTTTTTTCACTCAACAGCTCTATGAGGTTTGCGTTAATCTTACTACATTCTGCATACATAAATGTGTAGGACAGTGTCAATTTATTTCTTTGCGTTGACGTCAGCAAAATCCACTCTGAAGTTAACCTAATGACTTCTCCATGCTTGAAAAACTAGAAAGAACTGGAGACAACTGTGACTCATTCAGAGTGCAGATAGAAAAGTTGGCAATCATTACTGGATCTACTGTAGCGCATGTGGTAAAGTTCTGTACAAACAGTTGTGCAGGTCTGGCTTCCCTTTTTAGCCCTTAAAAGTAAGAATATTTATAAAATTGTGTTATTCTCTCTTGCTTTCCCTGTTTACATGCACACACAAACCAAGCAGAGACTTACGTCAATGCCGTCAGATGGGAGATTAATTTCCCTACTAAGACTTTCCTATTCAGAGTACAGCACAGTAATTTGGTTTAAGCTTCCCAGTTCTTCACTTTTGCTTTTATATTTTTCTACATCTTAAGACCTGAAAAAAAAATCAAGGGCACCATTGCACAGAAAAACCTCATTCTTTGATACCTCTACAAACATTCTTTACAAAAACTATCTGGCATTTTGGGGGAGCTGGGTCATCTGCAAGATTCTGAGTCCCAGCATGATACCTTCTCAGAGTATCTGACCAGTCACTTCCTTTTTCAGATTACTTTGGGTGTAGTCAGTCATCACGTGCAATACTACAGAAGAGTTTCTCTGCTCCTGTAGAAGCAACTCCAGAAGGTGACTCATTCAGCACATCTTAAACACTAGAGGGTGCCCACCCATTAATGCTATTTTTCTTTCCCTCTCTTCATTGACTAGACTCTTATAGCTAGTCTAGAGGACAGATTCACTGAAAATTATAATATATTGAACTTGTATTATAATTTTGCTGAGGCAGGAGTATTGATCAGGTAATCTTCAAAGTAACAAAGGTGGCAAATAATCTTGCACAACAATGATGAAGGATAATGTCTAGAATCCCCCTACATTACATGTCATTTTTTTTCTGGACCAAAAGACAACAGAATAGTCACCGAAACAAGAAGCAGATTAGTTGAAGTAGTTCTTGAAGTACAGACTGCAGCTCTGAAAAATATGAAATAGAAGCCAGAATACAGACCGAGTGACATACTCTGAAATACTTGATTATAGACAAACAGATACACGAGCAAATACATCCATGGCACAAAGACATATATCCATCTGTAAACAGATACTGGAATTGATCAATACCAGGAAATGAAAATCAAAAATATGAATAGTAATGTCTCATAAAAACATTGATTCTCCAGATCAAAATAATTCTTCTGAAGATCATGAACAGTATCACAGTAGTATTTTTTTCCATCCTACCTGTTAATACTATGCTTTTATACCCAGCATCTTTAGTGAACAGTGAGAATGAGAAGGAAAGAAGGGAAATAAAAAAGAATGCAAAATTAGCACTGAAACACACAAGTCAAAACATGGCATTCCTTGGTTTTGAGCCAGGGCAATATTATTATTGGCCACAGTGGAAGGAATTGGAGTTTCTATTGGAAAACACTGTAATTGATGTGCCACATATTTCCTAAATGTATTCATGCAATGACAATTATATACTGGACAACAAAGTAACTTCCAATTAACATAATGTAATTCTTTCAGGAGGTAAAAGGGTTATAAGATGTAGATATGAATAACAAATATAAAGTTTTGGTGTTTCTTTTTTCTTTTAATACTGATTTAAAGGAGTCAGTATAAATTCAGTACAATCCATACAGATAGCAAAAATACGTCAGAACAATCTCCAAAATAATCCAGAGAGAAAAACATGAGTAACTGTATCATACATTAAGAATGACTGCTGAACAACTACCTGTGCGACGTGGTGTAGGTAGCCTGCTTTGGCAGGGGGGTTGGACTCTATGATCTCTAGAGGTCCCTTCCAACTCCTACAATTCTGTGATTCTGTGATATCACAACCAAAAGAAACAATCTGCTACATTTCAGTTCCCCACAGGAAATATATGGGCATTCAATAGGACAGAGCCTGTGCTAAAAAGAATCAGAAAAGACATGATAGGTAGCAGATATTTACTCCTTGAAATCTTTTGGTGAAGAAAGTTCTTAAGAATTTAATTATGAATTAAATGTGTTGATTTTGTCTATATATAGTAGAAGCTCTCTTAGAGTTTATAACAAAGAGGCGAGAATCTACCACAACTACTTTTCTACTACATGGATTTTTGTCTTAACTCACATTAAAATCCAGTTTTACATTTCTTTGTGGTGGCAGAGTATGAACTTCAAGCAAACATTAAACAACTACCAGTCACACATAACAGAAAATACTATGGGACAACTGTAAGAATTGTATGCCTGTTCTGATTAATAATATAAGAAAAATAAATGATATTTTAAAAAGATTTTTCTTCAGACAGTTCTACTTCAGACATATTGATAAGTGTTCCTCTGGTGGCGCAGTGGTATGAGGTGCTGATGCAACACCAGAGGCCCGGGGTTCGGATCCCCCCTGTGGCACAAGTGGCAGAAATGCTGCTCTGCTACACAGAAAGGCTCAAATCCCGGGAGTTGGACTCGATGATCTCTAAGGTCCCTTCCAACTCGCATGACACTGTGATACTGTGATAAGATTTTAGTTCACTTTAGGTTCTGAAAGAATTGTGCGCTGCCTTTGTCTCCAAGTATACCTATTACTTCACTTTCTGGAATTTCATTCATTGCTATTGGCTAAAATACTCTGGTCTATGTACAATTATTGATCTATCCTGATTTTCCATCATGAAATTTCTAGCATCCAGTTTGAGACATACAAAACACACACATTTCCCTCAAGGATTAGCAGTATCTGGGTGCTGTTGCAGTGCCTTTTCTACCAGCTATTTGTTCTTTGGTCACATGGCCATTATCCATAGGCCAGATACAAAAGTAGTTGCAACACCAAAACCTCTACAGGGGATAATATACGTTCTTACAAAACTAGTTTTTTGAAGTAGCATCACTAATAATTCCAGAGCTTTGCCTTCTGATTGAAAAAATTGCTTTTAAATAATGGTTTCCCTTTAGATGTCTTGAAATCTGACATTCATCGTTTCAAAGTCTTACAAATAGTGATAAAAAAATTCTGAGTTCAATTCTACCCTCAAATAGGTAACATGGTCGAAGACAAAAAAAGTGTTGTGCATGACTCAGAAATCTATTATTCTAACATAACAATATTTTGATCATTCTTATCTTTCAATTACAAAGATACTCATCAAACACAATGCTCACAGTAATTATCTGGGTTTTTTATCTTTCTATCTTGATTCTACAGTGGCCTTTGCAATACACAGTGTTGGCTTTCAATGGTAAGAAGACTGCAGTTATATCCTCTATTTTACATATAAATTACTTGTATCATTTTCCTCCTTATATTAGAACACCATCTTCTCGCCACACACTACATCCCAAGTCTCTGTTTACTGTGGTGACATCCTTGTAGGTGTGCCAAGAATCTCTGTCCTAGTGACAGAATGCTACTGGGAAATTTATCTGTTTTTGGCATTAGCATTTTCCAGAGGAAAATAACAAGTAAGGTTGAAATTCAAACTTCAGTATATCACGTATTTCTCTCTCACCCCTAAGTAAAATGATTTCTTACTCTGGTTGAAGTATGTACCAGGTGGCTCTACTGATAATTGTAGTGTAGATGTGAGAGATATCTCCCAAATACATTTCAAATGCATTGGCTCATTTGACTTAAAAAGACTGTGTGTAACCTCTTGATGGAGAAACCCAATGCCTTTCCACAAATATACAAATCATGTCTTTCCCCCTAAAAACACTGCTAAAGATCTGAAAGAAGGGCTCACTTGTACAGCTCAGGACCTGATAATCCTTTGAATACATTTTGACAGTCAGTGAATCTGCAAGGGATTAGTCAGAACATCACCTAGTCAACCATGCTTTAAAATAAAAGCAGTGCTCAAAAGTATTCAGGGTCCATCTTTTTTATCAAGGGTCAGACGTTTGCAAGCAATTTAGAACAGAAAAGACCTGAACAGTGAATGTAAGACATAACAAAGCGTGTTGCGTTTTATAAACACTGAATGAGTCATAGTTTCCTGCAAGGTCTGTCTCTGCCTTGATTTTTTCTCTTCCACTTCTTCATGGCAGTAGATGTTTATTCATTCATACATGCAAAATCTCATTTCAGAAAAAATAACTACAAAGCTGTATGTGAACCACAAACTTCCAAAAAAAAAATAAAATATATATATATATATAATAGCATATATATATATATATGCTTTCTCTCTCTCTCTCTCTCTCTATATATATATATGTATATATGCTTTCAATTTGTACACTAATCTGCCTGAACTCAAGGATGATTTTGCTACTTCTCTGAGATGTTTAAATTTGGGTAGAATATAATCAGTGTTATTACTCATACAATTGCCTTACATATGAATTTAGAACATATGTAATGGGCTGTACTTCCAGTTTCAGAGAACAGAGTGTTTGTTTACCCACTGAAAAAACAAAGCACACACCAAGGCACTGTTATCTGCCTGGTCTGGGGATGTACTGGGACATCAGAAAAAGGTGGGGTTTTTCTCAATGAAGTCTTAAAACTGAACTAGAATTAAACAAAGAGCAGCACTTTTATTAAAATCTTTGGATTCTTTCAGTTCTTCCACAGAACTGACAGGTTTAAATGTTATTAAACTTTTTTCCTGAACTACAAATGAACAAAAAATCCACAATATTCAGTGAGAAAGTCTTCCCTCAGCCAACATGCTACAACGTTGTGCATTTTCATTTTCACTGTCTTACAAATTACTACAACAAAAGCAGAAGTTCCTATTGCATTCTCTGGAAAGTGCTTCTGTGCTCCTATCTATCAAATGTTGATGCTAGTTTTTAATTCTTAATCTCATTTTTATGAGTATCAAATTTAACTCTCTGCTCACATTTAATATACATATTTTACCTCTAATGCAAGACATTTTCTACAGCTTTTAAACACCACTTACTTTCAAGAGCACATAAAGCCATCTTCATGCAGACCATATTGTCAAGCTATGAAACACAATGAGACTGATTAGAAATTAATTATATCCAACTAGCACATTTTTAATTATCTTGTTGCAGAATTTCTAATTAAGCATGGGTATCTGTACATTTATTAACACTACTCTGTTACTATCCTGACAAGACAGCTAGAACTGGCATTAACAAATCCAAGATAACACCATTCAGCGCAGATGAACATTTGAAATAAAATGGTGTACAACATTCTGGTTTGGTGTTGTGAATGGCTTCACTCTACACATACATAATCAGGAAAAAAATACAACAAACCAAGCATTTACACAACATGTAAAGTGAAATGAGAATGTTACAACTAATGACTATATGACAGGTGCTAAAACATAACTGTTCATTTAACAGCCTTTCTTACAGAGCGTTTCAGATGTTTATGAACCTGGCTTTCTCCCTGACTCTAGATAAGCAAGCATCTGTGCCCACACAACTTCTGTCAGTAAAATGTCAATTACTTCTAAGAAATACTCTCACTCTGATGAGTGTTATCCACAATATTACACAAAATAGTTGCACACAATGCAGTGTTACTCCATTACCCCTTTATCCACATAATATTACTTTCCTGACACTTAGGTAATGTTCCTATAGTGATATTATAAGGGCCAGCTAAAAAATTATATTACATTTTATGAAGACATGCAGTTTAAGGAAAAAATTATGGGCTAAGTAACAATTCTGTTGTTTCAGTAGAATCATTTTTTAGAAAAGAAAGGTAGGAAACATTATGGAAACATTACAGTAGTTAGACATGCAACATTTTGAACTTGACTGAAACTGTGAGCATTATGAAAGATACAAATTCTGTTAAGACTAACAGTGAAGGGAATTCAGATCTCAATACCAGGTGTGAGCACAAAAAGCAATGCCTTCTATTTTATTATGTTGGCCCATGACACCAGAACCAGATGTTGGTGGTACGGCAGTAAAAGTTGAACCTTCTCACCAATATTCCATTACATTTTGTTGCCTTGGGACACATGGCAGCAGAGGGACAGTGTGATAAAATGGCATCTGACATGAAAATGCTTATGAAGCCAAGATGTGTCATTGAATTGCACCTCATGGATAAAATGCTGCCCACTGACATTCACTGATGCTTGCTGAATGCTTATGGAGATCAAGCAGTGGATGTGAGCACACTGAGGGGTGGGTGGTGCTTTTCAACAGTGGCAACAGAGGTAAGAAAGGCAAGCCATTTTCTGGATGGCCATGCATAGTTATCACACCACAAAATAAGAACATCTCAATCAGCTCATCCACACATTTCAGCAGACCTTGACTGGAAACAATGGTGGCAACACTGGAATATCAGTTTGTACCAGGCAGGTTTCAGGAATAGTCACCCAGGAAAAGTACATTGCATATGAGTTTTTCAGTATCTACTGAACCAATATTAGGTTGAAGGTGACAAGAGCTAGATACCTTTTTTGCTTGTTTGTTTGTAATTGAGTTCATTTTCTTTTTTATTTCAGTGACTATTTAGTAATAGTTTCTTTTGAAAATCTCTTTCCTATTCAAATAAATCTAACAATATTTTTTTCATCCCTGTTCTGTATTAGATGGCCTATTCTTACAGATCTTACAAACTTGTGGATATTCAACTTAGTATTAGTAACAGTTTCCACAGTTTCAGCATATCCACTGGGGTACGTTTTAGAGAGCTGCTTTAAGGTGGCAAAAGGCAAATATCAACTTGTTCATAAGTTTTCTGCTTTGTTCCAAAACCACACTATTTGGAATACTGCAGCAATTTCCTGCCGGTTCTTAGATTCAAGAACATCATGAGCTATGCAGGTGGTTTCTGTCATAGCATCATTCATATTTTTGACAGATTTTGAGTCTGCATAATATTTCCTGAAAAATTTCTTAACGTGATCTGTGCCAGGAAAGGAAAGTTTATGTTCTGCCAACTTCCTGACACAAAGTCTATGATATCACCCTTTTGCTTAGTCAGTAATGCAAATAAACCTTCAAATCCCAATGAGAAATACTGAAAAACCTTGTAAGAAAGTTGCATTAGAAGAAGGCCACTAAACTTGACCAGGCTGACTCACTAAATCACAAGGTTGTGTGTGATGTGTTTCATAATCATCATCTTGCCTTTTTAAATTGGAGAAAGAAACATATGAGTCTAGAGTTAGGCAAAATTAGTTCTCATTGGTACAGTGCAATCTTTCAAGTTAAGCAACAGTACTATATCTGTCAATAAATCTCCTTCAGCTGATGCCACAAAATGAAGGGAAGTTATCCTAATCCAGTTTCTTAAAGGACTCTTCACTAACTTCAACTCATAGTAGGTGTAAAGAGAAGTAGTACTGAAATTTCCCAACTCAGCCTCATATTAGTGGCCTGAAGAAAAAGTCAGAGATATGACTATTCTTGGCTCTAAAAGTAATGTGTAAAACTATAGGAGGTGTTCAGATCTCCTCCCAGATATATAATTACTCTAATAGAAAACTGAAATGAAAACTACCTTATATCTAACTATTTGTTACTATGACATTCAAAAAGACAGATCCATCTGAGACTCTAAACTGAACATTACAATGCACAAAACATCTATCCATACATGTTCCTGATAAAACAGTACTGAAATGTCAAAACTTTGATGTAGTACTACCAGAAAGACTGTTTTGCCCAGCTGTAAATAATCAGAAGCTGTACACAGTGCCTATGGAAATTAGAGTATAATGTGTGTTGGGACTATTCATTCTAAGTTCAGGGAACTACCTTTAGCTAGAGCTGAACACCACAGGACATGAGAAGTACAGGCAACTCTCTTTACCTCTTCTCCCTGAGTATGAACAGAGCTCAGGTGACATGGAAAAAAATAAATGCTGAAACACTAAAGTATAGCATTTACTTGCTAGATAAAGATTTTTCACTAATTCATAGCTATTACTGTGTGACAAAGTAGCAGTTATTCATAACATCTGGGAAAAAAAAATAAAAATCATTCACTCTAAGATTTTTAAACAACTTATTATCAACATTTGTTGTGATAGTACCTAAAATTCCTAGTAGGGAAGATAAAGACAACATTCTACCAGCTGGTATACAAACAGAAGCTGACTCCTACCCCCAAAGATCTCACAATGTAAGTTACCCGATAAATTAACAGAGAAATGAGTACATTAATATGCTACTAAGTCTGAATTTTGTTTTAAACATTTGGCAGTGACTGCATTCACAATAATTTCCTTATAGACAGAACGAATTATGTTTTGAGTCATTTTTATGAGGTTCAAAATATCAAGAAATTATGACTATACCTGGTTAAAACAGATTCCTTATTTGCTTCTAGATAATTGCTAGGGAGCCTCTGTAGGAGTGAAAGCTAAAGACAATTAGCTTGGAACAAGAAATAATATAAATATGCAAACTGAACACTAGGCATAACTACTGGATCTCCTAAGTCCCAGTTCAGGCAGAGATAAATGACCCACCAAGGTGTGAAACCAGCTTCTCACTTCAGCAGTCATCTTCCAGTAACGACAAATACCACAGCTAAAAAGGCTGAAATGCCTTCTTTGTACAGCATCTATCCTAGCCTCAGCACATACAGATTTTACACAAATGTGACACATTTCTCGCAGGACATTCTAAGGAAGGCATCTCTGGGAGTCCTGGAGATCCACATCATTTCCTGTTTAAAGCACACACCTGTGCTATATAATTTTTTTTAAGTTGTTTCAGTTGAAACAACAACTTTCCAAACTTACAGTAATGTTTAGCTCATAATTTAACAGTGCATGCAGATAATAAGTGATGATTGCAGTGATAATTACACATGAGAGGAAGTGATGAATCATTTCATACTTTCGAGTTGGTCTTATTTTAAAACTAAGAACTTGGCACTTATTTTTATGTTATTTTGGGATATGCCCAAAAAGCTACAGCACGTTTCTTAAGGGTTAACAGAGGCACACAGAAGAATGCAGCAATACAACAACTGCTAAAAGAATACAAAAAGAAAGAAGGTAACAGAAGTCCGACAGTTTCTTGAGATGTGGTCTGAGGTTCTTCTTAAACTGGCAGAATTTTAAACTTTCCACAAGTGGCACAGAGAGCAAACAGGGAACAAAGAAAAAGAGCTAGGAGGAGCTTTAAGCTACAAGATCTAAAAGAACTCCAGAAACAGTTAAAAGGATCTATGAAGAGAATGCCTGAGATTATGAAGAGTTGAGTTAGTTTCTTCTGATATATGGATACTTTAGTGAAATAACAAGGGCAGTGTGCATATTATCTAGGCAGAATCTTGTAATGGTGGAATTTATCAACATCATAGATTGAGGCAACACTATTAAAAGTGCTTTGAAGTCCTTTCTTTAGTTTCTCTCTGAAGTTAAAGCTGTGCACAAAAACCCTAATTATTTCATTGAGATCTGGCCTTATTGTCTCCATTTTATTTCATATTTAATTAAAAAACATAAATCAGCTGCCACTGAGCACAACTTCCTACGTTCTTCACATAGGCAAGCTAAGAACATCATGTTAAAATCTCTGATTTAAAATAGTTAAACCAAAGCATAGGAGCATGTTCTGATCTCTCCAAATATAGTAATAAGGGTCAGGTAGAATCAGCTGGATCATATAAAGCAGAAAAATAAATTAGAAATATTTTCCTCTCCATCTTTTTCTCTGAAAGTGTTTGAACACTGAGGATCACACAATCACTGAGAGGTGCCCAGAGAATGTTAGGTCTGAGCATTTTCACATTCTTGTTCCCCAGTCATTGAGAAAAAAGGTCTCTGAGAGGCTTAAAAATAGCAGGCAACCCTGATTACCATTCACTGATTTCGCAATAAGAGATTAGAAATTTCAAGTATCTGCTCCTGACCCTGACACAAAAGACACGAGGCTACAAAAAACATCCTGGGTGGGTGGGAGTCACAATTTGCAATAAATGTTAAAAAAATTAGTATTGCTAGTCTAGAATTTCACATGAGTGCCCCAAACCATTATACCCTTTAAATTCTCTGGTTGGGGTTCATTTTTCTGATTATCAATAGCCTGTATTTCACAACATTGGTCAGATTTTTACTGCCAGGATGAAGCATCACCCAGTAGCTGCAACAGTGGCCTGCAACATAACTAGCAGAGAGTAACTTCTGGAGACTTATAAAATGTTATAAGATTCTGTACTGTAAAGAACAGTAAGTGCCTATAAGCATAAAAGTTGTGCAGGAGCTTAATAACCTTCTTTTTCTCTTTGCAAAGATTTGTGAAGTTTTTGGGAGATACTGCATAAACAATACCCATCTGAAAGGCACAGACACAAGATTGCCCTGCCTAGCCTGGTTTTCACACTCCATCAGAATGAGCCCTTCCTATTTGCTTTATTTACCTGGAGCTGTAGAGGTGTCTGCTACATTTCAAGAAACAGTTTTGGTATAAACAGGCTGAGAGAAATGCTTAATGTAAGCCAGTGTTTGTAAAACTGTTTTTGGATACCTTCTGTGTTTTGTACATGTGACTTCAATGTGAATCCCCAGGAATTACAAACCTCCCCATATGGAATTTTTCAGTTTTGGATCTGCTTTCTAAGTGTCTTGAGAAAATGTACATCCTCGCCATTTCTGTTCTATAAAGAGCATATGCGTACGTCAACCCTTATACCAAAGGAAGTTTCAAGTGTCCATAAAGTCCTGTAATTTCACATATATATAATCTGTATCACAGATAATCCAAGTATATTTAAAAATACAGATCCTTGCAAATACATATTCTGATAAACCACACAAGCACAGCCTGGGAGAGCACCTAAGGTGAGAGAAGCACTGTTACATTCAACCTCATATTACACAAATGTATAAACCGCGCTGCTGCCAAATCCCAGGAGTGGGTGGTGGGGTGTTTTTTATTTTTCTTTTATACTTAGCACATATACTCACAAAAATAGAAGCTATACTTATTTATAAAAACATAACACAACATGACCTGGAGTGGTTTTTTCCCACTGAAATGATTAGAATTAGACAAGAAAACAAAGAATTGAAACTGAAATGTTTATGTCATCAAAGACTTAGATTCAGTTCTCTCACAGATATTCAGAAGGAGAAACACAGACACACATGATGAACCTACGTATAAAAATACTCCACAGAAAACGTTTTTGAGAATATTTGTGATGCTACCTCTAGCTTTCTAAATTTTTGCATATTCCAAAAGCACCAGATACCCAACATCTTATTCCATATAGCTACACAGCAGAAATTGCATTAGGAAATATGTGAACATAACCACATCAAAACCATCAGAAAAACTGAAGTATCTGCTAGGCTTTTCAGAAAATTACAGAGACAAATACGTGAAAGTTATCAAATACGAGAAGTTAATACCAAATATTAATAACTATGGACTATGTTGAACAAAAGCTTTCAATTCCAAAATAGTTTTATTACCTTTTCTATTTACTATAAGCTACACCACAAAAAGGCCCTGTCATTGACATATCTATGACACATCTATGACATATTTTGCTGTTTCTTTACTTTCCAATTTTTTCTTAGCTCTCATCTTCATGCCATATTTTTCATTATTTCTGTGTGTTTGGTTCTATTTAAATGGCCTAACATTATTGTGTTTTAGAAAACATACATCAAAAAAAAAAAAAATCCAAACTGACTGAAGTCACAACGTTTTACAATAGGTTTTAACGTTCAAAAAGAGCAGATGCATTTTTCTCTTTCCAGCCACCCAGCTACAACTTCAGTAGATACGTATTATAGAGATAAGTAGAGACAGTAGATACAGCCTCTAAAGATTATTCTTATCTTCTTACATTTTGTTAAATAAAAGAAATCCATTTCATTTCTTTCTCCAGTTTTGGAAGGTCAGTTGATGCTGGTGAATTCGATATTGGTCTATTTGACTTAGGATATTTAACTAGCATTTGAGAGGTTCACCTAAATAACAACATTTGAAGAAGTATCACCTGGATTTGTCAGATTTTCAATTAAAAAAAATATATATCAGAATTAGTAAGAGGAATTTTTACCCACATTGAAGCAGTTAGTTATGGTAAAATGTAATTATTTATTCTATTTTATCAGCCAAAAGTATAGTTACATAAGAATCAGCAAAAAGGATATAATAAGTTTCTGATACATGAAGACAGTATGCTTATCATGACATTTACACCTACTTAAATGTTCATCTGGGAAAGTCATATTGACAGCTTAGAACTTGAAGCAATCATTGTTCACAGACACATACAATTAATAGCTAGACAGTAATGAGATGTGAGTCTACGTGAGTATGCAGAGGGTGGAAGGTTGTGGTGCACCCACTTATCCATTATAAAAACTCCCTATTGCAAAGACTGCCATTATTAGCAAATCAGGATAAATTACGCTAAAAAAATCGTTTTCTGAATCCTACATACAGCTAGTTTTGAACTCTGGCCACTGTCCAGAACCTTTCTTCTGTAGGCTGGGAAGGGAGAGAAATTGTTTCCTTGTATGTCATCTTTAAAGAACACTTGCACGTTTTTGCAAGGTGAACTTGGGCAAGTCTCACCTCAGTACGCCACCAGAACAAGCCAATCAAGTTTTGCTACTTTTGAAAAGTTGGAATCTTATTCAAAACAAAGAGAAAACAAATCAACTCTGACATGGTAGATACTGAGATTATCAAGAATGTATAGCTTTCAGCTACAATCCTCATTAAAACATCATCTCTGATTCTACACACGTGGTTATGCAAGTCCAGAATCAACAGTAATCACAGAGAAATGTCCCATGGCAGTAACACAAATGTGTGAAACTCTTCCTGTTTTTCTTTCTTTCATATCAAAAGCAAAATTTTGGGCCAATAAAGAAATCCTGTTGATATGATGTTAAAACATATATTTTAGATTTCAAATATATATTTTACATTTCAAATATATATTTTTTTAAATCAATTTTTGTTGTTCAGTTGCTCTTTTAAAATAATTTTTAATACCTTTGTTCTTGCATGGAAATAGCAATTTACCCTATAAGCACAAATTTCCTGAAGCCCCATTAACATATGCTTATCTGATGTGTATTGGCCTCACTTATCAGATTCTATTATTGAAGAATTCCCTCAGCACAATTCTAATTACTTCAGTCTCTTTCTGATAAGTTATGTGTTAAAAAAATAAAAATAAATAAAAATAAAAATAAAAATCTCTTGCTAGCAAAAACACAATGACATGACCAAGACTAAATCAACTAAAACTAAAAATTAAGCCTTTGTTCTAGGACCCATACTGGTTCTCTATTTTGCTCTCAGAACAACAGGTATTTGCTTAATAGTCCCAGACTCGTTAAAGTTTTCATGTTACTGAAGCTCCAAGAACTGCTTGAAATGTTTAATGTTTGAGAAGTTGTTTGATTGCCATATCTACAGACAGAATAAGCAATACGGTCATAATGAACTATTATGGATGGGAAACACTATGTTCACAAGAATAGAGAACAATGGCCTAATTTAAATCAAGTAACTACAACTAGGTGTGAGTTGAGGACTTTTCAACCTAATCATTCTGTAACAAGCAAAGATACTGATCAGCATTTTTAAGAGGTGATCTGAGCATTACATTGTTTAAATTCTGGCTGATCAAAATGCACCTGCAACAAAGAAAAAGAAGGAAAAGCTAGACTTTGGGATTAGGCTGGATGAGAAATACCTTACCCGTCAACAGAAGACACACCTGTCACAATACTTAACACTAATGAATGAATGTTGATAGAGATCTTATTGGTATCTTCTGGTCTGATTTCCTAGAATCAACCCACTGATGAGAAGTGAAGAGCACTTGCAGTCATGTCAGGATTGAGGATTTCATGTTGTGTTGAAGTGACAAAACACAGCAGGAATGCAGCATGCATCCTGCAAGAAAAATGGAGGTGAGAACAACCTGCTAAAGAAATACTACTGTCAACTACCTTTAAGACTATTTTTACAAACATTAATAAGAAGAGAATCAAATAACACATTTAGAAATAAAAACAAGTGCATAACCTTGAAAGGAAACAAGGGATTTTGTGAAAGGAAAAAAACACTCTTCTTCTCTGCTGCTTTCTCCTTGTGAGTCATACTCTGGGCGTGGTACCAGCATGTCTTGTTGTCCTATTTCTATGGAAAAAATCCTTGAGCAAGTTCATTCTTGATTAAGTTAGCATGGTGCCAAGCAAACATAAAACCCTGACTCTTTGATTCAGCATGCTCTATTGTTGCAGTTGCACAGAGGGAGGGAGGCAATGCATGTTATTAGCACAGCTCCGGCACTGGCAGTGAAGTTAATGGCACTGGGGACAATATTTCCTTTCCTCTGTCAGCTTCAGTGAAGGAAAACATTTTCAACACAACTTAGGGGTTTATTTCTCAAAATCCCAGCTTCAGCAGCAAGTTTGATACTTGCACCACAGCTCTGACAGTCCACTTTTGCTGCATGCTACAAACTGTTCTCTCTTTATCTGTGCCAGTAAACCAGAACCTTGAAATTACCCAAATTCCTTCAAACAATCTGGGTTGAAGGTAATTCCTCTTTCCAAAACAGGCTGGGGAAGTAAGAGAGAAGAAACAAGCTTGGCCAGACAGAATCTGAAAGAGCTAAGTGGTGTTAATAGTTCTTTAACAAATATGGTAAACCAAATTTGTTAGGAAATTTTTAATGTAAATAGGAAAAAAGAAAAAAAAAGAAAAAAAAAGGTAAAAAAAAAAAAAAAAAAAAGGTGCCTCGCTTTGAAACACAAGGACCCAAGTGGAATAGTTATAAGTGAATAACCACATATCTATAATTGACAATACACCACTGCTCAGATAATGCCTTCATTCATTTTCACTTCCATAATTCATTTATACAGAAAAGGCAATCTGGGTAGCTGTAATCACACGTGTAGGCATGGGTGCTTTCTGGATAATGAAATTAAAAATGAAAAACCATAGCCTACATTTGCTCATTAATAGTCTTTCAGTACAGAAATAGTTTACTGAGTAAAGTATCTCTTTTGTATGTGTAACCAATCAGTTTAATTCTTTACGCATGAAGGAATGGCAGCTTCTAGATTCAAATTACGAATGGCTTTTAGTGTTAATTAGGAAGGGAAGCATAGGGAAACTGAAATATTTGCGATGGGAAGAGAGACATTTTGTGATGGGGTAATAACATGAAAGAAAAGAACTCTTTCAATGGGAAGGCTGGATTTAATCATGATGTGAAGCAACAAAGGCTTTTGTGTATCTGACACTTTCCTCTGAGGCAACTCAGCAGGGAAAAACAAAACTTCTAGCTTTCATTGGTTAGCCACTTTTTAGCAGTGCTGAGTGCGTACAGTGAGAAGCTTTCAGCTACCTATAAAAATGAAAGTACAATATTTAAGACTTCATCACTTAATACAGCATAGATCATTATTATAACAGCACATACCATACAACACTGTGAGAACCATGCTAGTTGCAAGCTGTGTTAGAAGGGAATGCAATGCAGCTATTTGGTGTAAGTGAGGACAGTATTAGATAAGACTATCCCTTCCAACTGTCCCTGCCTTCCTGCCTGTTTTCATTCTCCAAGTTACTATAGAAAAGTGCTAAAATGAAATTTTTGAATGAAGCACCCTAACAGTAGAACAGAATTGGGAAGCACAGAACAGAAGACGTCCAGATGCACATGTCTGGAGCTCTCACTTCTTCTTTTGTTATTGGCTGCCTGGATGGCAGTGAGCAACCGAATTTTTTTCCTATGTCTATCTCCTCTCATCCACAAAGGGAAAATTTCCCAGATGCATTAAATGTGGTGATAATAATACATGGTGGTGATTACAATGCAACTTGTGATCTTCTGATTTTAGTAGTACAAATAAATTAAATTAAATTATAAATATTATAATTATATTAAATTAAATTATAAATAAATTAAGCTGAGATACAACTGACTGTGTGTGAACAGAGGGGCCCACCTTTACTTTGTCTGTCTGCAAAAACAAAGCTCATTCATTACCAAGAGGCAAAAATCCAAAATCATGGCAATAAATAACAAATTGTTGAAATCTGCTTCTATACTCCTTCTAGCTCTAGCCAAGCAAGAGACAAAGGAAGGTAAACAACTTTCTTCCCTCTGGAGTAGGAGAGAAAAAAAAAAAAAAAAAAAAAAAAGGGGGGGGTGGGAGGAAACAAAAAACAAAGCAGCCTCAGGAAATCCTTATTTCACTGTCAGGTGACAGTAAAGCAATGAAAGAAAAACCAAATCTAGTAACAGCTAACTAAAAAATTATGACATACTTTACATAGCCCAGTGTTCATAAAAAGGAGTGAGCAATAAACCTTTGCCAAATTCCACCACATCTTTGAAATATCGTTCTCTTTTGTCACAATAAAGTAAATCTGTTTTAATCTTTCATTTCTTGGGGTATAATTCAATAGTTTCCAATTAAACTGGAGTAAGTTACACCAGAGCCAGGCTAGTTTTATTAGATTATGGACTTGGAGTAATCACAGGCTGAAATTCTTTGGTCTATGGGCATGACATCAACTGTATCATGATAATTACACTTCAAAAACTACTATGCATACTTTTTTTCCTCATTCAAAACCCCAGACCTCCTTCATTCCGTCCACATTATCTGAAGCAGTAGTTCAACACCACGTTTCTACTGAATAAGTGAAATGAAGGTTGGATCTTGACATTTTCTCACATCTTTGAACTGAAGTCTCAGAAAGCTACAAGATTTCTGATCCTTTGGGCAGAATCACAAATTCCCAGTACAGTCAGAAACCAGCAGATGCTTGCAGATGACCAGACAGCAGATGACTGAGCTAGCAAACAGAATCCATAGCTAGGCCACAAATTACTTTTTTTTCTGAGATACAGAACTGCATTATGTAGCAGTCTTCTGCAAATCATCAAATAATTTTCAGCGGTGAAGCATCATATGGAGATTTTTGCATTTGTGCCCATGTATAAAGCTGGAATTGGTCCCATGCATGTGGTAGTCTGCCAATTTCAGCAAGACATGGGTGCCAGCTCAAGACAGATTTAATATAGCTTGTACAATGTAGAAAATTTTCAGTTCTATGCCAAGAGTATCATCATAATGTTAATCATTGTCAAATGATAAGAATGCACTTCACTGTGAGAAATCACATCTGTTGTCACTTGTGGATCTTTACATTGTCATTTTTGAGCTTTAAACAGTATCCTGAGTCCATTCTAATGCAGGGAAAAAAAAAAAAAAAAAAAAAAAAAAAAAAAAAAAAAAAAAAAAAAGCAGTATGAAGAAACGAATACTGTTCTTCATTACTTAGAATGAAAAAGATACAGTAAATCTCTACAACTTCAAAGAATTCTCCCCTTTCCTCCAAATTCCTTCCCTTGAAACCTTCCTCTACCAAAACTGATGTCTTATGGTTTGATTCTATTCCCTCACTCATCAAACTAAGAATGTACTTGAGATTGCATTTAAAAATCAAGTTCTATTAATAACCATGTGTTCCTAAATAGCAACATGATTCAAGGATTCTGCAACTTCTGACTCTTCCTCTGCTAAAGCAATGAGATAATTTTTGTATTGAACTGATTATGAAAATCTAAACTTTCAAACTAAAAGGTCTTAAGTAAAACTTACAGGAAATTATTCACTTCCATTAAGCCATCATCTACTCTTTACATTTTGCTTTTATCTTATACATGAACACAAGGATATTTTTAAACTAAATGCAATGGCATTCTGGTTACAACTTTTTGGTTGCAAATGAAAAGATGACCAGCAAAGAGCTAGAAGGCAGAATAGAATCTTATGCATAAGATGAAATAAACTGCCTCCTATATCCATAAAGAAGCTGTCCAAAACTGAGTGCAATTCAAAGGAGAAACAGGTGATGGGGTGACTTGATATGGTGTGCACTCACCTGAGCCACCTAATTTTTTCCATAAATAAATAAATTTTAAAAATGATGAATAAATCATGGCATTTTTGTTGATTGATTGAATTTAATTAGTCTGTAGCAGAGCTGGCATGTGATGTTAGTAAATATCCAAGCTTACAGTGAAAAAGCAGAAATACAATTAGAGGACCAAATCAAAGCTAACATTATCCATATGCATTCTAATATCATGCTTATTTTAAACATCGGGACAAGCATTGTCATACTCCCATTAAATTTATACACAATTTAGACTTCTAACAGTCTCTACATTTTTTAATACAAACTTTGTTTTAGGCTGTAACAGAGATATGAGCAACTCAGAAAGTTTGGACTCAGCTATAAACTCTCTTAATCTTCTGGGATGCTCATATCCTGTGTTTACCCCATAACAGACAAGCAGCTGCCATATGTTCACTTTTAAACTCTCTTTTTCATTGTCTCCTATGTAGACAAATCATTTTTCTCAGCTAAAATTCAGTTTCATGCAGAATATGAACCACATACGATCCACAGCATCAGTACATGGGCATGTTCTTGGAATACTGAAGAATAAAATACAGTAGTGGTGAAGGCACGGGGAAAGTTTTGGAATACTAAACGAAAATTAGGAAACAAAGTCCAGGCCATAAGTATTCTGTGATCTGTTTGATTTTATATTCCCATCCTGTTCAATTTTCAATTTCTTTCCAAACAGAATCATGTGACTTAACCTATTTAATAACAGCTAACTATTCAGTATGCATCATATATTTTTTATTACAAAGTCAGGAAACAAATCATGTAGCTTTGGAAGGGTGTTGGACCAAGACGTTTTAATGCTTTTACTTCTACTTACTTCTGTACATTATATCCTTAAATTATTCTGGAAAGTAGTGATGTTCTAAGAATCAAGTGGAGAAGAAATTCTTTTCTGATCTGTAGCTCAAGCAAGACAGTGCCTCACCAAACTATTCCAGAGAAAAACTAAAAATAGAAGTATGTAATTCTTTCTTGGAGACAAAGCTTCCTCACAGTTATCACTAAACTATTTAAATGTGTATGTTATTAACATTCTTCATTTTGACAAGTGCTTGACAAATATTTTTAAATATTTCCAGAGAAACAAGCAACATTAAATCAATCTGCTTAGAACTTCAAAGTCAAAAGGCCCAAATAAGCCAGTGTTTTTACCTATGACATTTTTAGTAAAGAACATAATACTTCTGTCAGCACTCACATAAACCAGAAAGTATCCAGTAGAAACAAACTTATTTCAGAGTATAAATCTTTCTGACTCTACTTACATATACCCTTACCACTTTAAGTAATACTTCCTATCATCACAATGTTACTCCCTAAGTGTAGTAGTTCATTCAAGAAATAGAAACAGTTACAAAAGTTTAAGGCAGATTCAAGGTGGGACTATAGGAGGGAAGGACTCAACACTTGCCAGTGAAATATCATGATGTGATGTTGTTAAAGCCTCAAATATCTGCGCTATAAAGGGAAGTTAAGACATACATTTATTCTCATTATTGAACTTGTAATAAAGCTCAACTTCACAGGGAAAAAAAAGTATTTTAAACACTTCTAAAGAGCTACAGGTGCACACACATACTAGTGCTAGTCACAAGTAAACTAATTTGAAGTCTAATTTTTGTCCCAGTTACTTAAAAAGATGCATTCTCAAGAAAAATATAACACTAAAATGGAGTTTCCTCATCACCACACTATAAAGCAGAGAAAAGGCTCCACCTCACTGTCATCAGACTATGCCATAAACCAGGTTTCTCTCTAAACTAAATGATGTTATGGTTAGTAAAGGTGTTTCAGTAATCATTGAGACATACAGACATAAAACCAGTTGCTGAAAATATCTACTTTGTGTAGGAGATAATAACAGAAGAGTACTTGAAACAAACAGAAAATAAAATCGCAACACACATCTCTGTAAGAAATCTGATGCTAGATGTTGATTCTTTAATATGTTCTGCACAAAATGCAACAGAAAATAGCCAATAGCATTTCATTTCAATTTACCCATGCAGGACAATAGCTGAGTACTGTATATGAACAAAAGACATTAAATACTACCTGGTAGTCTGCTCCTTAGCATCTTTCTGGCATAAATTAAACTAGCAGTGAACCATTCAAATACAAGTGCCTCCAAACACTATTTATCAGAGAAATTCATAACAATTAAATGTCAGCATAATATTTATGGAGGCTACTTATTTTCCTAGGGGCGCCAAAAGTCTGGAGAAGGGTTGGGTCAAGCAAACTACAGCCAGTGTCAAACAGCAGATAATGAAGCATAGCCACTTGCATAGGCAAACATCTTCCTTTAGATCTCTTCCTGTTAAATAACACTGCACCAAATAGTATCTGCATTCTGCCTGGAAGGCTGCATTGCTGTAATTCAACAGACTGTAAGACTACCGAAGAGCTCATTAAGTAAACAGTAACAAAACCAGAAAAAAAAGTTGAATGACTATGATTACAAATACTTATTTATGCCATCATGTAGCAAGCCTATGATCAGTGTGGAAGAGTTGAGCAAAAAACACATTTCCTTCTCTTACTTTTTCAAAACAAACAAACAAACAAAACCACCACTTCTTTGGGTGGATATTTGTAGAACTACAAGTTCTGGAAAAAGTAAAGCTTTAAAGCATGTCTTTCCTTTTTCTGTCCTCCAGCAGATGATACTTAAAGGTATCCTGGCTTCTCTGAAAGGCATAAAAATCAGATGTATTTGCCTAAATTGCCTAACAAAGGAGCACGCTTACCCACCATAGACATGACCACTGAGGTCATGTCTATGACCTCAACTTTTGTAGGTAGATGTAATTGAAGATTTTATAGAAGCTTTATCCCTCATCTTCAGAAAACTTAAATATTTGCAAGACTTCAGGAATGGAATTACTGTTCATGCATTTACATTTTGGAATACTTGTTTATTACTGCTGGTTTATGGCTGACTCAGATGAACATTATTTCTCTTACTCATTCTAAAGAACTTATAATAAACAACATAAGTGTCCAGCTCTATCATACAAGCTATAAACAGCAGAGTGCCAGCTACTGAGTATCCATACTCAGGGCATTTTGGTCAAGAAGAATCAAAATTTCATGTAGCATATTTTTGAAGGCGTGCTTCTTGTGTTTGTTCTTTTATTTCCATTTGGGAGGGTTTACAGACATCCAAAATATTGCCAGTGGTGCAAGGTACAACCAAGGAAAATAACAGACTTAAGGAGTTACAGTTCTGTGACTGCTGGTTATAGGTTACTTAGCAGTACTTAACTGATTTAGTTGAGGTGCAAATACATGATTACTATTCTCCTGCATTAGCGAAAGTACACAACATGGATGTTTATTCTGGACTTCTTTCAGGCCAGCTTTTTGTTGGCTACAGGAGCACAGATGTTATCTGATGCATCACAAAGCTGGAGTGACATGGGCAAAATTTGATTTTCATAAAAGCTATGACTACAGAGCTAACCTTGCAAAAATACTGGAACCCTCAGCACAAGTTCATATTGCATCAATACTTTATCTCAATACAGTAGAGTAGGCTTTACTGTGTCACAGACTTGAAACACAGTTGACCTGAGACTTAGTCTTTTGCTGGTGAGCTGCATGAGATGAAACAGGACTGTCTCCTATCACTTCATCAGCTATTCCCACACCCAGACAGATTCCTGCATGGAAAGGGTGCAGCTGGATGTGGAAATGTGCAAGGAATCCAATCTACGAACTGATTCAAGTAAAAATTAATAACAGCAATAAGTATTACCAGGTTGTTTTTAACCCACAAGATTTCTCAGCATGGCATCAAAAACAGTTATACTAGCAGAGTAAAGAAAACTAGAATGGAAGCAAGAATGAATCACAGGAGAGAATCTAACTTATCACGATTGCTGAAAAAGGTCAAATTCTTTGGGACCACATAGCCAACAAACTCACGCAGCTCACAGATCAGTTTGACAACTTATTTTCTAGGAGAACCCACAGAAATTAATGAAACAAATCATGTAACAGCATTAGACTTACACATAGGTTCTGGCAAGCAGCCAGGATCACCTTGAGTTTTAGGAATAAGTCATGTACTCCATTTAAAATATCTTGCATACATTCTCTTGGAGAGCAGGTGTCTTACTGGGCAGCTGAGGGGGCTGGGCTTGTTCAGTCTGGAAAGAAGGCTGCAGGGTGACCTAATTGTGGTCTTTCTGTACCTAAAGGGAGCCTATAAACAGGATGCGAGTCAGCTCTTTGAAAGCATAGATAACAGCAGGAAAAGGGGAAATGGTTTGAAGTTGATGGAGGGAAGATTCGGGTTGGATGTCAGGGGGAAATTCTTTACAGAGAGAGTGCTGAGGTGCTGTAACAGACTTCCCAGAGAGGCTGTGGATGCTCCATCTCTGGAGGTGTTCAAGGCCAGCTGGATGGGGCACTGGACAGTCTGGTCAAGTATTAAATGGGGAGGTTGGTGGCCCTGCCTGGGGTTGGAGATTCATGATCCTTGAGGTCCTTTCCAACCCGGACTATTCTGTGATTCCGTAATCAGAGCCCCAATACTGGGCAACCTGCTGCAGACTTTAGCAGGTATTGAATGCTTTCAGCAGCTCCTTACAAGTAAGTCTAAGCAGTTTCCTAAAGATGATGAGAGACGGAGAAGGCTTGCTTGTTTAGTTATGCTGCACTGCGTGCCCAATTGTTCAGCTTTATGGACTGTGAAAGCTGAGTCACTTCACTGTCAGCTATAACTTTCTAATCAATGTATTCAATTTCTGTTCAGCTTGCCTTTGCCACAGCAGAGTGCAATTCTCTCTCTTAATTTAGTTGCTACTGCTCAGTTTTTTATTTCCTTTGTAAAATTAAAGGAATTATTTTCTATTATGTTCTGACTGTCACTGTATCTCTTCTCTATGAGATCATACTTCAAAACTTTGATGGCTTGGTTCATGAAACGATGTGGCAGGACAGTACAGAAGAAAAAAAAAGAAGAGAAGCCTCCAAAATACCCGCTGCCACCAGAGCACGAGCAAAGTACTCTGTTGCTCTGCAGTGTGGGAGTCAAGCTTAGCCCTTTTGTTCCTTGGTTGCCTGATTTTGCTCCCTTCAGGGGTCTTTGTTTACTTGGCAAAAAGGAAACCTGCTGGTTACATATGATGGCAAAGCAGCTTAGGGCTTGCTGCTAACCAGTACACCTCTAAGCTTGATTTGCAGCATTAGCTTTCTAATCGACGCGTTGAGGTTTAACCTGGAAAGCAGCTAAACATACTTTGTTTGCTCACTTGCCCCCCCTGGAGGGATGAGAGAGAGAAATGGAAACTAAATAGAACTTCACAGGCTGAGAAAAAAGCAGTTTACTAAAATAGAAGAGAAGAATGGGAAGGAAAAAAAAAAAACAAAAAAACAAAAAAAAAAACAAACAAGCACAATGATAACAATATATATAGCTGCAGTGCAATTACTTGCAGACCGAGGCACAGCAACAATACTATGATTGGTCCCACCCTCCACTGACCAACGCCTTGCAACCCCTGAGCAGCAACTGTCCCCTGGCCAACTCCCCACAGCATTATGGCCTCCAACACAATATCATATGGTGCGGAATAACCCCTGGCCTACCTCAGGCCACCTACCCTGGCTCCACTCCTATCCTGTTGTTGCACCACCAGAGCAGTGTCTTTTCCCCACCAAGCAGCCCAGCCTGGTGCAGGTTTTGCTCCCATCACTGACCAACAGTCAAGACATCAGTGTGCTATTAACACCAGGACAAATCCTGAGTAAACAGCAGCAGAAATGCCTGCAACTGTTTTGTTCTAATTCTACTCCTGAGATGATACCAAGAGCAAACCAGACTGGGAGGCAAATGCAAACAAATGGAGCAGTGCTAATGTTCAGTTCACTAAATAATTATTTGGTCATCTTACAGGACAGATGCTATTTCCATTAACTTGAAGTTACGTTTGTCTTTCAGAGAGAAATATGAAGTCAATGCCTAGCCTTCTTATAACATCCACTGGTAATAATGTAATTTCAGTACTTAGTCATTTGCTGTACATTCAACAAGACAGCTTGGTTTTGCCTACCCAGGTGTTTTGACTGCACTCTGTAGGACCCTGCAAAAAGTAGCAGTTACATGTGGGAGTGCATTTTGATGAACTAAGCCTTGGGCCAACAGCTTTGAGAGACAGGTAACTATTTTGTAGAAGGCTTCAATGTGTACCAACTAAATTAGAGAATGATGATGTTGAAAGAAAGAATCACAACAACAGGCCAAGCAAGTGCCTCCATACAAGTATCTGGAAGGGGCCCCAATTAGAAGGAATGTAACTATTTTGGCAACAGATGATATGCAGCCCCTTTCTAGGCAGAGATCTGAATTGAACATGTATGAGTTAAATAGAGAAAGCATTTTTTGAAATCTTAGAAGCATAAGTAGAGGCAAAAGCCTAAGCTAAACAAAAATAAAAAGGATAGAAATTTGAGAATTCATTTAATTGCAGTTTGACAGTCGGCTTCATAAAATGCTATCTTTAATTTCCTCTGCAGTGTTCTCAGATAAATAACATGATTTTAATGGGAAGCGTATGTGATGGCTGTATACACACACACATTTGAAAATGCAAAGAGGGAACTTTCCTTTTGAATCACACAGAGACTGAAAGATCTGTAAATACAGGATTTTGCAGTTCTTAGTTGTATCATGGGCAAATTACAGCTTGTGGATCACTCCTTCAATTTGCATTCTTTCTCTAGTAGAGCTTTCTGAAGTGCAACAGTTCACCTAGCCACAGTAAACTGGAGGACTAGCATTTTCTCTAATCCATCAAAAGTACCAATAAGTGCTAGCAATTGCAGCAAAAATTAGTATGAACTGGGAAATAAATACAAGATATGATGAAAATTCCTTTCATACAACAATATTATTGTACTGATATGTCTAGATAAATGAGTTCTTTATATTGCTAGTGCTAAGTAACTGAGTATGGATGAAATATCTATAGTTACTGAAAGATCTGTCATATATTATAAGTTTAATTGGGTTAATATTTTTAGGCTACAGAATTATTGTGAATTATTTACCTCAACTACCCAAATGCAGAAACACACGTGGGTTTTGGAATCAAAAGAAATGGTTCACAGTGCATAATGGAACATTTCTGACTGTAATTAGAGAACTAATGGGAGCCATATCAATCACTGGGTAAATCGTTACAGTTTCTTCATTTTTCCTGTTCAGAGCATTACTGAAATCATACTTTGACAAATAGTGGCTTTCATTTAACTTCAGTTCCATTTAGACACAGCTCTCATGTGAATTTTTTCAAGAATGTACAATTTTCCTTTAAAATTTTTACATTGGGAAAAAAATATGCAATATTACAAGTAAAAACTTCTTCAACTGTATATTCATGTGTTCCTAATGTAGTTACCACTACATGACAATTTCTGGCTCATTTTTTTTATCAGTTATCCACCTCCTAGTCTATTTCTTCTCCTCTGATTCTTCAGTATTCATAAGTTTACAAACCTTATATCACAAAACATTAGGTTTTGATAATGATAATCTCTCCACTTAATTTTTTGTGAGCTTTCATAGTTCATGCAAATTGCACATACAGACATGGAAAATAAGCAAACTTTAACGCCAAATACAGTATAAAATAGAATATGAATGAGACATGAAAAAGGGAACAACAACAAAAATAAAAAAAATAAAAAAATAAATAAATCAAGCAAGGTTTATGAAACTGTTCCATATCTTTCCCATAAGTATCTGAGGGTCTGGTGAAGGCACAACTGAGGGGGAGGTTTTCTAGCTAGGGTTACCCATTCCAGTCCCTTTTAGACATAGCAAGCTGCTAACCTGTGACAGCATTTGATGCCTTTGAAAGCATTCTTGCTTTCAGTTTAACATGTGTGGAGGAATGCATTTCTCTACTTTCCTTTCAAGTCAAGTTTCCGCAACTCACAGACTAGGGCTTATTTTCCTCTACAAAACTTGTACACATGCAGCAATAGGCATTTGTCACTGCAGCACCCCAGGTTCAACAGACTGGCTCCAGGAGAGCCGGGCTTTTAGAGCCTAAAAACTGTCCTATCTTGAGTCGGTTTTTGGATGCAGAGTAACAGAAATGGAAGAAGATAAGGCAAAAAAGTTCTGCTTTTCCTCAACCCCTTTTGCCATCTGGCATAGCAAAAATTAGTTTTAGGACAGCAACGGCAATAGTAAATATTCTCTGATTTAAATCAGTAACAATTACACGAAGTAGCTTATTTTAACTACATGCGAGTCCAAACCCCACAGACATTTCAGATGCTGCATTTTAACTTCTTCTATTTAACAAAGAATTCTGACAAATATGCCATAAAAAAAAGTTATTTTCTAATTAATTTAAAGCTCAGAAATGGAGCTCATTCCTAATACTAGGTTCAACAGCGGTGGAGACAGAAGAAACTGCTTGCAAAGAAGATGCCTACTTGCAAAAAAGCTACATTGTGGGGGAGACTGTTCTGTATATGACACTAAGTGAAGTGGCAGACAGCCAAGACATACTGTAAACAGACTGCGCACCATTCCTCAGCATAATGAGGAACACAGGGTTAAGTCAACTGCGGATTAAGAAGAATACTAAACAACACAAAGCCAGTGAGCATACAGAGCTCTGCTTCAAATCCCATTCTCTGGGTGAACCCCTGTGAAGCAAAATGCTTAAAAGAAGTTGCATCTCTTTCAGAGTTCACCAATATTTTCTGTCAGTATCAGAAGAGAAGCTCCCCTGGGCAGCAAATACTCCAGTCCTGTTGACACCAGAATACAATCCAACTGGAAACTTAGTTACTGCCTAAAGAGAGGTTCTACCTCACAGAGTGAAAAGCTAAGGGAGAAGTGAACTCAGTGACATTAAATGCTCTAAGAAGGATGCACCTGGACAGGCCATGAGGAGATTCCTTCCAGAGAGGAACACATACAACATGTTCCTCAGGCAGGCAGAGCCAGTCCCAGTGTGGTTTGAAGTGCTTTAGCTTTTACTCTTCTGAGTAACAAAGAATTATTTAAATCACACTATTATACAACATGTTTTGCTGACACTTGTTATTTGTTTCTGCTTTCTCCCTGAAGTATGAAACAGTAGAAGCTTGCAGTCTGCATACTGAAAATGTCTTAATTCAAAGACCAGAAGCTTGAGTCAAGACAGAAGTATACACAATTCCTTTTCTTAAGTAAGTCCTGTTACAGCAAGCTTGTGTTTTATACAGTCTGACATCAATAAGCTTAGTACCAACGCTAAGAATCAAATTACTTCAAATTAACCTCCCTTCTGCCAGAGAAGTTCTTCATTTGCAGCAGTGCTGCAGTTTCAGTATGAAGATAAGGGTCAGATTTTGACTTGATGTGCAGTAGGCAGAACCTGGCTCTAAGGCCACATAGGGCAGAAGCTGGGTATGGACTCTGTGTTACTCTAAATATCCAATTATTTACTACAGAACATAAGAAGAGCAGATTATCAGTTTGCGTGGAGCTTTCTGGAGTAAAAACTATGTAGAAAGGCTTTTCCACCCAAGGTCATGCACATTGCCCAGTTTTCTCATTGGTTACTCATATGCAGATTTCTCATTCTTTGAGAAATGTATTCAGTTCAAGTACCTTAAACAACAAACCGCATTTACAATGTAATAGTATATATATTATATATATACATATAAGTAAAATGTATTTTTTAGAAAATACCTATGAAGTTAAACGTATACGGAACTCTGCAGACAAATCTTTATTTAAATGTAGATTAGATAAAAAGCTGACATCTTAAAGTGAAGTACCATTTTAAGTAAGGACCTACTGTGTATCTTTTTAAACACTAGATAGACATGTACCTAAATGAAATCCAAGGATCTTTCACAAGCAATGACCTGTTTGCAAGAAGATGATTGGAATTCTCAACTAACATGGTAGACTGTACTTTGTACTCTAGTCCTCTGAAGCAAAGCAAGAACAGATTCAGCCCCATAATTCACGCTATTTCTTGACTAAAGTGTAAAAATATTACTTTAAGGGTGTAATTGACTTTCACACATTCTCCACTAACAGTTCTCCCCCTAAGACAAAACAGTTCTCCTGACAATCTATAAAGGAATTCTTTCCAAATGAGATTATCAATGTTATCTGTCCATTTTTCCTCTAAATACAAACATACATATCTCTGCACCAGCAAAATTAATCCTTTTCCTTAATGTCTCATGTTTAATCTGTAAATTCAGTATAGAGACGTTTTCTAAAAAATTCAGCTCTTTAAACGTCTCCCATCAGAACACTGATAGGTCAGTGATTTCCTTTTAACTAGGGAATGACTAAAATGAAATCATTGGAAAGTCTGAGAAATACTCAGCTGTGCATTTATGTAATAACATAACCCTTTTTTTTTTTTTTTTTTTTTTTTTTTTTAGATATAAGTATTTTAGCACTGCCTCGCAGTCATAACAGTCGTGAGAAAGACAAGTACTTGAAAACCATTGTTATAATTACTCCTAAAGAAGCCCGAACCTTATTTTCTGGAGCTGTTTTACTTACTTACTTTTGATTGCTTAATTGAACAATTCTGAAAGAAAACATTTCAGCCCAAGAAACACCACTCTTACTCTGATGGTAGTACAGAATATACAAAATGAACAAAAGCAGTAGATTAAACCCTACAGAAATAGAAGTCTGCACAAACTGATGGAGGTCTCTGCTGGAAAGGCTGAGAGGGAATCTTAGAACTTCATAAGCACCTAAAGCTTAGGAGTCAAACTGATGTAGGCAGACTCCTTTCAGTGGTGAGCAAATGCAGAACACGGGGCAACAGGCAGAAACTGCAACACAGGAAGTTCCATATTAATACAAGAAAGAAATTCTTCACTCTCAGAGTGACACTGAGTTGTAAGAGGCTGCCCAGAGAGGTTGTGGAGCCCCCTTCTATGGAGATATTTGAGACTCATCTGGATGCCTACCTGTGCGACCTCTTGTAGGGTGCCTGCATTATCAGAGTGGTTGGACTTAGTGATCTCTGGAGGTCCCTCCCAACCCAGGGGTTGGAATTTTGTGAATCTGTGCTTCAGTGTGTGAAACTCAGAGGCAAGATGTGTAGCGTCAGGTAGAATATTTACTCTGCTAGGTGCACTTTGAGGTTTCCACGGCTAACACATTTGCCGAAATGCATGATACTAAACAGCGACAATAGGATTCATAGCAAATATTCAGAAGCATATCACAAACAAGTTCTGATAAATTCCTGGCCATAATTGAAAAGTTGCTTTCCACAGAGGCAAACAAACTTTCTTGTGTAAGAAAGCAGACAACAGAAATTCCTTTTCCCACAGTCAGCTCAAATCTCTACCCAATGCACAGGGGAAATAGATAGAGCCATAGCCAGTACATTCAACACTCAGTACTCGAATTGATGCAGAGGTCCCAGTCAAACTTTTGCCTTCAGCATCTAAAAGACTGTATAGTAACTGTGGCATACATTTAGAAGCTCAGTATTTCAAATCTTTCCAGCTAAAATGAGTGTCCTATCATCACTTCCATAGCAAGAATCATAATGTGACTGTTCCTTTGTAACATCATGACATCAGCTTTCAGTGAAAAATACAGACAAGAGCACTTGAAAGAGGTGCTGAAGTTTAAGGTGTTTAGAACACACTAGTTGACTTTCTCTTGGACACGTTGCAGATGTTTGTTTATTACAAACATCTTACGCCAAAAGCCTACACTGAAATTTTCACAAGCATACCTAATTACACATAGCAGGTGCATAGTGGTCCCTTCAAACAGTCCTTTAATCAGTTTTAGGCATTGTTAAGCACCAAAATAACTGACAAAAACAAAGACCAAAAACAGAGCCATAGCATCCTCCTAATAACTAGGTATCTTTTAACACAGATTTCTTTGCATTCTCAAAAGGCAAAGTACTGATACCTCCTATGGAAATACAGTAGCATACTTACCTATGTATATTGGCAGGAATGATGGAACAGCTCTGGAAATGCTGATTCTGAAGATAACATTTACAAAATCACATCAGAGCCAAGGGAGTTTAAACATGAAAGGACTTACCTGCATTTCAATTTGGATAACTAGTCATCTGTCTTTTAAATGAGGTGATTGAATCTTACACAGCATCCAATATTAATTTAAGTACCCATGATACAAGAGAGCGACATACGGTAATATGAGAGCAAATACTATTCACAGCTTAGGGATAATTCTCTGATTTGCTAATTAGTCATTTTAACTAACGAAAACGGTCTTTCCCAAGGAACAGAACAAAAGCCAAAGAGGGAAGTACTCACATTCCTTTGAGCCGCTGCCACATTTTCTCTGCATGTCCTCCTATTTGATACTTTATAGAAGTGCTTTCCAGTTCACGGGTTGTTTCCGTTGCTCGAGCCCCCATCGTTACTGTCCTACAGTGATACAGTTACAGTCAGGCTCAGCAGTAAGTAAAAGCATTCCTCAGTCCACTATAAATGTCAGATGATCCACGCATGTTAGACAGTAGCAGCTTTCACATCAAAACACATCAGAATTACAAGAGCTGAGGGATGATTCTGCCTGAATCGCTACTCACTTGGGTAGAATAATCCACTCTTCCCCCCCCACACACCAGCACAGAGCAGCACACAGCTCCTCTGACCTCACGAGTCTAATCCATACGCGTGAGCCAGCTACTACACTACCGACTGCCTGCACAGTCTCCTTCCTCATGCACTTTGCCTGCAGTAGGAATATGCACAGAAGCACAAAAGATTCCTTAAAACAGGCTATAATGCATTGCTACGCAGGATAAATGTGCATGGTTTTAACAATCCAGAAGGAAAGAAAGCCTGGCTTCTCCTCTGCAGGTTGAAGAAACAGGCTGCAATAGGAAAGCAGATGGTAGGAGCCAGTATCAGCCACATCACCCTACAGAGTGCATGTTCAAATGCCAGCGCTTTCTTCTCTTTAGATGATCCCAAATTGATTCTTAAGGAGTAAATATCTACCAGCTTCTTGAGAAGAAAATGACCGACTAATGTTAAGTCGGCAGTGAAGTATAAATCCCTGCAGAAGAGAAACTGAAGAGCTCTACAGGTTGTTACTGAAGGAGTATGCTGTAATGATGACTATTCACCTTCTCCTAGCAACTCCACACAGTAGGTTGCTGTCAGTTTAAGTGGTGGAAAATGCAGCAGCTGCAAGACAGCCTGCTCAGCGAATCCTGCAGGACAGCACCATGCTTGTGTCTGCCAGCAGAACTATTAAGTGCAAGCAAACAGCACAGGGGTTGGGGACTAAAGGATATGCCAGCCACACAGCACATTGCCAGGGCTGCCTTTCAAGTGCAGAGCTAAGCACCTGGGTGTACAGCCAACACTGGGTTTTGGAAAGGGCAAAGGAGAGGATTTCCTTGCTTGCCCAGCTGCAGACCTGACTTTGTAGAGTGCTTCCTGTACTGTGGAAACAGCACTGCAGTGAATCAGAAACAATCTTCATTTCTGAAGCAAAAGCCAAATAATCAAATATTTCACAGACTTCTGTCAGATACTGTGTTTGTTTCACAAAGAGCTGTGCAAGAAGCCAGGCAAGAGGAGGGTGCCAAGTGGCAAACAACGTGCCTGCTGTCAGCAGCTGCTGGTGCCACCCAGCCAGGAAAGAAGTACTGAGTTGGGACAGACCATTGTAAACCAGGGCCCCCAGACACCGATTTGAAGGAGCCTAAGTTAGAAGATTCATATCCCAGAATGGCTTTAATTAGACATCTTTATATGTATTAAGTGGTACAAAGATGTGACCTGATGAGAAGTTCCCATCTGATGCAATTGGCAGAAAGGGTTAAAGCATTAAGTACTTAGGATCTTACAGAAAAATAAAGAAGAGGATCACTGCTTTGAAATAATCCTCATACTCCTCAGAAATTTCTTATCAATTTACTTTCTCCAGGATGCTTTTCTCCTGTACAAGTTACAGATTTAAAACATCCCCTATTGGAGTTATAAAACAGTATGAGATGTATCTGTCATGCAGTGATCTCAGGTGGATAACTAAACTCTACATTTCATTTACTTTTCTGGTTTTAACACATGCAATTTTAAAATGGTATTATTTTGGTGACTTTCACTGAATTATTCCTGAATCAAACATATAATTATAATTCCTATAAACTTTACTATCAATATCCAAAAACCACTCATGGGATGAGAAATCTCTCTTATAATTTTCAAACAGCATCGTAAAATGATGACGACGCAAACAACTGTTTTTTCAGCAATTGCAAAGCATTTGCTTGGTTAAAAAGGCAGCAGTACCTCTGAAACTTCTCTGAGACTTCCAGTTCTGTTGTGGATGGAGTCCTTCCTACAAAGGTTGGGAAGAGTATAAAGACCTCTTCAGGGAATAACTAATAAGAATTCTCACACTGATCTGGGATCTTCCCTCTGGCAACTCCCAGACCTCTGAGGCAACTCAAAGAAAACAAGTATTTATAGAAACCACATTGACCTCTAGGGACAAAGGGGAATTTTAAGGGCCTAATTTTTCTCATAAAGTTTTCCCTGTTCTTATCCAAATCTACAATGTTAAGAGTAGTGTAAGTTGTTCTCTCCCCAGTCCCCAAGAAAATAAGCACTGGAAAATATATTGCTTTGATTTACTGGAGAGAAGTATTATCAGCAGGTAACATCCCTCCTGAAGGAATAAACCACCCAAATACTGCCATGAGCAGAGATACACCCATGAACTTTACCAGAACTCCACAAAGGGAACCAGGTTCCCTGTGGGCCCACAGTGCTAAAACAGAGGAAAGCCCTGCAACAGAATCATCTGGCCAGGCTCTGAAAATGAAAGAAACAGCAGGAAACACATAAAAAGAGATCAATAAGTCATTAGAAAATCAAGAAAACTAAGGAAGTAGCCCAAGTAAGTGTTCTGCATGCTCCTAAGGAGAACAAAACAAACTATTAAAAAAATAAATAAAATAGTTACGTTATTATCCTGGAAATGTGAGCAAATCTATCCTCACAGAGGCATGAGGAGAGGAAGAAAAGCTGCAGCAGCAGCTCCCCGTGGGCTCACAAGGCAGGAGCTTGCTGCTGGAAGAAAGGACAACCTGAATTGCCCCTGTGCAACAAGGGATGCGGGGAAGGAACTACAGCTGACCTGACTTGCTCAGAAGTACACATCTGCTGTACAAACTGATGTGAAGGCGATCCAGAGTACTAAACAAGAAGCAGATATTTTAGGAAGTCAAGTCAACCAGAAAGATAATACTTGAGATGCTACATTATACTAATTTGCTTTTTTTCCCCCAACTACTACCTGTTATTCTGTTCTCCTGCTCCTGCCCTAGCTAACCTTTCCAATATTGAATACTAAGAGACCTTTACTGCTATTCCAAAATCACAGTTAGTATGAAAATGACTTACATTAAAACAGGGAAAATCCTGCAGCTAACCTAATGAGAGAATGGCTATGGAAACTAGAAAGGGCTGAGTAGGTTCTGATGAGAAGAATTAGAGTTTTATTTTAAATAAACCCCTTACGTCTGGAGAGAAGTTAAATATACTGCTTTATTTGAAATTGTCTTCACAACCCATAGGTGGACAATAAGGAATAACAAGAGGCCTCCAGGTGACTCACCAGGTTCATATGCATTCCCCAGATCTGATTGCACAATCGTCCCTGCAGAGGAGCTGCAAAAGGGCTGTGAACGAATTAAGGAATGTGAAAACATCAAAGGGAAATAAAGAAAAAAAGAAAAAGTATTTTTAAGCAGACACAGAAGGTACTGGGTCTGACTGGATCTCTATGCCCTGGCTTCTCAACCAGCAAGCACTGACACATTCACTTCTTTGCTGGGTGTGAGATAGTTACAAGTCAGGAAGTTAATTACTGATAAACTGAATGCCAGTGGGTTCGAGTATGCCATGTTAACATCTCATTGCTCAATCTCAGCCACTAGCACAAAGGGCTGGATCACCAGGGTGTGCTTGCAGCATTTCCTTCCAGCCTCCCCAGTGCCTGATGCACTCACATTTGTAATATGCAATCTCCTTCTTCACAAGCAAAGTCTAGCTAGCTTGTTATGCCCAAACGTGTTAATTGTTAACCAGTAAGAAGCATAGTGGAGGAAAAAAGAATATCTACACTTATTAAAATTGAAGGACTTGATTTAATACATAGGTCTTCAGCAATTTGGCAGAGGTAAAATAATAATGTTACAGTAATACTGTCTCCATACAATATGTGAATAAAATTAGCAGTCTTACATAATTGATGGATAGCCATTTGCGAGATTCACACATGCAGCCTACACTGTATTGGCATCAATTCAATAAAGTAGGTAAAAGCTGGGATTGATACAGGTTGATAATCATCAACAATCAATGATCAGATGACCTAAAAAAGGAGAACCAACAAGGAGAATCTTCCTTTTTCTTTTTCTCTTTCCTTTTTTTTTTTTTTTTTTTTTTTCTTTTAAATATGTTTTGCTACATGTGATTTGCTGTATTTGGGGTTTCAACACTGCTCAACTGCCAGCTGCATGCTACATCCAGCTGCAGTCATACAGGAACTAGTCAGCAGAAATTCAATAGTTAACTTGAGTCAAAACAACTTTGATACGTGAGAAACGAATTGGATGTCTGAGTGAAAGTGGATGGAACGGACATAATAGTTACAAAGCCTTCCTTGCTATGATTCCATCATAACCTTTCAGTAGTTGTAAAACTTTAAGAAGCAAGAGGCTGCCCTTTACCTTGTATAAAACACATCACTAGAGAACCACTGAAAACAAAGGTATTTCAAAATAAGAACACACTAGTTTGTAATAGCATCAAGCTGAAGTTTAGGTACAGTCACATACATAAGAAACTTCAACGAAAATAGAACTAATTTATAAGAGCCCCTCAAGAAGTGTTTTGGCTGAAAAACAAGTATGATTATTTTGGGGAAAAAAAGTAAGAAAATAGGAAACAATTCTAAAACTGGCAACACTGCAGAAATAAAATGCACAGATTGAAATAAACTGTCACAGAGAATCATAAAGACTATGGTTTGCTTTATGACTACATGAGATTGCTACTTGTCAGTGGCAAAGAGGGCAAGGCTACCTACATAGTGTGGAATCAACAGTTGTAGAATAATATTAATTTGCTGGATTAGATGTGCTCCTAACAGATCACACTGTTTTTTTGTTAAATTTCACACTTTTTTTTGTCTCTCATTTAGGAGTATTCATGAAGCCATTATAACTTTGATAATCAAGTATCAAAAAGGTAATGGTAAGATAAAAGTATTTTAATTCAAAAGCTGTGGTTGACTGTGGAAAACTAACTACCAAGTTTTTGGCATGGGTGTACAACTCGGGAAAGAGAGAGAACAGAATAAAAGGCGAAAGAAGAAAGGAAAACTGGATGTGACAGAGCATCTGCCAGTTTATCCCACAGAACTACATAGGAGGCAAAGAAAATAACTAGCTCATGGTGCAAGATGCATGTGCGCAAAGCCAGCATGGAGCACAGCTGTCCCAGCTATCTGTTGTCCAGAGAAGTTATTTCTAGCATCCATTTTGAACTATTCAACAAAGAAAGTTGTTCACTTCAGATATATGTTACTTCCACAAGGACCATAGCAACAAGAAAATGTCTCTTGATATTTATAAATGACTACGATAGAACAGATGTCAACAGAGGGAAAAAAAATCTTTATCACAAACTGAAAATGGAATTTGGTGAAGACTGAAAGCATAAGTTATTCCAAAAAGGACCAGGTAATACATTAAGTGAAAGTCCAGTAATGGCTGTTAAACAAAATGGTTCAGATGCAACATTCAGCTTACAATGCCGACAAACTACAGAACATCATTAGGTAAAAAAGCATTATCAGAGAGGGATCACCTTAAGTACCTACTCTTCATTATACTCCTTTTCTGAGTACCTTCTCCTGACCACCACTGGAAACAGAATACTAAGTGAGTGAAGCATGGTATTTCTTAAGTCCTTACTCAATATGAAGGTGTATAAAAATATTTTTCATTCATTTTAATGTTTAAAAACAAACAAACAAAACAAACAAACAAAAAAAAAAAAACAACAAAAAAACCCAACTATCTGTAGATGCAGTGGTTTTCTCCATTTATGAAGGAGGAATCTTATATAACACCTCTGCAAAATGCCTTCTGTTGCAGTTAGCAACTAAATGGAGTCATTGGTACTGTATATAAATGCTAGAAATGTAAATACAGAGTGTTTAACAAAGAACCAAAAACATGTTCCCTACAATCCTTCAAACTGACTTGGATGATACACTGTATAGTACAAAGCATACACAAGATACATAGGATGTCTGAGAAGATCAGCAAATTCAGCTTTTATTTTCAAAGCTTCACAAAAAAATTCCAGCTGTATAAAATTCATACTGACTTCTATAGAGTTAGAAAGAGAACTGAGTATTACTAAGCACATGACATGACAGGGTTGGAGTACACACAGTATTATCTGATTTAGAATAAGTCTGTTCCAAATATCTAACACTTTAGGGACTTGCTACATAACTTGAAAACTAAGCACTGCTGAAATCAGAAGGGTCTTTTGTTAGCATATTCTGCATTTTAACCTTAATTCCAGCAAGATGGAATCTAGCTTTTGGCTTTAAAACATCTTAAAAGATGAGTGGAGTATTCAACTGATGGTAAAAACTGGCAGTACATTTAAACATTAGTTCAACAGTCTAGCAAGCAACAAGATTAATGACAAGAGCAAAGCTCACTGACGGTCAGATGTTTAGTATCACTTAACTGTGTTTAATATCACTCGAGCAGGCAAGTTCAAACAAAGTGTAAAGGTAAAGTTTAGGGAAGCTCAAATGTTGCCCCAGTAAAATATCCCTCTGTCAGGTTTTTCATATCAATCCATGATTTGGTATAAATACCCTTGAATATGGTTTCCAATAAAAACAAATATTGTGATATGGACTTAGGGAAAAAAAAGGAGTGGAAAAGAAGAATGAGACTTATTCAACTGAGCTTATGGGATCCTTTTTGGGGTTGCCTCACCCTACCTCTCTTTGTTTACTTATTACTAGAATCTAAGTTGCCATTTCCTTGAATGTGCTTCCTGCCTGTATTCATCTCCAGTGTAATTTCTGAAAGCTCTGAGGCAGTTGCCCTTGAAACAGAGCACAGACTGAGCATAAAACAAGCATGGCTTTAGCAGCTTACAGATGCAAAAAAACCTGAAAAGTTTCTGCTTGATCTGACATGCCCACCTGACCAGGTCCCTACTGCCATAAAAAAAGGGCACATTTCAGGTTTTAATAACAAAACACAGGAAATGTTTTGGTGATCTCAAGTGAACACATCTGCCCAATTTTAGTGTGTATGCAAGTTAAAGTCCAGATGTAGACAAGAATAAAGAATAGCACAAGTATAGATAATTGTAAGTAAGGAACAGAGCATTAAAAAAAATAAAATAAAAAAAAATACAATACTTATAGTTTGGTAAGCTACAGTGCTTTTTTATGCCTGTTGCATGCTAACACTAAAAAATTCAGATACCTAGGGTAGACAAAGCAGTAGTTAGATGAATTTGTAACAAACACAGTCTAGGCTAGAAATGAAGGAACGTTCTCCAGCTACGAAAGTCAAACACTGAAGCTGGACATCCAGGCTAACAATGAAATCTTTTCTCCTAAAGCTTGAGAAATGGACAAGCAAAAAATCTGAAATCAGAAACGTAGATGGTTCCCTTGTATATTTATTTATTTATAGTATGTGTTTTAATTAGCTTGAGCTGAGATATTCTAAAATATCCTATGGAAAGAAAAAAAAAAAAAAAAAAAAAAAGGGCCAGGAGATCCCACAGAGAAGCAATGGGTCAGCACATTATAAGCATGCAAGCACTCAGCTACTCACAGGAGAATTCTCAGCATTACTAATATCAAATTTTCAATTCCACTAATGAAATGCAGTCATTTTCTTACAAAAAGAGAAAATGTCCTCAAAAACATCCAGGCTACTAGTTCTAGAACCTCTCTGGCAAGAAAAAAGGTTTGCACTTCACTCAAAATGAAAATATTGCTGTTTCTGACTATCCAGAAATGTCCTATAGGATAGTACTTATATGCATAGTTTTTGGTTTTGTTTTTTTTTTTTTTTAATCTGAAAAGCATATTGTTTCACCCAGGCATGTGCACTGCAGCACACTGATGAGCACACTAATTTGACTTACAAGAGCAATATTATTGGTGAAGTAGACCTTTACAAAACACTGATTTTTTTTAAATATAAAAACTTGCCCTTTCTTTCCAGGTGACTAAGCTGCCATTCCCAACATTAGCATCTTTACTCTGTTTTCCTTTTTTTCCTCTTTTTTTAAATACATCTTCTATACAGTACATTGTTTCCTCTTCTTCATACCTGCAGATCATTTTCCATTTATGTCATCTTGTTCATAAACCAAACTTCTTAAATCTCCAGCAACAAGGCTCATTCATCACTCTTACACAACTAAAACAATCGTCAGTGTTTGTTAAAGTAACATTGTGAAATCAGCATCCCAAATAAGCTTTCAAAAAGTTTTATATTCTGCATTGCTACAGCTGCTTTCTATGAAGTATCTCAATTGGTCATCAGAAAGATGAAATGGGCTTTTTCTCTGCTTGCTTGTTTGTTTGTAATATTTGATAACAAGAGTATCTTATATTTGATAGCTGCCAATACTGATAAGCTCATCAATAGGATTGTCCATGTATGTGCCTGCTAACAAAAGATGAGCAAATGCTGAAGAAAAAGCCTGGTGTACATATAAGAAAAATGCAAACAAATAATAAAACAATCCAGGGAACTAGAGGTTTAATTTTAGTTTGGAATTAATTTAAGCATCTTTAAATTGTTAAACACTTTCAATTATTTGATGCTTCAATGGACATTACTTGAGATGACAAAATTATCATCACAGCAATAGGGAATTTAGAAATGGAAATTAAACCTGACATATTGACACATTACGTATTCTGAAAGATCCAGAACGCTGAGGTTGGGGATTATTTCCATAATATTTCCGTATTTACAAATATAGGTTATTACAAATACAGAATAAAAACAAAAATGAAGTGTTTCTACTCTAATAAAACAGACAGTTTTCCCAGAACATCTCCTGTTGATATAGCCTTCTTTGTTGCTTTCTGTGGTTTTCTTTTTAGTAATGCTGGGTGTTAGGATATGAGAACTATTTGTTATGAGTATTTGCTATTTTGTGATGGAAAAAAGAATGGAGGAAAATATGATGTCTTATTTTAACATCAATACTCAGTAAAGGTTCCATCAGGCACGAACAAAATGTTACCAATCCACAGGCAACATTGCTAGTCTGATACAAGATTTTAATTAATGTAAGTTTTTATTTCAGGCTACAAAATTTTCCATTAACTGTAGTCTGAGGATTAACAGGACTTCCTCAAGATTATATGTCCTCCTTGAGGACTTGAAGGAAAGCCACTAATAATTAGTCAAAACAAATCTACTTCTCTGGTACCTTACAGATAATCAGAGTGTTTATAAAAGTGGTCCAAGTAATTTACAATGTTTAAATAATCTCAGTGAACTTTATGGAAGTAGCTTGTATTTACATATGCAGTAAGTACTTCATTTACCTCTCACATAGAGCAAAACTTTGGTAAGCCCATATCAGTTTTAATGAATCTATAAACTAAGGTGTTCTGCTTTGGAATTTTCCTTGAGAAAGAGATCACGCAACTTAGACAGTTCCTCCACCTGGGATAAGGCCTGACTTGACTCTCACTGAGGTATTCTGAGACAGGAATTTTACACAATAGGAATATCTACTGCAATCCTATTTTAAAGGCAAGATACTACATTTTGGTAGGAAAAATTAAAAACAGGGGGGAAAAAGTGCTTTAGTCATTAATTTTACACGTTTATTAAAAGCACGATACTAACTTTAGGTCTAAAATTCTTGCAGACATTTACACTAAGTGGTCAGGGCTCAAGCTGGAACTGAAGCATTTCCTTGAATAGCATTGTGACTACTCAAACACTGCATACAGCCAGAAAAATATCTTCTTTTCATTCAATAAACTAACACAATTCCTGCAACACGTAGGCTATAAAGTCCTCTACAAAAACAGCCAGCACTGCATAGCTAGAGAACAAATACAAAATTAAACAAGTGTAAAATGAGCCTCCTCCAGCACCTTCCCCAACTAGAGACTTTCTGAGCCAGGGACTGCGTTCAATAGCATAGCTCCTGGGCCCTTGCTAGATTTATTCCACATGAACTTGCCTAAAACTCTCTTGAAAACATTTATTCATTATTCTCCACATCATCCAGAGGCAATCTGTTCTGCACTTCACTAACACATTACAGAAAATTTACTGTCATGTGCACATTTTAGGTGTACTTCATGCTATGGGATATCCCTACCTTCTTCCATTAGTGAAACATTAGATAATAATTTCCTGTACATTCGCTGTTCCATTCACACTTTAACAGTATTCATACAGAACGTGTAAGAATGACAGAGTAGCATAAAATTGAGGTTGTTGTCCGTATTCCTCCTAAGAATTTCAAATGCTTCCTTTGCTTTTTCAAAGCTGCTGAGCCCTGAACTGACACTTCTCAGATGACAGCCGGAGAACTGGGTCTAGGTTTGGATTCCTTCATACAAGAAAGCCATGGACATTGTGACATATGCCTAGCAAATGGCCACCAGGGGATGTGGAGCTAATGACAAACAAGGAGAGGCAGAGGGACATAAACCTGTTCAGCCTGGAGAAGTCTCAGAGGAGACCTTTTTGCTGCTTAGAGCTACCTAGACAAACAAGACAGAGAGGGAGCTAAGCTCCTCTGAGAGGTACAGGAAGGAGAAAATAAACAAGAAGAAACATGAGAAACCATAGAATTCTGGGGGAAAAAATACTACAAAAGAACACTATATCACACGTTGTTTCAAAACTGGGGCTGGGGAAACCCAGCTTCAAGGCTGGACTAGCCAAGTCCCCGAGCACCTTGACCTAGGCCTGGACAACATGACATGCAGAGGGCCCCATCAGCTGCAACTGGGGCTCTGGAATTCTACCAGATGGCAACACAGTGCCAACATGGATAATGCTGCATTAGCAAAAGCTCTGCTCTGAGTTGGCAATTTACATTTCCAATTACTTAGAAGTTACTTTAAAGAAATACTTGGAATCTGCACATTTCACATTCTCTCCAATAACAGGATGTATACTATATAATTTACTTGCAAAATTCATTGCTGCAGGATGCCATTGATTCAATTATGTCATTAAGATATTTAGCAGATTAAATATAAATAATAATGACAGCTGTTATTAATATAACAATGGATAAAAATAAAAAGGCTAGCAATTTTCAGGCTTTGGATCATAAGCATATCACCAGATGGAAAAAAACAGAATTATCTTGTTACAATAGAAGATCTTGGCCAGGTAGATGTAATAAACAATACGATCAAAGAGAAAGAAAATGGAATTATGCAACCATTTTGCAAAGTCTTTCTTATATACCGTTTTCACTATTAAACATATAAAAACCATTTTGAATTATTTCTTTTATCTCTGAACGTAAGGACTAGACAATGCCTTGTCAGTATTTATTTCTCTGCCTTCCTATTACTCATTCCTCCAAAAACAGATACATATACAAGAATGAGAACAGTATGTAAGAGACAAACAAATATTGGATGTCTTACTACTCACAAATTATTGCACACACCTATGAAATCCAAGGTCTTGTATGCAAAGGTGCCACAAGATAAATTTTAAAGGTAATATTCAATAGCTCAAAATGAAACAGTTCACTCAGCCTAAACAAAGGTTAAAAACATTAAAAAGTCAAGGTCTGGAAGAATTATCTGCTTTGTTTAAAAAACACATTTAAAAATGAAGAGACCTTAGCAAATTTAATTTGCTACAGCTGACATCATTACTGGGCTCTGATTCAAACTCCGAATTTAATTTCAGTGAAGCCTTAGTAAAAGTAATGCCTTCTGCAGATTCAGAGCCATCCAAATAACATTATCTGCTGATGACAATAAAAAGTAACTTAAACAAATCCTTAATTTTAAGAAATGCTACAGAAACTGTATATATAAAATGTATGTTGAACTGGCTAGGTACAAGATTTTAAGCCATTGGGTGTTCCTTCCTGTTATCACGGCTTATACACTTCAAAGTAAGTGTCAGCACAGATTTGAGTCCTTCTGAGTACATTTTTAGTTCTAGACATGCATATGCTGTGTGTCACAATTCAATTACTTTGATATATTGAGACTGTGAAAATGTACTTACTACTGCAGTGAAATATATGGCATGATGAGCAGAGCACAGAAGAGAGAATAGAAAAATCCATGCTGGGGAACACTTCTGGCATGACCTACCTTTATGACATTTAGCAAGGTTTCACATTTGTGACAATAGTAAAAGGATGATTACAAGTCATTTTATTTATTTGACTTTTTATGGTAGATATCAAAAATGTACTTTCATCATCCCTGTTATTGACCTTGCAAAACTGTCAGGAAACTGCATGAGTTGAACATTTCTCTGTAAATTTTTATATTCCAATTTTGCTCAGAAAATTTATCTAAAAGTACACTTGGCAGAGCACTATGTAATCTCACAAAAGACCACACTGGAATTTCTGCAGATTGACAGAGCTCCAAGCATATACATTTGCATTTGCAAAAAATATTACTTGCATGAAAAAACAATCATATTTGTTCATACAGATTACTATTTATTAAAATCAAATACTAACTTACATAATAGCTCACTGATCCATATTTGTGCATGTTTGTATAGCTCACAGGATTCCTATCAATAAAACATGAGTATAAATGCTTTTCATTTACAATGAAACATCTACATCATCTATATTCCTTTTTCTTTTCTTTTTTCTTTTTCCTTTTTTTTTTTTTTTTTTTTTTTTAAAGTAAAGCTATGAAAAACAAACCCATAAAAGTGCCAGTAAGTATTAAAAACCTTCTCCATTTCATTCTCAGTTCCCTATCTCCTTCTCCCAAAGAAAAAAATCCACTTCCAGGAGCTATTTTCATGGAAATGTTTTCCTATGCATTAGACTAGATGCAATGCAAAAAACACTTTTGCTACTTCACTCATAAAGTCAGGTTATTCAGCATTGTCCATGGCATTCCAGTCAATTACTGAGAAAGGACAATGCTCATCACAGAAAAATCTTCTCACGTGTTTTCTTAATTTTGCAATTCTAGTCAATAAACGTCTTCACATTAATCATAGAATCCACATAGACAATAAGGATCATCTAGTCCAACCCCAGCGTTTTCCCATTACCCTTGTTCAGTCTTCATCCATCACTTCCTAATAAAGAAAAGTGGGGAAATTTTCTTCAGTTATAAACTTTGCCAATGGCAGTAATACAGAGAAAGAGACAGGAGATGAATGTTTTAGATTTCCTCAAGAGATCAGGAAGGCGAGGAAGCCCTCGATGTTAGCACAGACCAAATTACAAAGGCCAGCCTCATTTACTTGATCAGAACTATTTAAATTGGGCTATAGTCTTTGCTGAAGGCAAATAAACCTCAGAAAGTCTTTCAAATTATTTTTTCAGATAACAAAGCCCAACCACGTCAAACATGAAACCATTCTGCTTTAAAAGTTGTGGACTGAAAGCTGCAAGGATTTAAAAGACAACACCACCCACCTTGTACAAGTTTGCCAAATATGGTTTTCTTGGCAGATAGAAACATGCTAAGCAGTGTTTTGTTACTTAATGAAATCCAGGACAGAGCCAAGGGGACCCAATAGTAGGCCATAAATGGACAGGTTCACCAAGGCCATTATCACAGAAGCACAGAATCTCAGAACCGTAGAGGTTGGAAGGGACCTCTAGAGATCACTGAATCTAACCCCCTGCCAAGGCAGGCTCACTTGTGGTTCACTTTACCCCCATTTGAAATTCAGAGCTTGTTCATACCCTGTTTTTAACAATTGTGAGGTATTTGGCATTCAATAAAACTCAGGCAAATATAAAAGGTTATAGTATGTGATAAAAGGGCACTATCTAGCAAAAACAAAGCAGAAGAAAAGAAATGGACAGCTGTCACTGTGTTGCCCCACCTAGTAAGTTAACAGTAGGCCAAGTTATCAAGGGCTACACAAGCAACTTTACGTTTGGAACTGGTGTGCTGGAAATTTTAAAATTACATCATCATAAAAAACATCACAAGTTTCTTACAAGCAAAGGTTATTTCCCAAAGTGTGTATAAGATTTTGGCCATGTAGCTAAAAACAGCAGCTTAGGAAATATATTTTGCAATGCAACAAAAGCAATGGGAAGAAAACAGTGCAAAGTTTACATTCAACAGTCTTGCTTCTGGTTCAGTGTAAGTACTAATAGACCTAATACAAAATCTTCATAAATCCATGGCATCTCACAAAATATTTGTAGACATGCTGAGGAACTTAAATTGAAAAGAAACAAAGGAGAAGTAAAATGTCAGTGACAAAGAAAACAAGCAATGGGAGATAGAACCAAAATAGTCATCACTCTAATCACAGTAACACAGTGACAATTTTTACCCATAATCTGTTCACTGCCAGTCACTACATAAATTGCCTTCAAAATTCTAGAAATAACATGGAATTAAGTCAAAAGAGTTCTCCAATGAAGAATTTATGCTCTTTAAATAGCTTCTAACTAGACTTGGCATTTTCCTTAAAAGCTAAGAATACACATCAAGAATAATAACCATGAACTTACAAGACTGACAGTCATCTGAAGAAATTAAATCTTTGCATTTTATTCTCCTATTCTTTTCATTACATTGTCCTCCTCATACATGTACATTTAGGACTTAATCACACAGAAAACAGCTATTTGCTTCCAAGCCAAAAATCTGTGCTGAATATAAAGTGTAAACAAGAAAATAAATTTGAAAAACAATATTTTGGACTTTTAATTAACCAATACAGAAAACATCTTGGAAATTTGCATAAATTACTCACAATTTCAGAAAAGCTAATTATGAAAACTGTAACTATGATTCTACTTCGCCAAAGTATTTAATCGAATAATTTGAAATCCATGAATATCTATTTGAGGATGTTCAAGCAGACAAATGTCTGTTTGAAGTCTGAATATATAGATTCAACAGGGTAGTTCTGTCTACAGCAGCTGTTTGAAGGTAATTGCTAAGAGTACAACAAGCAGGCTGCTGTGGTATTGTTGTCTGGGAACACTGCCAGGTAAATGAAATGCCGAATCTTTGTTAGTTTCTCTTAAAAAAAGAAAGAAATGCAAGTCCACATCAGAGGTGGCTGTTGGTGGTATGGCTGTAGAGGCTGAACCTTCCCACCAATATTCTATTACATTTTGTTACCTTGGGACAAATGGCAGCTGAGGGACAGTCTGACAAAATGGCATCTAATATGTAAGTGCTTATGAAGCAAAGGTGTGCCATCAAATTGTTCCTTGAGGAAAAAGAAAGATGAAACCACTGACATTCACTGATGCTTGCTGAATGCTTATGGTGAGCAAACAGTGGATGTGAACACAGTGAAGGGGGGGGGGGGGTTGCATTTCAGCAGTGGCAACAACAGTGTAAAAGGCATACCATAGTCCAGACAGCCACGCAAAACTGTCACACTACTAAACGAAGAGTGCCTCTATCAGGAGTCATCCTTTTGTACTTCCTGGAACAGGGACAAACTAAACTGACTGCTACATTGTGACTATAACTACTAAGCTGAAGGCTCAACCCAGAATCAGACCAGCGAAGAGGGCACTTCTCTTATTCTCTTACAACACAGTAACTCCAGGCCCCATGCCACTTTGAAGGCAGTGGAGCACATTGCCAATCTCAGCAGGACTGTTCCACCACAGCCACCATATAATCCAGATTTGGCATTTTCTGACCTCCATTTGTCCTGGCTGATGAAAGATGGACTGTGTAGGAAGCATTTTCCTAACAACATCATCATAGCAGCTGTGAAAGCAACTGGTCACATCATGCAGACTCTTCATCATCACCAGAGAAAATGCATAGCTAATAGTGGTGACTGTGCTGAAAAACAGCATTTTGTTGCTGAGATTTGTTTCTATTATAGTGCAATTCTGCTCTCTGTAGTTGTTCTACTTTACATGGAATAAACTTACAGAGCAACCTGCATACATTAGTTCAAGCCATTAGTGGTCTGGGTCTTTAGCTGAACCTTAGATCATGGGCAGTACGAATCATATAGATCCCACTGAAGATGCTTTATATTACCTAAAGTCATTATGTGCTATACACCTTGTTTTGTTCTTCTACAAAAATATCTTTACAAAATCATCCTGGTTTTGTCACAACAAGCTTAAAACTGGGAAGAAAGAGAAATGAAAAAAATCATCAGAACTAAATATTACAGTAAAGCTTGGAAAATATTCAACGTACCTTTACTCTACCTCTTAGATTCAAAGATATTAAATGAAATGTGTTACAGACCAGCATTAGGACACTGACATTCATGTTTATTTTAACTGAAGAGTTTCCAGTCTTACCTTCTTATCTACAGTCTTATTTATATGAATGAATCCAAATACTAATACTGCACTAGAAGAGTGGCATAAACTGGCCTTTACAACAGCAAATTCATAATATTCAAAATGTTCTTAGATATAATAACTCTCTTATTTGGTCCTGAAGGAAGACCACAGATGGAGATACCATTTGCTCACACTATTCCAGTGCAGACTATTTAAGTAGTCAACTTGGTAGAACACTGTTCAATTTGCCTGAAGATAAGTAGATTTTAAAATTTCCAGTTGTTAAACCTAAAAGCAGTTCCTTTTTTCCTTAAATTGCAGCATGAAAGTTCAAAGAATGTACAGACCAAAATCATAAAAGATTCAGTTACAAATTAAGCATAGTCATCTGTATGAGAACTCTGAAGTTATATTACCTGCTTACAATCACATTGCAAATACACTACTGAGGTTTAATGAGAGTAAAACTTTACTTGCCTGACAAGTACAAACTGGACAAGTGGATGCATCTACCAAGTGATGAAATGATACTGTAAAAGGTAAGAGAAGGGAAAGCTATTTGCTTTGTGCACAGTACACAAAAATGTAACTTGAACAGGCACTTAACCCGTCCCTGCTTTAACAATGAATCTTCAACGCTGAGCTAAAATGAATCTTTCTCCCAAGCAAATCATTAGTTTTTTGCTACCACTAAAAGTACATAGGCAACATTTAACTATTGTGCAAGAAGAGCAATCTGAAAAAAGAAAATACATCCTTGTACTGTAAACAGCTGCACACAGCAAAACTTAAACAAGTAAACAAAGAAATATTACAAATCATTCTCTTTTCCACCTACTTGCAGACAACTACTTAGCTGGAAAATAAAGATGGAAATAGCTAATGTTGCATTTTAAAGGAAGTTTATGTCACAGAACACTGGCATTTTGAGGGTTGATAATATATCGGTTTTTGTATGAAAATCATTTAATTGAATTTGTGCAATATGTAGCTTTCTGTAAATACAAACTCAAAGCCAGTCCTAAAATTTACATTCCATCAGATAATCCCAAGAAGTCTACCTGTAGCCTGCAATAATTACAATTGTATTTTCTTGCACAAGGACATGTACTGCTCAAGTCTGTTACTTTTAAGTCCATTTTTCATTATGATGCATAGTATAGAATTATAATATTTATTGTTTTCAGTTGGTTTATTCCATCATTTAGCCATTCAAACCACTCCTCCACATCTCAAACTATTCACTCTGGTGCACACAGGTGTGAAGAAATCTGTGCCCATGAACAAAGTTTAAAAGCAGTACATGGCATTCTCTCTGTATCAACTTACAATCAAGAGAATATGACAGACTATTCCTCGTTATTTTCAGTTGCCTTTTCTAATATTACTCTATCAAATGACTTCATAAATGGACTTTGATTTTTAACACAAACCACACTAATGAAATTCCAAGTTGTTCTTTACTCTTATATATTTGTTTTCTTGCATCTTTCTTCCTGTGATAAAAGGATGGGTTAGGGGAACGATGTCTTTAAGGCTAGAATTATTAATGCCAGGAGGCTCCCTAAAACTGTTACTTGTTGGCCAATACTTTTTAGCCAGGAAAATAATATGGGAAAGAAAAAAAGAAGAACATCACACACACACTTCCTTCAGCTCTACAGTAGGAAGCCAGGCAGTAGGCAGAGTTACACACAGAGGACTTTCAAGAAAGTAAAGTGAGAAATTTATTGCAATAGTGTCTGCTATTGCCATGTAGTAATTTTAATTTCCCTTGAAGTGTATCTGATGATCATTAGTTAATGTGTATGATTTAAATCTTGTGTTGGGATGTCTCCTTAATTAATATACAGCAACTCAGAAAAGCAGCAATGGGGGGGGGGGGGGGGGGGGGGGGCTGGGGGGAAATTAAAAAAAAAAGCTACAAGTAAATATAATTTGCAAAAACAATTTGTGACCAGAATACAATTAAAACCAACCTGTCTGTTCTTAGGCAATTTAAATGCCTCTCTTTTTTACAAATTAAGAGCTACTCAATCTCAGTCATGGCAGCCTACAGTTTCTCACAAGGAGAGTGGAAGGGCAGAGATGATCTCTGCTCTCTGGCAACAACAAGACTCGGGGGGACAGCCTGAAGCTGTGCCAGGAGAGGGTCAAGTTGGGAAGCAGGAAAAGGTTATTCACCAGAATGTGGTCAGCACAGGCATAGGCTCCCCAGGGTCATGGCACAGTGCCAGAAGCATTTAGACAGCGCTTCAGTTTGGGTTTTTGCTGGATCCAGGAGTTGGGCTTGATGATCCTTGTGGGTCCCTCCCAACTCCAGATATTCTGTGATTCTGTTATTCTAAATAATTTAAAAGAAAAGATTTTGCCTTTTTGCTTTACAGCATTAGTGTTCTACATGCCACTCATAACCACAGGGCAATGCCCCAAGTTTTGCTGTGATGACATCTGCTATGATTTTTAAAACCACCAAACCATTTTCCCTGAGAACCCCTCAGGCATAAAAGCTATTTTCCACAATTGGTTTCCATAGATACAGCTTTTTTTTTTTTTTTTTTTTTTTTTTAAATTAATCGGAATGAAAGACTGAAAATTATTAAGCAAATATATAATCAGAAACTAGTTAATATTCCATGCTGTGTCTGTTTAAACAGAGTCCCATCCTGAACATATTTAATTTTGAACAGCTAAGGCAGAGTGGAGTAGCATGATGCGACCCTTTCTAAATGGAGACTTTGACATTCTGGTTCAAGAAAGAAGCACAGCAGAGTTATCACTTAAGACCATGACTGCTGACCATACTGAAAAAAAATAAACAAGTGCTGTTTATGGGAGGAAAAAAAGCTGTCAGAGACCAAATTAAAGCATCATTTCATCCAAGTATCTGACTATATTCAGTTTAAATCCCAGAAATCTAAACAGATAGACATGAAGGGGATAGCGATCTGTCATTCCATCAAGTTAAATGGAACAGCTTTGGAAATACACATCCAAAGTAAAGGCTGCCGCATCTTTAGCGGAGACAGTGATTTCAGCTTTTTTACTCACTCTGAGTAGGATAGCAAAGCAAAGCAGATGGGCTAATAATTATTACTGGCCTAAAGCTGCTGCACTGGCTTTCCAGGGCAGGCAAATTCAACCTGAAAACTTCAGAACATGCACTGAAGTGTTTGAAACATTTTAAAGGGGTGAGAAGTGCCAGAAGTACTCAGAACTCACAGGCATTTTAAAATAAAAAAAGTTTTTTTAAAGTGACTTCCACAAACCATCTGTCTCCCTCTTACCCTCCCTAAATAACTGAACTGGTAGTATTATCTCAAGAGTATATGCAGCATTTGGAGATATAGAATATAACACAGTTACATCCCAAAAAGAGGAAGAAAGGAAACAGCACTAAAACCAGTCTCTAAATGTCACTTTCTGACATCAAGGAGTAAGCATGTCTTTTCATAATTTGTATGCTAAGAACAGATTAGGTGCCTTAAGCAACTCAAAGCAGGTGAATGGTGAATTATGCACGGCTTAATAATACTACATAAATACCTGAAACACCTTGATCTGGGCACGGAAATAGTACTTCTATCTTTCAGTGCACAAAGTGCTTATTTGCACAGAGTACAGACAATGGAATCCTCAAAAAAGGAAAAAAGGATAAAAGAAAGAATAAAAAGAGCCAGCATTTGTTCCACAATTCTTAGAGAAGCCTGGGAAAACTGTACTGTTTAAAGCTCTTCCAGCCACTCCTACACTGACTACAAAGTCAGTTATCTTGGTGTTGCATTCACATGAGACTGGTGTAAGATACTCATGCCAAGCGTCCAGTCTTAAAATATTCAACAGTATGAAATGCAACTTCAAGGTGCCATGAGGAAACAGTGGTGTCACATGTAAATACTAATTCTACAAATTCTCTGTGCCCATCTTGTATTGTAGATAGTTACAGTTATTGAAAAAAGCAGCAGGCTGCTGGCCCTACAAAAAAAGACATACATCACAGGTGATTCTAAGCAAAGTGATGCTTCAGCTCTGTTCATAACAGAAATAATTCTGAGCTTCTTGGTGTTGCTGGAGCTGTAGTGTCTGCCATGACAGTCTGTCACACTGACAGTTGTGTTGTTGTTGTTTTTTTAATTTCTCAAGCAAGTCCATCAGCAGTGGGCAGCATTTCTACAGCAACTCAGCACAATTGGAGAACTGTTAGGCAATACAATGCCATCAGCTGCTTGATGTTGCTTAAGCTTATTGTAGTTCATGCTGTCTGTAGTCATCTAATTAAACACTCCAAAAAAAAAAAAAAAATAGCACTTAATCAGGAAGCTGATGTGGAAACAAGCTGTCTTTGTGGGGGAAAAGAAATAATCCAAATCAGAGTGCAGAAGAAAATAAAATAGATGGCTCTTTTTGTTCTTTTGCAAACCTCAGTATAAAATAGAAGATGACTTCCACAGGTTTCTGAAATAGGAGTACATAATAATTAACATAATTGATAAAACTAAGTGGAAAATCATATTAGAAAATTTCAACTTCTTGCAAAAATGAAACACTGTTCATTTCAGAGAACCATTTCAATTCATATCACTGCAACAATGTTAAGCTTGTCTGTACTGTACTAGTCTATAAAAAAACAATCTTAGTAGCTTTCCCTTAAGAAAATCCTTAACGTAGTTTAGGGATGCAAATAACTGGTAGAGTTACCCTTCATTTTGGCTACCTGGAAATTTGAAAACGAACTGGTAGAGAGATAACGCATTATTTCACACATGAGGTAGGTTCTTGAGGAAGCATGTCAGCAAAGCAACAAGGGCAAATGGACTGGCACTGCCTGGGATGTGATGGTTTTGTGGGGGTGGGGGGGGGGAACACCAAACCAATCAGCTTTGTCCTTTGCTTTGGCACAACGGAGCAATAAATTCAAACAATTTTTAAAGCAAGGACTGACCAGTGAACTGAGAATTATTGTCTAATAATTCATTATTTCATCTGCTTTTTCTATGCTGTGTTGAGTATATACTTGTAGGTTTGGAAAGAGGACAGAGTCAGAAACAGTACCTTGCAGAAGAATTCCTCTATGTTCAGAAGGAAATTCCTACTGAAAACTTCCAGTTTACTGCTAGTTCTTAAAAGAAATGGATAAAGGCTAACCACACAAAGTTGACATGAAAAACTACAAGGAAAGTGTAAAAAATAATTAGGATTAGGATATTGGATTTCTGAGTTTGTTTCCCTGCTTGTTCATTTTTTTAAAGTATGTTGTTCCAGATATGAAAACAATTTTCAGAATGCGGTAGGTCAAAGCGTTATAAAGAAACTCCAACTTCTAATCAAATGTGGAAGGATCTCTTCTGGCCTAATACAGTTTAAAAAAAAATCCTGAGTGGTTCATTGTCTGAAGTATCCCATCACTAATCTTTCAAAGAACCCTACACCAGATTCAGCAAAAATATGGACTTACCAACCTGAGGAGATAGGGGAGAAGATCTGGCTGCTTTTCCCTTTCAGGAAAACAATTTTTAAGTGCATCTCTGAGAGCTCTTCTGAGCTAGAAAGTAATCCAGAGTGCGAATATCAATTAACTTGTACAATTAAGCTTTAGCAAATGATAGGGAATCACATGGGAAGTTTTTAATACACTGGAGAAGCTGAGGTTAAATGTAAGAAGTCTAAATAGGTAATAAATCAGTGAAAGGAGAGCAAAGATGGGTTTGAACCCATGTGGGACTGCCAGGCAGCAAAGATGATCAGGATGTTAATATTTTAGTAATTACTTTCTTGTTCATATTTCATTAGTAACACTAGTTATGATCTGAAGCAAAGGAATTTATGCACATTTCACTGCCAACAAAATTATTTGGCTTTTAATCTGCTAACACACAATGATAAGGTTTTCAGTCTCATTTCTTTATTGTTTCATTTCTTCCAGCAAAACAAATGGAAAAAACTGATGCAATAAGTCTTTTCAGACTAAACCAGTGCTGAGTCTAAACAACTACTACATTTTTGTTTACAGAGTTCAGAACAAATCCAGGAGGGTCCTCTGGCCTAGCAGCCTGTTGCTTTGTTCAAGGTTACACATCTCTTGTGCCTCATGGTCAGCTAACAATCTTGTTCTTTTCCATACCTTCAACTGCTGGGCCATCAGCTTCTAATAGAAACATTAATCCATAGAAGCATCACCTTACCTTTTCAATTATTAAGTTTTCTACTGTTATTACTTTGTTTTACATGATCCTTGAGGTCCCTTCCAACACAGGTCATTCTATGATTCTATGATTCCATGGCTATCAGTTGTCTGAAAAGGAAACAACTTGATCCCTTTCAGATGAACATACTAAAATATTTCAGTTTTCTTTCCAGATTTAGTAATAATCATTTTCTAGCAGTCATTTCTGTTAACTACCCTGGCTTTGCTTCCACATGCTGTATCATGTATCAATATTACTAAACACTGAAGGAAAGTGTTCATTTAGTATGAGGGCAATAATCACATTATCTTTAATTTCCGATTAGAAAATGCCTGCTAACACAGAATAAAGTCAAGCAGAAAACAACATTATTATGAAACATTTAGTTTAAGATAAAGATTGTGAAGCAAATGCTGTTTCTGGTGGTGAATCCTTAAACTATCAAGAAATCGTCAGGATTGGATGCTATTTAGAAGTTATTTTAGCAATTAGCGAGAACACAGTACTAGAAATTGCTTTAGGGGCAAAAGAATGAGCAGAGGAGAAACAGCTATTTGGTTTCAATTAAACTGAAAGATAAGTAACATGAGATAAAGTCCAAAGATTTTCAATTTCAGAAGTACAAACTTTCATTATTAACAGAATGATTTTGAAATAAAAAACTTTGAGACTCAAGCATGGAAAAAACCCTCAATGTTTCCTTCAATCAATGGCTCTCAGACTCCTTTCCTGGTGAAACATCAAGCAGTAATTAAGCATGGCACAGGATTGATCTTACGTAAGGGTTGCATCTACAGGACTGGCCATATGGTTGGGAAAACAGTGAGAGACAAGAGCTCCTTTTTGCATTTCACAGTTGTACTATCTGCATCTTTCTCTATGGAAAGAATATATTTACATACATTTTTAGCTGCAGTAAGTCATAAAAGTGCATATCTACACAGAAAGGCAAGTTCACCAGAAGTTTTCTACCATCCGTTTACCTCTTTTCTGTCACCTGTAGACCTAAATGGAAACTTTAAGAATATTACTGAAGCAATCTGCACAAATGCAGACTATTGCTGTGCATTCTTAGACCACTTTGCCTGATTTTTTATTACTACAAACATGGTACTTCTAATCATTTCCCAGAGGTCTACCACTAATGAACAGCCTGTGCACGATGGCCAAGAGCCTGCCAGTAGCTGAGCACCAGTCCTTCTCCATGGTGCCTTGGTTTAGAGAACAGCCATCTATGACAAGGACTAAGTTGCTCTCCAAACACAGAGACAACATACAAAGAGCTGTCCAGAATCACAACAGACCTAGTCTACCAACATAGTAATGGAGCCCAGGCCAACTCATTACTCACTGTGTACAGGAAAGGATCCTGTGACTATCTGAAGGTCTTCCATCTGAAGATAAGCCTGTACCCATACTGTGGGTGCACTGAATTATACAGAAGAGAATATGAAGGTCTTTCAGCAGTGATGGACAAAGCCACCATAAAGGACAGGTCATGTCCCTGTATCATCATGTCTGACACTACTAAAGGCAAAGCTAAAAGTCATACTTACATCAAAAACGGCTCACTAAAGCAGCAATTTCACCAGTCTTGAATTTAGGATAGAAAGAAGTTAGACCACAGCCCACAGTATGAGACAAGAAGATGGGAGCGGTAGAGGTGAAGGGCTCTCTAACAGCAGGAGTCCCTGAAAACATTCTGTCTGACTCATTTGGAATCATTCTTAAGCTGAGCAGAGAAAACTGAGTCATAGATGACTCACCCATTTACCAGATGGGAGGAAAGCATATATGAAATTTGGGACTGCCACTTGCTGCACAGTGTATCATGAGCTGCCACTGCTTGAGCCGTGAGTCAGCTTCTCCACCACAAAACAGGGAAAACACAGAGCACTGCCTGCAGAAGCAGTGCACATTTCAACTTGCTGGCTGGTGTCCTCAGTGAAGTGTACTGCAAAAGGTGTACAGAGGTGTTTAGAACCTACTACTGCTAAACAAGCACAAGTATTTACTGGTCTTATCTATATCACAGGTAACAACTTTTACACATTGAAACAGGTAGCCAATAAAAATCATTTTGTCACACCTATGTTTCAAGATAACTTTTTACCCATTAAATACATAAAAGCATTTTGCAACCAAAGCAAAAATGCTCATTAGAAGCTGGGACACAATGCCAGAAATCTGTAACCTCCCCCCTGTTGTTCTAACAGAAGTAGAAAATTAAAGCAGAGACAAGGCAATAGCACCATTTTCAGTGGTACTAGTCAAGTTTTGGGATTATGCGCTTCACCTTTAATATCAGAAATCTCAGATAATAGAAGGACTTCAGGCTGTAGATTTACATCAATCTCTTAATTTGACTGCACATTTTCTGCACTGAAAGCCTCTTTGAGCTGCCTGTGTACATACTGAAAAGATCATAACATCCAATTTAATCTCTGAATCACTAAGCAGTTTGCTCTTGAGACTGGAAAGCTATAAATCAGCTTCAAACTGACATTTAAAAATACCTCTTGATTCTGGTCTGACATCCCGCAATTCAAGATTAGTCAAGGGCCCATCAGCCTTGTACTATTTTTTTTTTTTTTACTCGCTTGATGTCATAAGCTCCTCAGTCAGATGTATCTGTAAAAACTTCTGTCTTGTTAGACTCGAGTCCAAGCATTCCAGACTACCACCTGAGTAACTGTACCAGCATCCCCAACAGTGGGTTATTTGAGACTTTAGCAGAACAACACAAGTTTGACACACACCTGACACAGGTGCTAAAGGTACATCTTGGGAATTAAAAGTATTTGGGAACCAGGTAATAATAGGTGCTGGTTTAGGCCAGAATTTCAACTGCAGTTCATTGTGGACACAGTTCACTGTGGGTATGTCCTTCTAGTCATGGTATGGTTACCCTATTGTAAGTATTATAGGGATTTTTATCATTCCAGTCCAAACCTCCACATCATGCCGCAGTAATCAGCTTAGCATGGGTTCTGGTATGACCTAAAGTACAGTAAAGCTTGGGAGTTATTTACAAAAAAACTTTATGCATTTCCTGATATAAGTATCATGGTCTGCATTAGCAGTCAAGTAAATCCAGCTACTCATGTTTTCAGGTTGCAAGGAAAATTAAAATTACAAACATGGTACCAGCCTGCCATCTAACACAAAAATCAACATCTATCAGGCAACATGCATATGAAAATTTAAAGCAAGAGATTAAAGAACGTGAAACAAAAAATTCTTCTGCTTGAAAAAGATTCCATGTACCTATACTTGAAGTAGAAATATTGCTTCTACTTTACATTTAATAAATAATGCTTGATGCCCAGAAATACATTAACATTATCACTGGAGAGCCTTCCAGATTCCTGTGCCTTCTCCTGCCTTTATTCTCCACACTGGAGATTTCCAAGCTAAATATTTTAAATATTTCAGTAAAACTTGATTCAATCTCCATTCAGAACAGCAATTATGTTAAGAAAAAAAACAGAACTATTCACTTTCATTGTTGAAAGAGTACTTTGAACTTGCTAGAGTTCTCTCCATCCATTTCTTTTGGAGATGATTTTTTTTTTTTCCTGTATATACAACTGCAAATCTGAAGACTGAATTTCAGTTATGTCATCCCCCACTTTCTGGTGGTAGCTAATTTCAAAAATATAATATTCAATATGGGAAGAAATACCTACAGCTGTGGTGCTCAAACACAGCAACCTTGATCAAAAACTTCCATGTAACTCCTTAAAAACTACCCAGCCAGTTTGATTTTGGTCTTTCATTCTAAGTCTTTCTGGACAGGGACCCACAACGAGATAGAGAAATGTGATATTTATGGATCATTCTTGTCAAAAATACATACCAAGCAAACAGAGACAGGTGGCCCCAAGCCTTCATTCAGTGCTTCAACTCTTTTCTATACAGATACTACCTTTTATTTATCTATTTATTTTCCCCACAAAAGAATGAGAAGCATACAACATGTACAAATAGTCTACCTTTATTGGCTACTAGCTGCCTTGTGACTTGGGAAACACACACCACTGAAGACGTTCATTCAGCCTTCAATTCAAGCAATAAGGTTTCTCAAATTTAAGTACACTTAACAGCCTACTTCTGAAGTATCCAAAAGTACAGGGCCTAATTAAAGCACAGACTCGGGGAGTAAGAATTCTACAAGGTATTTGTTTATTGCTCTCTCATTGATCCCTACATGCAAATCAATTACACTATCTGGTGCCTTATCTTTATCTATGAAAGACTTGCATTCAAGAATTTCAAAATCCACTTGTAACTCTTGGGAATGGAGTATGAGAATAAATATGTTTTTGAAGTGTAAGTTTTGCAAATAGAGATTTACAGAAACTGTTGTAATTACCATTAATTTCTCTTTGACTGCTAAAAATGGTAGATTAGTAAAAAACCTTAAAGATTCACTGATAGACAACACTTATTTGACAAAAGTGGCACCTCTAAAAGAACACGGTCCAGAAACTCCTGAAAGAACTGAAGCTTGAGTTTGACTGTTCTCCCCCAGAAGACATGCCAATAATTACTGAATTTTCCTCACTTTCAATTTGAGGTATGAGTGGTTGCAAACTGCTTTAAAGTTCCTCTTTAAGTTTCCTTGAAGAGTGCAGTAGGTTTCACCATAGAATAGGTACCATAAAGCCTGACAGTGTGAGCCAAATTGTCTACTGTAGCTATCTGGAATGAGCATGTGCTGCTCAAATTAAATGCAGTCCTTCATACAGCCACAGAAGATATGTAAAGTTACAGAGGATCTAAGGTCTCCTACTGTTGATAATGACTCATATCCTGTATTTTTCACATAAGACAGCAAGTTCCAGCTATTTTTGGTACAACCCATTAAAAATTTCATTTCATGAAGAGAAAATGCTGTCAGCTGCCATTCAGAAGTTGAAGTAGGAGGCCAACTAGCGTGCTACAGAAATTATCAGAGAAAAATACTATAATCACAAAAGAGCCAAATGTTTCCTCTTCAACCCTTTGAGATAGCAGATGCCTAGTCATAAGCAGAATCTTTTTCTTAAGATTTTGCTCATACACAGATCACCATATATATATATATATATATATATATATAAATGTAGTACAACCAATTTTCATCTATACCATTCTATGCTGTGTATCTCATGGATATATCAACTCCTCACATACTGTCCCCAAAACACAGGATGAGAGCGGGTATGCTTTCACTGCTCTTGCACTGGGTGACAAAGGAGCAGTGTATGTGCATGCACTTGCCTGCAGCTGATTCATGCTCTGCTCAGCATCTTCCACAAAAAAAGGGAAAGTACTCTTTAAAGGCAAAGCTATGGTTTAGGGTAGTTTTATTAAAGCTTTACCAATCTGATCAAAGAATTATTATTTGTCTCGTCAAAATGTGATATTAACATTAATAGTTCAAATCCTACTAAGTCAAGCAGGTATATACAAGCTCTCTGCTGTTTGCTTTTTTTCCTGGTGTTATGATCAGCCTTCTACTACCCCTTTGGGTCACATGAGCACAGGGGGAAGATTTCAGTGTCCCAAATCTTCACAGGGAGGAACAATGGTGGAGAGGTGATGTGGGTTACAGTGCAGCAATGTGGGTGACAATGAAGTCTCCTTTTAGCAAGATGGTTTCTTCCTCCTCAATCTATAGGCCATTTGGGACTATTTTTATATTTTCTAACAAGTGTTTACGCCTTTTTCACTATTAGTCTAAAAGTCTACCTTATATCCAAATTCACCAAGCACACTGTATTTCACATGTATCAACTATTTGTTCTTTTTTACACTTAAAACCAGTTTTGTCTGCTTTCAAGTACCAGTAGTAGAGTTTTGACTCAGTCTCCAGTACAATCTTGCACTTCTACTTTCAAGGTTTCTGTTAACACTCAATGCCTGGTCTGAAAGGGCTCCTTGCACCCCACATATAACAGATGCCATGTATGCTTCACTGTGCTATTTTGCAGGCAAAAACACTGCAGCTTGAGACACCTTACAGCACAGTTGCTGGTCATTAGGAATGAACTGAAAACCCATCTGAGCATTCCACTGGTATCATTGTTTTAAAATCAGGCTATAGACATCATAGCAATAGCAAATATCCCACCAACAGCGCTGGCAGATGAGAAAATACTTAAGTTCAAAATTACACAGATTATCACATGCACCTGCTGGGTCTGACAGTGAAGTTTATCTATTTACTTCAGTAATCAGTAATGCAGGAAGACACAAGTACAACCATTTCTGTTGGAGCCAAGACAAGCGCAGAGTGCAAGGCTTGCACAAACACAACGAAATGAACAATCACTACTCATTTATAGTCACACAACATACTTCACAGTATTACTTCAAGAATTTGGCATAGCCAGCTTCCAGAAGGAGATACTCATTTGTGGCATGGCAGAAACCCTAAAATAACCATACTATTTGTCAGACTGGCACCAGACTTTGACAGAGAGCTAGAACATTGGTCTTGCCCTCCTGAAAATCAGATGCCCATTTCTGACTGCTGCCACATGCAAAGGATTTGTGACATTGCTAAAACCCTAAATGCTCATTCCTTCACAACGATCAAGGCTTACACAGCCTGTCACCACTGTCAGGATTCCTTAATAATACTTTGGCTATGCTTCAAGCACATCCTACAGCAGTCCACCCAAGCACACATCTAACGCTAGCCAAAGTGAACAAAGAAGCTAGATGCTGTCCCCATCACACACAGCTACAGCAGAGCATTCAGTTCCCTTTCTCAGAGACTGAAAACAAAGTAACTGCGTGTCACACTTAAACAGCACACCAAAAACAAGTAGTACACTGGTGGGTTTGTGGATTGTGAACCAAATAAACAAGAGCTAACTAGGGCTTATACACTATGCCAAGTACTTTCTGTGCCAAATATCTAAACCAGGCATTCCAAGGAGCACTCCCCAAAAAGCCTTTTTCTCTTCTCCCAGTTTCAAGTAAGTCACAAAGATAAGTGTACTTTGAAATTGTCTCAAATCTTATAAAAATCAAATCTTGAAGCTCTTAACAAATCCATAATGAAGTTGGAAAGGAATGGAAGTCTTTATTATCAAACTGTACACGCAATCAGCAGTTAGGTCAAGAGTCAGAACTGAAGTCCATTACCACCACTGTATATCTTTTTATGTGTTTTTAAACTCTACAGCACATACTTGATGATATTTAAGCTCTTTCCCAACCAGGCAATTCTATGATTCTACATAACATTAGGTCCAGTCTAGACAAACTCTTAATGGGTCTTGAGGGTAATCAAGAAGTTGACTCTTGGAATGATAGCTAATTTTCTGAGGGATATAGCAAACACTCTTTCAGAAACAATACCAAGATACACTCTTCAAAGAAATAACAACTTAGATTCCAGCAGTCAGGCTACCATACAGTGCTGCTACTTGAATCTGATTTGCACCTCAAACATTTTAAAACTATTTCAGACAGAATACATACTGCTCCATGTAAGAAAGAGCTCACAAAACTAAGGGCAAACCGAAATTCAGATTAAACTTCCTTTTAACACATTGTTAAGTGAAATTGCATGAACCAATATCTGTCTTGCATTTTTACAAAGGAGGCATATGCAGATTACAGATATTCTAACCTTCCCAACAGTTTTATGCAGGTGTTTCTAGCTGGTGGGTATTCCCTATAAATATTCTACAAAACAGGGGGAAAGAACTAGTTACATAAGAACTAATCTGTAGCAACTTAAAATAAAAGCTGTTATTGCTGTGTAATTTCAGTTGTGAACCAACAATTCAGTGGTTTCTTAAAAAGGTTAAAAGAAATTTCTAGGTAAAAGTGCTGGCTTTTTCACTATGCAAGTAGAATATTAAGTTTTAATTGATTCCTTGCTTTTTCAGTTATAATTTGACAGATTTATTGTATCCAGATGCTATACACTGTTCATATTTCACTACAGATACTACACAGCTCCCAGCTGTACCATTTTGTAGACTTCAAAGTAGTCCCTGATTGCTGGGGGATGGTTTATGAAATCAAAATAGTCCTTTAAAAATATCATCATACAGTAAATTTTACAAGCACTGAGCTTCAGTTGTGTAGGAAATCAGGTGCTAGGAGACTTGAGAATAACACTGATCTCTCCAGAGTACTGTACTGCCACCATCATTCCCACTGCAGTCAACAGGAACTGTGTGAAAATCAATAGCAGAGCATTATCCTCTGATTAAATCCCTTGGAGATTATGTATATAGTAAAAGAAAAAAAACAAACAAACACAAAAACAAACAAAAAAACATCCTTTAAGATCAGTATAAATACAATCCAGTATAAGAATTACCATTTTCTTGCTGTAGAGAGGCTGGAAAGGACTCCTGAGATCACCCACTAGCCCCCCAGAAGGCAGATAGGAGATGTCACCACTTTGTTATGGGGCCCAAAGGACAGCTACTTCATGAGCATAAAGCATATGCATTGCTTTAATCTATAAAGATATGCAAATCAAAACTGAAAATGACAGGACAAAGTACAAAATGACAACAAGTAAGAAAGGGTTAACTTTTCTGGCTTAGAACTAAGATTATCCACATCAAAAATCAGCAATTAAAGAGTAAAAGGAAAGGCAGCTGCACTAATGAGTAGAAAAAATATTTCTCTTGTCAGAGGGGGTGGAAGTCAATTCTCAGGTCCAGTTGTGCATGCATTTCTGTTTCTGCTATTGAGTGAGATTCTCAACTGTGGAATAGCCACAAATGGAAAGTTTTCCTAAACCTGGATCTTGCAATTCCATTGTGGAGAAGAACTGATCAACAAGAGAGCCAAATAAAATGAAGTTGGAATACATACACCTTTCAATTAGAATAACTCAGGTCAAAAAGAGGTCTTTGGTCCCACTTCCCGCTCAAAGCAGGGTCAGCTATGAGGCCAGATTGCTCAGGGCTGTCGCCATCCCAAGTTTGTAAAAATTAAATCTTCACGTGGCTCCTCTGAGGTGCACATATATCAGCACAGAGCCCGAAAAAACACCAGTGTTCCTGATTTAAAGTCTACTGCTGAACTGGAAAAATATGTTGAATCTGCCAGCACTGAGGTCAACAAAACACTTTAGATTCAAGACGCTTCTGAATTACTATGAAACTTCCTGGATCGTGGTTACAGAATATGAGACAATGAATCCCAATCAATTTGTGCACAATGCTGGAACCCATATCACTGTGAGATGCATTTGAAATACTAGTTCTGTGCTTTAAAGAATTCCAGCCTGTATCATAACAAGAAACTTTATTACAGCAACAAAGCAATTTATTATATAGCTTAGACTTAAATGCAGTTTCTAGCTCTAAACAGCTGAGCAGTTTAGCCCACAGGGGCTCTTCAGCCTATTGCTCTCCTGCCTCACCAGCATCAATCAAAGTAATGCCACAAAAGTAAACCTTGCCTAAATTGCGTGTTTGACCAAAGCATATATAGCATGAGAGGAACATTAGGTGAAAACTAGGAATGGGGACAGAGAACTTCCATCCAAGGCCAGAAGGGCTTCTGCTTCTGGCCAGATAATTCTGGAAATGTACAAAAACAAAAAAAACGGTTGCACAACAACTGTGAATCCTACCACACCCCCATATCCTACCAAAGGGTAATTGCAACAGCTTCACATTTGGAAAAAATTTTGTCAGCAGGAACAGTAACTAGTCAAGAAACATTCAATCAAGATCCCTCAGAACCTTCAAAGGATTACAATAGCCCCAGCATGAAAAATCAGATAGCATCTCAGTGTTTGCAGAATCACTAAGGAAGAAAAATAAGTGATAAAACTGTTTCAACAACAAAAGTAATTTATAACAAAAAGCAAGCCCCAGAAATCACTGCATTTTTTCCAGATGATGGGTCTTATAACACAATTTACTCAAGGTATTAATAGCAGTGAGTGCATAGTTTGCTTAAATTTTCATATTTGTTTGTTCTTCATTCAGTGCACTGAATGAAGACCAGAGTTTGCAGCCCAAAATTGCCAACCCCCAACTGATGCAGCCAGGAGACAAGGCCTTCTGTTGGTTGCAGGACACACATCATACCCAGCAGAGCTAAGAACAAGGAATTCAAGCATGGTTCATAGGACAGAAGCAACACTGTCTTGTCACCCCAAGGTGCTCTGAGTGGATACAGGAGGGCAGAAACTGTTTTATCAGATTCAGGTCCCTAAAGAACTGCTGTGCCAACACACAGGTGCTGCTGATCACCTGGAGCTGCAGCTAACAAACAGTTCCTGTGTGGAGGTTCATCACCCCTGCCTAAATCCTCATAAAGAAAACCATATGTCTCAGTAATCAGATAATTAAAACAGTAAGTTCTTTATTGTGCCTAATATTTTAGCAAGAAATTTCTTACTCTCAAAAGTGCTCTGTGTTAGAACATTCCTAACAACACATATTGAAATTCAAGGGTATTTGTTGCTGTGCTACGCTGCAACAAAACTAACATTATTTCAGTGCTATTTGAAATGACTGTTTGAGCCAGGGCCCTGGCATTTGGAAGAAGGATCTCCAGGGTAAAATTACCCATTTGCCAGAGCAAGGAGGGTCGTAAAAGCAGTCTGAATCAGAGGGAGCAGAATTTGAACTCAAGCCTTGAGGCATCACAGTCATCTACTACAGCTTTATTTCAGCTGAGCAGTTACTATCTGCATTTACCCAAACATTTTCTTGCATGTCTGTTGTCTTGTACTAATTTGCTGATCTCTGGAGTTAATCACAGAACAGCCCAGGTTAGAAGGGACCTCAAGGATCATGAATCTCCAACCACCCTACCACAGGCAGGGTCTTCAACCTCCACATTTAATAGTAGACCAGGCTGCCCAGGGCCCAATTCAACCTGGCCTTGAACACCTTCATGGACAAGGCATCCAATATTAACACTTTGAAAACAATCTTAACATGTGATGTCAGGTGTCTGTTGATACTGATGTAATTTAGAAACATTTATTATCCATTTTACCACAATCTTCCTATTCTTGCTGCCTTTAGTATGATTTCTGTTCTTAAATATATGCAACTTAGTTCTGAATTGACTTCTTACTTTATGTACCTTCATCTTTCCATCTCATGTGCAGCGAGATTGTAAAAAAAAAAAAAAAAGAATAAAATAAAAAAAAATGTAATTGCCAACTCTAAAATTAGTGATGCATTTATTGATTCTTTCCTACAAACAGTGTTGACAACACTATGCACAGCTTTTTGGCTCATTTGGTAACTGCAGCTGACTGTTCACCTCCTACTGCAAGTCCAGTGTGTCTGCATTACCTGAAGGTTTTAGAGAGTTAATTTTCTGCTGTTGCCACATGCTGGGAGAGTGTAAGGCTGCTCAGACACAGGGCACTTAGGCACACTTGCCAGCTGTAGTTTAGCTGTTATGATGCAAAATTTTTAAAAAAAGCTGCTAACTCTCTGTTCCAACTAACTTCTCAAGCCCTTAATACATCTTAAAGAATGAGGTAATACGGGTAACTTTCATAATCGCTCTCATTAGAGATCATGAGGGTAGGCAAAGGAAGGAGAATAATCCATGAGTGCACTGCAGCTCTTTTGATACCAAAATACCCTCCCCCAAAAAACACTTTTTTGTATCACCACCCAGAAACACACTAAAAATTAAGTTAAAAAAGAAAGAAAAAAAGAAAACATTAAATATTGCTTGCAAAACATGCCATAAGCTTTTCTCTTCAAATGCGTGAAGCAGGAAGGGCACATTTTTAGTAGCACCGTGAAATTCATGACTAACAGAGAGTAAAAGCAAATGTTTTGTGAAGTCTGAGAATATGCCACGCAAATAACCTTTTCTGTTTTCCAAGTAGTTAAGTTGTAAAAACACTTGAACTGTATAAGTTTTGGCAGTGACGGCCTCTAAAGTTCCTGCATTTAATCACAAACAAGATGCTTCTCATATTTTCTTTTGTTGTACTGGTGATTCATTATTTGTTTTTCCTGGTACAAAAATTCTCCAATTCTAATGAAAATATTCATAACTTGGTCTTCTAAAATGTCTTTCTTCCTTCTCCTTCCCCTTTAAAAATATACAAAGCTCACATTAATCCCAAAGCTAGAAAACTGATAATATCTAATGGGGAGAGTATAAAGCAAGAACATAGGAGAAATACGTCCTGAAACAAAACAATCTAAGATTCACTTACAGGCAGGTTCCAAATGCTTGGATTTTATCCCACATCTCTTCATTTGATTGTGTCTAACTGTTTATATACCCAAAAACAAGAACAGAAACAGCATCTAGCAATAACTTATCAATGAACTATGCGTATTTCACATAGGCTGGTGATGAATCATGTAGTTCATAAAAATGTTGTTACATATAAAGGATTAAGGATTTCTTGCTTAAAAGGATTATCATAAACTACATGAAGTACTGCATTACAAATACTGACTGAAAACAAGAGTATCTAAGGCTCCTACAGTTAAATTGAGGCCTTATTATTCATTCTGCCAATACCAAAACATAAGAAAGTCTCTCACTCTCTAAAAAAGGAAAAATATATGCCCCTGAGTAAGCTCATATTATAAGGATACATAAATTGAATGAATTATAGATTTGGCAAGGAATCAGGAAGTCTTAAGAGGATTTCCAAGCAACAATAAATTGCTAGTTAAAGAAAGCAAGTCACATACATGCATCACTTACATGTTTTGATAGAACAAAGATAGTAAATACTTCCATTATTGTAGCATTTGCTTCTTTTTCAGCCTTTTTTTTTTTTTTTTTAACTTGGAATTCAGTTCTGCATACATTCTGTCACTTAAAGATGAAGGCTTCCCTAAAACATTCTAACCTTTTCACTTACAGAAATAAGAATTAGGCTCTAAAAACAAATATTAGCTCGGTAAATTCTTTCTTGAGCATACATTGAGAAAATACCCTTGATTTTAGCAACAAAAATAAACCTTTCAGCTTCTGCTTCCTCTGTGAAAGCAGTAGCCCAGGCAAAGAGTAAGCAGCTTTGCCTGGCATTTGCACCTACCGCAAGCAAGCACCTGCAAGCAGACACCACAACAAAGCAAGCACTTGGTAACTCATTGCCACAGAAGGCAGCAGATCTCACTTCCAGACCTGCTCTATCACACATCTGGCCACATGTTTGTGAGATTAGATGCAGCACCTCTCTGAAGATATGTTCAGGAGGTTGGCAGATAACACTCTGTATGCTGGTATTGACTAACAAACTAGTCTGCTCTAAAGCATACCTCTTGCTTGGACCTGTTACCTTCAAAGGTTATTGCTAAGTTAACACAAAATCAGCAAGGAAATCAGGAAGCTGAGGTAAAACGCTGAATGAAGGAGCAGGTGCATCAAGAATCTCTACTGGCAGATGGGCTGAGAGTCCTGACTTGAATATGCAGGCTAGTTTAATGCTATGGAAAGTAATTTGCATGCCTACAAGACAGGTATTAAATTATTCCCCCTAGGAGCTGGCTACTTTCAGAAGAGAAGCTTATTGAGGATGGTGAGGAGCCATCTATTAAAGGGACACTTTGGGGGGAAAAAAAAAAAAAAAAAAAAAAGAAAAAAAAGGTAAGGTCTAATACAGGAAATCTGTCTAGGTCACAGCAAGCAATGATTTAACGGCTGAGGTAAACAAAAAAATAGTATACACAACAACACAAAACTCCAAACACTAACACTGTTGATAGCAGTGCTTACCTCTCTTGGAAAGCAGCTTTCTCTTTTTCTCTCATTTAAAGCTTCATCGCCATCACCATATTAGTGCCTAATTGCTGTTGTAGACATAGGGAAAAATGCCTCTACACACAAAACCCCTCTTACCCTCACACAGCAACAGCAGCAGGCATTTACTTTTAGGAAAAGAAGGAGCTTTCAGCTTCTGTGCTTCCCCATGCATCAGCTGTACAGTCATATATAATGCACCCCGTGGGGAAAGCAGAGCAATGAAAGCAGAAAAGGTGAGAGGCACTTACAATGCTTTGAAGGACCCTAGAGATAAGTGGTTATAGTCACATAAGTGCGACTGCTTTAGCTGGTTTACTTTTTAATGCCAGTCAGTTAAGAATGTCCTTCAACAGACCACATGAATCTGACCTAATATCACGTCGCTATCTAAAAGGGCAAATTCCTTCCCAGTACTCCTAAGTAGAGTATTATTCCTGTTTCCCTTGTATTAGTGCAAGCACTGTTGTGGCTAAATCATAAGCTTCTCAGAAAATTGATTTGTCTGGAACTAGACCAGCAAAAGCCATAAAGACTGATTCATTTTCAATCAGAGTGGTTCTTTGCTCCAGCAGACTGCGTGCTCCATTGGCAGCAGCCCAAAGGATGGGGCAAAACACACTGCAGAGCATGGAGGGGAAAGCAGGATCCCTCCTTTCAGCAGAAGCCTGGCTTAAAAACAACACAGCCAGAGACATGCTATTAGTTAAGCTATCTGAGTGGAAATTCTACCCCTGTGTGGTACATCTTTTATCTACCATTAAGATGTACTGAAAAATGCCAGCATTAACGAGAATTACACAAACTTGGTTCCATAATGCTTCTTTGGCAGCAGTGGAGTGCTTATGATCTTCTTTCAGTATGTACGTTTCCTTGGAGTGAAAAGTAACACTGCTCTTTTCATTCTAGAGATGAAACTTGGGATAACTGGTGCACACATAAAACCAAGAGCTTGCCTTGGAGACCAGTATAGTAGCTCAGCAGTCAGTGCTTCCAGATGTGAAAGCAATGGCTGGATGTGCTACTGAATGAATCAGAGGTGGGGTGTGAATTAATCAGTGTAAAAACCTCAGCACGTAAAGTAGAGACACTAAAGGATCTGCAGTTTGAACTGTTAATTTCATTGTCTTTCCAACATATTTCCATGCCAATCTTTAATGTCACTTTCAGGCTTTACAATTGCTGAGGGCTCTTCAGGGAAATTAACCATATCTGAGCTTCTTTAACATCACAGAATGTGAAATGAAAGCATAACCAAAGCTTTTAAACGTCATTATTAACCAAAAAAGTACAATATAATATATTTAGTTCTATTTCTTCTATAGTCACATCTTGATGGTTACCCAAAATGTTACCACAATGATCTATCATGCAGAAGTGGTTATGCTAATCTGTATCTATTTCTGCCATAAGAGGGTGGGGGTGAGAGAAGTTATGCCTTTCAACAAGAAATTTTAATGTGGAAAAATACAATTTATTTTAAAATGTCATTCCTATGACATTCTTGCCTTTTCTTTTGGAAAGTGTGGCTTGTTTAAAGACACGAGCACTTAGGAGCCCACTGTTTCCCAAGGAAACTGAAATGTGAGCCCGATTACTCAAGGTTGCAAAAAGCACAAAAACCTCAAGCATTAAACCCTAACCCTTCTGTTTAATTATCATTGACTAAAAACTTCAGGATCTTTAATCCTTAAACAATTTCCCTTCCTAAAACATCCTATGAACTGGACTTTCCATGAAAGAAAACCTAACTTCTATTACTTTGCAAAAGCCATGATGAAGTTTTCTCTAACCTTGCAGCTGACGTTCATTCTCACTTGTTCTAATAAAAGTATTTTATCAAATCCCACAAAGCCCGTGATTACAATAACTCCATTTGCTTCATAATAATTGCACGCAATTTCAGGAGGTATTCAACTGTGCATAATGACTTAATTAAATCATTCCAACACTTGACATAATAGATATTCATAACGTTGAATTTTGATCCCAGAATTTCCTAGATTTCAACTCCGTGCTTTGAATAGAAGTTCAGTCACATGCTCAGTATTAGACACAAAAGAAAACAGGAAGAGTTACTTATATCAACTCACAACTATGTCTAAAACAATAACAAACTAGGTCTAAAGTGACAGAGAAGTCAGATACAGACATGACTGAGCTCAACAATATTCATGCTGTACTGCTGCAATGCAACTACTTGTACATGAACGAGTATCTTTAAGGAAATGCATGCATTTGAAACTACTGGATACTCTACACCCTTATTTTCCCTCATGATGTAGTTATATCAATGGCTTTTGCTTCCAGCTGGAAGCAACACCAATGCATCCCCCCCAGCACTCAGTTGTGCCAAGGAACTCACAGGTAGCAACATTTCTCTGATCTACATATTCATCCCAGATGATGAAACTTGATTTGCATTCTGTTCTTTAGCATGAAGAGCTACAGTTTTTTGCCTTCTCCCATCTGTATCTACATGGATTTCCTCTTTATTTTTCCTCACTCATTATAATCCAAAAGAGTAACAACTCACAAATGCAAGTTTATAATAACCTCACTGGTTTATAATATACCACACTGAAGATATCATACTACAAGCCACTACATCCAGATTATTTTTGGGGGGGGAAGCAGCTTTGGAAACCAGTATATAACCTTATGCAATAACCAAAATTGCATGTTTTCATGTTACTATCGCTTTTTGTCTGTCGAGATACAATACCATGTGTGGTACACAAAACAAAAGAGACAGAAACATCTTGCCTGTTAAGAATGAAATAGCAAAACATTAATGCCTATAAATCCATAACTGCATTAAACAGATTAAAAAACGTATTTTTAAAATCCTAATAAAATGATAAAGCAGCCATTAACACTGTACCACATAACTAAAGAAAATGTAAATGATTCCTGACACCTGAAATACTTAATGGACCACTTCTCTCTCCAGAAACCACCATTTTCTACTGTTCTCTGCTGTATTACTCTGCTAACATTATCTCCCATGGGAGTTTTGCATGTACAGAAGCATGTAATCGCATGCTACTGTGGTCACTCTTATTAAAAGTCATAGTTCTGTAACAGATACTGCAATACCTATTATCAAATAATACTTAAAAAGAAATATCAGTTAAACGGCAGGAAAAGTGAAACTGTACTTATTAAATAGGATCTCCTTAAAAAAAAGTATAAATAATTCTACATAAAGCTGAGAACGTGGAAAATTGTTATCCTCCATACACACATACATGTAAGAATATGTATATCATATATTCCATATTTTTAAAGCCAGTTGCCTTTCACAGTTAATTTGGGCTTCCCTCATCTATTTCAAAGGTCAATAAGGATTAAGATTCCTTACATTCATCATTTTTAGAATGGTAAAACCATGGCAGATATCAAGTCAAGAACAAGTTATCCACATTAAAGTATACTCACTAGACAATGCTGTAGGGTGTATAGAAAGCACTTCGTCCATTTCTGTACATGCATTAGTTTAACTTAGGACATATTTGAAAGATCAGTCACTATCAATATGCAGTGATTCCTTTATGAAAAATAAAACTTGATGTCAGAACGAGCTTTCCCTTGCTGTGACACTTTCTGTCTTTTCTAAACAAATGCATAATGCATTTAATCAAGTAACCCAAGATCACACAGTTAATCAACGTAGAATATGATTTTATCAGTACCCATTCAGTTTCATTTGCAAAAATAATTAATTAGCTGTGGAATTGCAATTATGGGAAGAAAAATGTGTTATTATCAGTCAGAAGTGAAGCTAGACATAGATCTCACTCATCTCTGGATATGCAAGATCCTGAAAAATTCCCTCCAATCACACTCACATGTAACATGAAATTTTCTGATGTGAAAAGTGTATGTTCAAATCAAGCAAAATATCCAATCAGGAGAATTCATTTAGGTTTACAATTAATCTGAATTGTTGCTGTGTTCCAGAGATATGTGCTAGAAAATAAATGGCTACACAAAGCACATGCAACGAACAGAGATTTAGGAAAGAAAAGGGTCCAATACATTTTGATTGCATGAGTAGATAGGGAGTACTTCCTACAGTTGACAAAGGATTTATCTGGGACTTGAGACATAAAACAAGAAAAATAAAACAAGGCATGTTACAAAAATTTAAGATTTAGTTCATCAGTGTTTAAAAAGAACAAAAAACATTCTGGAAGCTTTTGATGAAATCCTGTAAATAAGAGATTGACTTTTTTAGGGTTAAGATTCCACACGGAGGGGGAAAAACACCTCATAAAAGACATTAACAATAAGCAAATAAAGTATACACCTGCTTGATTACAGATAGACAGTGAAAATATCTGTTTGCAGCAGCCTTCAAAATGCAGTCCTGGACAATTTGTTTTAGAAATATTTGTCCCCACCAATTAGATTAAACAAAATCCTTGAGCAAATTCTGTATCTAGCCTGTGAATCAGCTAGAAGACAGGCACTGGGAACGAGGCTCATCTGTTTACCAGATCTCTCATGTACACTGGCCAGCACATTTCTCTCATTTAAACAGAGTCCAGTCTCAAGAAGTTGCTGTTTACTCCCAGCAGTAAAATATCCCTGAGGGCCCAGCCCACATAAACTTTCTTGGTTACTACAAGGGGCAACAGGTTCCTGTAACTGCTCAAAGACAAATGTAATTTGCTGATTATTTCTCTTGCCACACACTTAGGGTGACTGATAGCTATCTTGGCCTAAGTTCTACTAAGAGATCTCTTATTGAGGTAACCACTCCACCATTTGGCATGTTTTATACATCAGGGGAGGGAATGCAAACAAAATATTCTTCAGAATAACTGTAAATATGTAAAAAATGCTGAGTTATGAGTTTTCCTCTTCTTATAAGAGTAAACTCAAAAGTACATGGAACAAACTAACAAATATCATTGTACACAATTACAGAAAGCTATAAACTATGTAGGTCACTCCAAAAGTAATGCTTCCCATTTATTTCCATGGAAACTACAGCAGATAATGAGCACAACAACACTATTGGATAGATCAAATTGTCAGCTGCAAACCACCATTTTAAAACATAATCAGTGCCATTAGCTGTGCACTGTGAACAAGAGCCTGCATGCTGCTTTTATAAAAATCTGCACTAGTGGATCTGATCCACTGCTTCACAACTTCTATGACCGCATCCTTGTTTGGAAAATGTTGCCAATGCAGTCCACCTTTCATCAGCCAGGACAGACAGAAGTCAGAATGTGCCAAATCTTGATTATATGGCAGCTGTAGTAGGACAGCCTAGATGGGCAATGCACACCATGGTCTTCAAACTGGTATAGGGCCTGGTGTTGTTGCATTACAAGAGAAAGGTTATCTTCTTCTCTAGTCTTACTCTGGTTTAAGCCTTCAGCTTTGTCAGCACTGTGATGCAGTAGTCAGCTGATGGCTTGTCCAGGTTCAAGGAAATTCAGAAGGATCACCCCTTTCCTATTACAAAAAAAACAAAGCATATCACTTTACCCAGTGTGGACTGCATCTTGAACTTTTTCCTCTGATGGAGAATTCACTTCTTGTCACTCCAGGGTCTTCTGTTTTGACTCCAGCTCACAGTGATGACAACACATCCCATCACAATACAGGAAACTATCACCTTCAGCCTCATGCTGGTTCAACATATCCTGACAATCCTGCACACAGTGTTCTTTACCTGGCACAAACTTTGTGATACTCCAACATTGCCATAATTGTTTCCCTATGCACTGAAGATGATATTCAGCTCTATACAGTTCCCTGCTTATAACCCTTCCATTCATACAGATGAACTGATGGAGACACTCTTCATTTTGTGGTGTGACAGTTGTACACAAGTGTCTTGGAATGCCACTTGTTTTTTGCATTGTTACCACTGCTGAAAGGCACCACTCAGCATCTCACTGTGCTCACATCTACTGTTTGGTCACTATAAACACTCTGAATTGACAGTGAATGTAAATGGGTGCCATTCCTTCCACAAGGAGGATTTCAGTAACGCACCTTTGTTTCATCCACACTTCTGTGTCAGACACCATTTTGTCAGGCTGCCCCCTCTGTTGCCATCAGTTATGTGCCAACAAAGTGTGATGGAATACTGGTGGGAAGGATCAGCACCTACTGCCATACCACCAACATCCACCTTTGATGTTATGGGTCAACATAATGAAATAAGAGGCATTACTTTCAGAGCGGTCCTCATAATTGCTAAAAGTAGCAGGACTAGAATGTATTTGTCTTTACTTTCTCTAGAAGAAAGAGCAGTTAGGCTGTATGAACTGCTAATGATAGAATTATCAGTCTTTCAGAGAAGCAAATATTTTTTCTATGGAATTATGTTTTTAAAAGTTTTTCATACCCTCTTAACCTCAGTCCCTTACTACTTGTGAGCCTTGATTTCCATTAGAGGTTCTCTCTCACTCGCATGTGAAAATCTTTACCTCCAGCTCCCGAGAAAGTTTTGAGATCAACTGGCCTATTTTTGAAGCTGAGCTCCAGAATTTATTGAAATAGTGCAAGAATAGTCTTCCACCACCAGTGCCTGAGTACTGTTCCATATATCAGCTCCAGTAAACCGACACCTGAGGAACAGCTAGCATTCAGAACACTCCTTTCTGCACACCGCAAGATCCTGCCTCCTAAACCACTCCTTTGTAAAGATGTTCTCTGTTTAGACTTGCTGTACTCCACATGTAACAGAAAGAGCTACCCGAACAACACAGTCCAGAAACATCTACAGCCAAATCCCCAAATGCAACAGGTAAATGGAGGCTGAGGTTGAACAGGAAAATGACAAACGAAAACCAGGCTTCATCAGCCTTTGTGAGGCAAATTAACACATTACTCTTCAATTAGCAAAGGCTGTAAGTGGCAAGTAGTCACAAAGGATTGTTCACATGTGACAGACTATTAGGCTTCAAGAAGCCTGCCAATTAGGAACTAAATTCTCAGTAACACCGGTACCAGCTGAATCAACTTTAATAGCTAAATTTTTTCAGGAAAAGAGGAAGGCTGATAAACTGTAAGGGTGGGTGAAACAAGAACATTACATGCATAATGTATTGGTTTTTAATGTACAGATGGTAACAAAATGTACAGAAGGTATAAGTGAATAAGTAAAGGAAAAACTCACCAATGGTGGTGCCTTGGCTGAAGAAGCTGGGGCAGTCCTCCCTGGTGAGCGATCTCCAAGAGATACTGCTCCAGTGGGAGTCAGCCCTTAAATGAGGTCTCAGAGGGGATGGAGTCAAGCTCCACCCCTCCCAGGAGCACAGCTACATCACTCTCACCTGTGCTCCCACAGCTGACCCCATACTTGCCTCAGCTGATTAATCAGAGGTTCAGGCTGTGATTACCAATCTCCCATACAGTTTAATCTTGAGTTTGGGTTTTGGTTCTTGCTTTTTTCTTTTTCTTAGATGCATGCATAATATTAAGTTTTTAAAATAGGAATATTTAAAATGGGAATTCCTCGTGCTTCAGAGGAATGTTGAGAAAAATCAGTTGCTTGATATTTACAAGTTTGTTACATGTCCATGCTGAGCACCATAAAGGTTTATAAAGTTAACAACTTGTCATTCTGTGATAAAAACAGAGCAGGAAACAAAGCTCTGGCTATCCTTCATTCAAACCATGACAAAAGAAACACAAAGAATAGCTTTGTGCTAAATGTACATACTCTTAATTCATCTACTTCAACATGGAACAACACACAGAGAACCGTAATGGCTGCCAATTGAAAAAAAAGAAAAGCACAAGCAGATGTGATTTCTTACTATTTTAAGTATGTCCTATTAATCTTAGCAGAACCATTTCCGTCAAGTTCTCTGTGACTAAGAAGGCACCTTGGTAGTAATCTGGACTAAACTGCACCCATAGTTCATAGTGATGTATTCTATATACACTGAGGTAAGATGTTTGGGTTACTATTTTCTGAATATATATATATATATACATATATATAAAGTTTGCAGAGCATTCTAAGAGCAGAGTGAGTAACAGATGGATGGAGAGAGTGTGTCCTGACAAATTACATGCTTTTCTGTTCCTATTTAAATTGTAAATACCATGCTGGTACAAGTTACCCTGTGAATAACTTGCCGTACACACTTACATAATCTGCTAATGTGAAGCATTGAAAGAAAAAAAAAAAATGTTCACTGCTAGTTAGGAACCTGACAGAATGATTTGAATGCACATAAAAAGCAGCTAATACTGATTTTCTAAACAGATTTTTAATGGATTTGGTTTTTTATCATATAAACCAAGAAACTAACAAAATGCAATCAGGAGATCAAATGTCTTCAGTACTAAAGCCCTTGCAAATTGCCACATGAAATAAATCTGTTACTCAAAATTAATTCATCTTCATATTTTATCAGAACATTTTTTCCCCACTGTTCTCTATTAATATAATTTTTGGAAACATCAGATGTCCAAATGCAGATATCCAGGGCAGTACATACAAGGCCAGGCAGGTGAAACTAGTGTGTGCTTCTAACTCTGATCCAGATTTTCACTCTTTGGGCAAGTTCAGACCAAAACTGGGAATGCTTCCCTGGATGTGAGCACACACCATGACAGCTCAACAGGAGGCAGCTGGGTAGGCACCACCACCTGCACATCCTCTCTCCTCACTTAGGAAGCATCTTGTGACAGAAACCCAGTCACATAGAGCAGCAAGGACATCAAGCAGTGCAGGTACAACCTTAAACAACCTGTCTTAGAAGACAAGCACCTCTCTAATTTCTAAATCCTATTTATGTAGCGAGGAAGAAATGAAATTAGTGGGCCAAAATTCAATTATCACTGCAGTCCTGAACTCTAAGTCACCACAGCACTATGCACTGTCTGTTGCCAGTTGACAATGGATGCATAACTAGATAGTTTAAAAACATGGCTAAAAAAAACCAACCAAACAAAAAACCTATCACTGCATCATCCATTTTTTGTGTCCCTACTGATACACAGTGGGAAGTTACATGCAAGATATAGGTTTTCACAAAGATAGAATACTCTTCCTGCCCATCTCAAAAATGGGATATTTCCACGATGTGTGCACAAGTAGATTGCCTCAAACACACAAACAAACACTTCGTACTGCACTCACAGGAGCTGGGATTAATCTTCCCCCTTTAAAAGAGAAGGGCCAATAAATTGTCTCATTATGTAAGGATAAGATGATAAGATGGTGCATGAGATCACACATCTTCCCCAGTGTTCAAAATCCACAGGCAATAACGAGATGAAAAAGTTTATGAATTGAGAAATTTCTGAAGTTGCTCGTAAATAAATGTCCTACAGTACCATGATATTTTCTTTCACATCTACAAGGCAGAGGATATTTTACACTAAGCCTCGCTGTCTTTGTAAAAGATAATGCTTCATTAGATTTGTAAAGCTATTTCTCCCCATACAGAAAACTGTAAGGTGGGCTCCCTCTAGCGTACATCTCTGGTACCAACTTGGAAAAGAGCTTAGATGAGTTAAATGGCCCGACATCTGAGCCAGTGCCTCCCTCCAAAAAAACGTTCAGTGAGCACAATTGAAAAAAAAAAAAATAAATAAATTAAATTAAAAAAAATATGTATTGCTAGTTAAATTGGTTTATACATCTGTAAAGAACAATTACATTCTTAATGCAGCACAGCAAAATGTGTGCTCCCATGTATCTACCAGATCTTCCAAATAACTTTTGGGATATTTCCAAATCCTGAAGCTTAGAACTGGAATCCTCCATCTATATAAAAACTTCATTTAACTTCAAATAAGAATGTTTGTATAAAGACCATCACTTTTGAACATAGTTGAAGGACTGTTTTTAGTAATTCCAGCACACTACAGCAACCTTAAATTTGATCTTATTTCATTCACATCACTGGATATTTTTCAATCAATATGAACATGAGAACATGCCTTAATATTATTAGCTCAACAGTAATTAAAGAAGGGTATACTGAGCGTGGGCGGAAAACTTGCCATTATCTATTGAAAGTTGCATTTTAACTCAGGTTACTTACTCTTGTCTTCCACTCAGAAGAGGGCAAGTGGAGGGATGATGGTGAGCAGAGGTTGGGCTGTGATTCCCTCAGCAGATGCACCAGGGCAGTAGGGCTGAACCAGCACAGATGCACCCCCCCCCCCCCCCACAGGTTCTACAGCTCCCAGTAAGCTGATAAACCAGGTGAAAGATGTACTATTTTATCATGCTTGGAAGGTAAGTTTCTGAAAAACAGTCAAAGGAGTGAACCACTACTGAAGTACATTTCTTCAGGAAGAACCTCTATTTCTATCTCCACATTTTATTTAGAAGGTTTTCAGTCAATGAGCCTCACAAAACCTCAGTGCACTGTATCCCATAACACACCATGAGAAAGCACAGTTTAACACTTAGTCTGTGATTAATTTTATGACGATGTCCTACAGACAGTAAGCTCAAACATGAATAAATTAGCTCCTCTTAAGCACTGGTCTTGTAGATGCCCTCAGGAAGGCAGCTGCCCCAGCAGCCAGCTCCTGCCTGCCAACTCTGCTGCTCCATGCCCTGCCTGCAGCAAGTTATGCAGCACCATAGGCCTGGGGCTGAGCAGAAGCAAAGCATTTTGTTCTCCTAACCCAGAAACAAGAGAGCACGCTTGGTGGAGCTCTGACACATCAAACTGGCAGGGCAGAGGCAACGCTGAGAGGTGTGAGTGCCTCATACAAGTGCTTGCAACACACCAGTGGCAGTCCAGGCCGCAGTGTCATATAAATGAACAGTGATATTAAAGATGTTTAACAACAACAACAAAGTTCTCAGTAAATACTGCATGTCTGAACATGTACCAACCAGCTAAAAATTGCTTCTATGTTTACAATAAACATCAAAGGCAGTCAGGGTGGAAGCATCTCAATTTGCAATCTATATATGAATGTGTGTTTACATAATAAAAATGAATCACAGAAACTTCAGCTTCAGCCATATTTCAAGACATTTCTTGGATCACATTAATACATTATGGCATTTCTACGACTGTTCAGTCTATTACCTTGATTTCACAGTCTTAAATCCTGCAAAATGCACACATAAACAGCTCTTTTAAAATATACAGCACTTTGAGTCCTGCCATTATGTTTTTAACATGCACAGAAATGCAGAGTACCCACAGGATGTGACCACATGTGCTAAGCAGTTTTCTCCTACTTTGAAAACAGTCCTAACAGCCCTACTAATATCCTGATCATTTGCTCACCAGAAGTCATGATTATTACTTTTCACTTCAAACACTAATGGAGCACAGAGTAACAATCAAACATGAGCACCCTTGCTTCAGTCAAATACCAAATACCAGTGAAGCTGCAGTGAGCTGAGGCTCCCAAAGTAGGGATGAGGACACAGTGCATACATATATACATAATATATATAGACACATGTATGTATTATGTATGTATATACATAATATACATCAGTTCACAGCACAGCGCGAGGAGAGCTCTCTCTTTAGAACCCTACCCAGCATCCAGACTGGGCCACTGAAACAGCAGTAATGAGACTTAAGCACATGCATTTATTGCAAGTGTCTGAAGTAGAAACTTGCTGAACTGAAAGATACTTTAAAAAGCTTGTGTTTATTAGAAATCTTCATATTACTGCAATTTCATTACAGATGTTAAAACTATATGATGATTCAGTGCACGAATTCAGCATTTATTTATGGATCATGAATTTTAACAGGAGCACAGGGAACAATTTTAAAGGAATATAGATAAAAATAGTACCATTACCATCCGTTCCAAACTAATGAGCCAAATTTAGATGGCTATTGTTCCTCAGGCTCATTAATGATAACTGAATATGAATCACGAGAAACATAAAATACATTGATTTTTATCTGGTCTTTTAAAACATTTTCTTTTCATCAAAACTATACGTACAAACTAAGGAGGATGGGCAACACAAGGAAATCAGAGTTGAATTCCCTACAGAATCAGCAAAGGTTTAAACTGCAGCAGTTTACAGTTAGAATTGTAAACAAAGATGAATGTCATATCAGTAAAAAATGAATGTTTTTTTTTATAATGTTACTTTCAGAAATCAAATGAAGGGTTATATGTAATACAAACTAAACTTCCTGTATGCTGAGACAGCTACAATAAAGGTAAAAGGCCTTGTTAAAATGGCACATACCTGCATGCAATTTGATGCAATTCCAGTGCTAGAATACATCCATAGTGGATAAACATTTACCTGCTTGCAAAAGGGAAGGGGCAGCATTAATATTGCCAATGACAGCAGGCAAATGCCTGCACCATCCTTCAGTGTTGAATCACTAAATATACCAAAGGAATGATCTTTGTATCCCTGAGGATGATTTTAAACCTCAGCAACGTCAGAAAGTTGTGTTTTAGTCTGTAAAACAGCTGCCAGATAGTTTGCTCCAACAGCGCACGAGAATATATAGAGGTTGGCCCAAAACATACAGTTTCCACTATGCTCTGAGTGATGGCTCAGGTTAGAAGTGTAACAGCCTCAAAGGAACACCGAGGCATAAATACCAGAAGAGTACAGTTCTAACAAAGCTGCATACCAATGAGGAGTTACCCTTCATAAATAGCACCATATATCCCTTGTTACAAAACCCTTGCATTGAAGAACATTTACAAGGATAATGACTGTGACACCAAAGGAACTACTTTTGTGAATACCTGAGTAAAGAAGCACAACTTGTTCATATAAAAACCCTTATCTTCTTCCTTCTTTCTAGCTTTTCTCCCTGTTTCCTGTAAGCAGAGTAATGCCTAGTCAAAGTTACAGGCTAGCTAAATTTGGTCTACAGGGAGCAACTGCACTCCCCAGAGAGCAGAGCCTAATTATAAACAAGCCCATGAACGGAGACCTGGACATCAGGGCTCCAGCAGGAGCAAGTCATACAGCCAGGCATCCCCATACAGGCCAGAAGAGCCCATACTGAAGAATGAGAAAGCTGGACAGCATTGGGAGGAAGGCAAACATAAGCCTGTCTGTTTCCACCACCTCAGTTTCTCTGATGGGTTTAAAGTCCCACAATTTGGCTGCTCACAGGACAACAGTTTGTGGATATGGGAATCTTTGGAAAACAATGCTATCATAACATTTGTATCTATGAAACCATGCATTAAAACACCTCTAAGTATTCCTTTCAGGCAGTCTGAAAACAAAATAAGGCCTTAGGAGGAAAAAACACTGTAAACTGAACTAATCAGGAATTCAAAAGATCAACCAGTGGCAGATCAAGTCAGATTTAAAGTACAGCCTTGTGCTTAAGAACCATGAAGAAACCCTTAAAGTGAAATATACATTACAGGAAACTTCTGGCCCCCGCAGCTGTATCTCACTTTTATCTCCTCGTCTTCAAAACTACCAGAAACCATCCCCCTGACAAGCAGCTTGCAAACACCTCTTCAGTTGCACCAGGGAAGCTTCAAATAAACTAAAAAGTTCCAACAGAACCAAGTCCTGCCTTATTATAACACCAAATGCCACACATCTCATTTTCTAAATCTGATAAGAAGGCTATATAGCCCCAGGTGGGCTCCTCTGGATTTTAGGGTTATTCTGGATTTGCAGGGGGTTCATTTGGACAAGGGTTCCCCAGGGATCCTACCGCCAGGAATGACTGAAGAGAAGTAACCGTGCTGCTCACCCTCCTCCTGCCAGCTCCACAAAATACTAGTTCCTGCTACCCACTCCTCAGCAACCTGAGGCATGAACTGGTTTGCAGACACCGGGGCCTGGAAGAGCTATATCCTATCACACTTTCAGCCAATGAGAACCAATTAGATAGTTCACAGGAAATGGCCCAGACAATTAATGGGAAAAAAAACAAAGCCCAAATCCTCCTAAATCACCCACCACCCATCATACAAGAACCTTCAACTCCCACAGTCTTCTGTAGCTTTCAATTTCTTTAAACTGCTAATAAGAATTAAAGAACATAAATGCCAACGTTGAAAATTCCAAATGTAGTGTAATTAACAGATTTTCTGCACAAAACCCTCCTTGCTAACAACTACTGCATATTGCACTGCTGAAAGAAAAAGTCCTCAGAAAAGCTGAATGCTAATTTTAAAGCAATCAAAAATGCATAGATGTTTTAAATTACAAGAAATGGCTCTGTAACATCTTGACTATCTAAACAGAAACAGATGGTTTACATGGCTTTACTGCTTAATTAAACACTTTATATACACTACAAAATAACATCTGATGGCATTCCTTCTGATGGGCTTTCTCAATTTAAATTACAAAGTAATCTTAAGTATGCATCATATTAAGCTGAAAATTAATAAAGCTCATGTTCAATACCAACCTACCAGTGTAGTTTTTACTAATTCCTGTGAAAAACACAATCAATGGTCCATCTCCTTATTTCTTCCTTGTGAGAAGCATTTTTTTCCATATTTCTAACAGATTCCTTTACTTTATATTGTCCTAATTCAAAAACAAATATCTTAGACTTCCCCATTCCTTTGCCTTAAAACAAAACAAACAATAACAATGAAGAAACAGGAAAAAATGAGATGGAATTTATTGTATGAAGAACTTGAAATCACCTCCAAACAAGATAAAGGTATGGATGTTGCTATCCTAGCAAGATACAACTACCCACAGGTAGGAAAGATCTGAGAGAGATGGTAATGGAGAAAGCTTGAAGAAACTACTTGAAAATATCACGAGTGAAAGACAACAGGGAAGATGTGTGCTGACAAAAGAGTAAAGTCAGTTTACCCGGTTCCACAGAGCCGCAATTACTGCATTGGAAGGAAAAGATGAATACAAAGGAAAGGTTGAGCATAAACTTGCTCAGTAAGCCAAATGAAAGAGGGGCTTTCACAACTATTATTTATAGTTAACAGCATTACTTTTTAATGCTGATGCAAAACTGATGTAGTAAAAGATAAAAACAGATAAAATTATTCAGCCAGGTGCTTGTTCAAGTGTGTGACTGCTAATGACGTGCTAAGATTAGAGTGAACTTCACTCTGTTCTCATTGATTATAGTTCAAACTGGATAAATTGGCACAAAAACGTAGCATCATCAACTGATGGCCTTGCTCAGCTACACTTCAGTACAAGATGATGACCAAAAGCACAGAACAGAAGGATGAAGTTGGCTTGCCAGTCACATGAAGTCATGAGAGCTGCAGATCAATATGACCTCCACCTCCATCTCTGTCATTAGCACATATTTAAACCTACAGCAGTCTTTCTGCTTCTTTGCAGGCATTTGTTCAGCACCAAACTTCATGAAGCTTCAGAGGACTTTTTTCGGTCCCCTTAGCCCACCAAAAACCCACATTAAGCAGCAGCAGAGTAAACAATTAAGAGCTATTCCTTAACTAATGACAAGCTGCTACATCATGCTCAGTCCAACGTATGTTGCCAGTAAACTGTAGAAAGATACAGAAGAAATAATCCAATTTTGCCACCCTGTTGTACAAACACCTATTTGGTTAAAAATACCATTACCAAAAAATGTGAGGCTTTTCTTTTTTTACTAAATCAAAATATTTACTATAGAACACTGAAGTGATGCGATAGTAGGACAGTTAACTGCTAAAGCGATCCAGACCCTCAGAGTTTTGTAGAAGTCGACTCCCCATTTGCATTAACACTTAAATTCAGCATTCAAAGACACAAAGAAAACAGCAGGACGATGAACTCACAGCCTCTAGAAATGAAAGCAAATAATGTAGAGAATATTTTTAGACTTTTTTTAACCAATACATGTATACTGTACCTTCATTACATTAATATAAGCTTAGTATTAAACTTTAATCATGACAGCCTGTTCTCGTATTCCTCAAGCTAAACGAAAGCTTTCACCCTTTGCCATGATAATGTTGCTTTTTGTCTGCATATCGGTTCATAGCAATAACTGTTTGCTTACCTAGCAGTTGCTTATAATCCTCAAGTGCCACCTGAGCTGCAAAAAAACAGAAGAAACACGACAGTTACTTACATATACTAACTTTGCATCAACACGTTTATGTTTTGCCAAGAATTCTTTACTTAATACCCCCGAGGGAGTGTTTGCATCATCCTGTTCTAATGGAGCTTTAACAGCCCAAGGCCCCCACCCGGCTGAGAGATTCCACGGCAATGAATACGACCCCCACTAAAAGAACAGAACAGAAAAAAGGTGCATTTAAAAACGTAACTTAAAGTACAAATTAAATTCTGATAACTGAAAAACCAAACCAAGGAAACGCTGCGCTTCAGCCTTTGTGACAAATCATTCAGGGAAGAAATATAAATGTTTCAGGGTGGGATTTTTGGTTTGTTTTGGGGGGGGGGGGTGTTTTTGTGTGTGTGTGTTTTGTTTTTTTGTTGTTTTTTTTTTTGGTTCTTTTTTTGGTTTTTTTTTGGCACGTTTTGATTTCTTAAAGTTTGTAATAACACGAAAATTAGAAACTGATTTCTCAGGTACTCTCCACTGTAGTATCGTATTTTATTTTGATGGACAAACTGCTTATTTTAACTCCACCTTTTCACAACGGAAAAGCGTGGTTAGATAAGCCAGGTCGATGAGCAGACAGCACGAGCCAATCCACTTCCAACAACGCCCCTTCGGCGCGTGGGTGCGGACTGCGGAGCTGCCCCCGTGTGTGCAGCGCCCGCTCCGGAGCGGCACTAGGAGGGCGGTGCCGTGCGGGAGGAGCGGCGCAGCCGGTGCGCGACGGACCCGCAGCCCCGCTCCTCTGCACTGCTCGGGAGAACCGGGAGTGCTTGGGTACAAAACGTGAGCAGGAGGAAGATGTTTCGAGTTTGGCTTTAGCTCTCATTGCTCTACGGTTATTAATTACAAATAAATGACATCAATTTGCCCTAACCGAGCCTGCCGCGCCCGTGACGGTGGCGACCGACCATCCGTTCCTTCCCACCATCCGCCAACTCTTTTCCTGCTCTCGTTGAGACGGGAAAGCGCAGGGCGCGGTGTACGCGCAGCCACGTGCCCGGCCAACCCCACGGCCCCTGCGGGCTGCAGAACCGGGAGCGCCCGGCGAGGCGGAGCCGAGCACCGCCCGAGGCGGCCGCGGCGCCACGTCAGTCGCGGAGCCGCCCCTCCCACCGCCGGCCTGCAGCCGGATCCCCGCGTGGGCCGCCCTTCCGCCCGGCGCCGGGTGGAGGTGCCGCCGTCCCATGCTGCCTCGCGCCCGGCCCGTTCCGCTCCCTCCTCCGGTTCCCTCCGCTCCGAGCCGCCGAGCTCCTGCCGCCGGTAAGAGCCGCGCCGCTCCCGGTGCCACCCAGCAACCCCGCCCCGGCCGCGCTCCGCCGCCACGTTACCTGCGGTCTTCCCGGGCGGGCGGCCTTCCTGCGGCTGCGGCGCGGCCCGTGCGGCTCTGCGCAGAAGGAGAGGAGGCCCTGCAGGTGGGCGCGAGAGGGAGGCGGCTGCTGGCGGCACGTGCTTAAATACGGCGCGAGGGGCAGCTGCTGTGCCGTGCTGCCCGCCCGGGTACAGCTGTGCCCGATTACCTCGGTGGTGCACGGGGAAGGGACGGTCTGCTGGCTGTGCGATCAGCCAGCAGGCGGTGAGCCATCAGCAAACACCGTGTTCATGAGCAGAGCTAGCAGTGCAGCTCGGTACTCGTGTGTATTTACTGAACGAGTTGGAAAGTGTACCCCTTTTCCCCCTATTCATAGACCACGATTCTTGCAGGACCCATGCCGTGAAGTAGGGCAACCAGAGCACTGACGAAGGCCCTCAGGAGTGCTGCTCTGTCCCCCACCTCCATCGGATCACTGGAGGCTCTTCTCAGCACCTGCCCGCATCAGAACTTGTAAACTTCCCAGAGGCTCCACAATGGAGTTCCTGTTGTCCAAAGGAGATTATCCTACATCTTTCAGAAGGTCTTTACTAGTGGTTTTATTGTGTGTAATGGTTCTTGTGTGCACTGATCAGGACTACTATGGTTTACTCGGAGTATCCAAAGAAGCAAGTAGCAGAGAAATAAGACAGGCGTTCAAGAAGCTGGCACTGAAGTTACACCCTGATAAAAATCAGGTAAGTTATGTCCTTAGCAGGTCAGCGTTGTTGAGTTAATGGATTTTAAAGTTTGAACAGTGACTTATCTAAAATATTTATCTGTTCTTGTGATGTACCACCTGGTAACGTGGTTTAGCTTCGATTTTCAGCAGAAAAGGTTTGTGCATAGACTAGTAATGCATGGTTGCATTGTCATTTGGATCACAGTAAAGTGCTGTAGGAAAAAAGACGAGATCATTTAATTCTCAGTTCTGTTTTTGTACAGTACAAGAAAAACCACATTTGCACCGTATTACCTTGTTGGTAAACTGATGAGTTTCCGTTTCGCTTAAGGAAACTTACTGTTGCTCTGCTGGTCTCATCCAGATAGCATCCAACAGCAGCCTGTGTTGAGGCAGCAGTCTCCCAAGTGTCAAGTAAGACAAAGCAGAAGTTGTCCTAGTGTAAAACGCACTTCCGTATGATCTCCTACCAGAACAACTCAGTGAATCTGTTGAGTTTGGAAACACAAAATAACTTCCTTTGGGAGATGCACTGCTGGCACATTATTTGTTGGAAGAGGCCTGCTGCTGAATGTGCACTTATGCTCCTGCTTCTCCACCCAGTGCATTGTGTATCATCTTTTCAAGAGAATAAAACTTGCACAGGATCAGACAAAAGTTGGGAAAGCTAAAAGAGGCATCACTGTGGAGAAGGTTACAGCTCCCTACCAGGTAGCTTTGTATTTCAGTTGATGCCTTGGTAATGAGGATGAGGAAGAGAAGGTGCGCTGGGCTTTAGGAAAGGAAAACTTCATTGTAGTATTCATAGAGAGCTCTGTGTAGTGGCAGCTGTAATAGGGATACTAAAATATTTCGAGGGGTTATTTCCTCAGCATTATATGTACAATGTGGCTTATTATTTGCTTACTAATGATAGCTTTTCCTTAAATAGAATGATCCAAATGCCCATGAAAATTTTTTGAAAATAAATAGAGCCTATGAAGTACTTAAAGATGAAGATCTACGGAAGAAGTATGATAAATACGGAGAGAAAGGTCTGGAAGATCAGCAGCAAGGAGGCCGTTATGAAAGCTGGCACTATTACCGCTATGATTTTGGTAAGTTCTGAGGTATGTGTGGGATTTCTCTGAAGTAGTCACAAATAAATGCAATGTTCAGTTATGTAGCAATCTTTTTACATCCGAACTATCTGATGCATCCCCTCCACACTTCTACTTGCTCTGTTGTTCTCCTATAGCTGTAATTTCCACTGTGTTGAGCCAATATTTTATTTACCATGTTAATGGTTCCCCACCAAATGCCAACAGTGTTACATTCTACCTGCCTAAGCTTCTGCTCCTGCTTCCTACTCTTTTAAAGTGCCTCTTCTTTTTCATTTAAATTCCAATGTTGCTATTTCTTTTCAAGTTGTCAGGGCAGGAACTGCATTCTCAAGTGGATTTTGAGAGGACATTTCTGCATTGTCAAGCATGTTTTATATGCAGGAATACAATGAGAGATTAGTAAAGAGATGGTAGAAAATGAAGAAAATAACAGAATAATAACTAAAAGGATCTTGAAACAAGTTATTTAATGTTTACCTCAGCAAAGTTTGTATAGTTGCTGGAAAAGGCAGAGATGAACTGTTCCTTTTTTGCTGGCGTGGATTGCTGTAATGTGTTAAACCAGAGACAATCAGCACAGGAAAATGAAAATTGCCCTAAAATTTCTTCAAATAAACAGATTTAAGTAATTGTTTTTGTCTGAAGTTGCACTACTTGACTGAAAAGTAGCATCCTCATATGCCTATTAACCAGTTGTTTCTAACAGTTTATTTATAATAAATGTATATATAAAAATTTATCTATAATAAATACGTATGTATTGGTATAAATACAGATACTTCCGTGTATGCGTGGTGAGTGTCTGCAATATATCCATGATATATGCACAGACAGTAATGCAAAAATCAGCTTGTGAACTGTGGAGGTTAATTTCTCTTGTCACTGATGTATATGTAATCCTTGTGTACCTCAGGCACGGTGGGGTCTTAGCATGACAGGCTCTGTGTCCATACCAGCATAACATAACAGTGTGTCAATAGTACTGCTGCTATCTCTTTTCTGGCATTCTTGAGTACTTCAAGTAGGAGGCCAGTTGTGATGTTGTTCTAGGAAGGAGTGTTTGGCTCTCAAAAAAGCTGCTGTTCTAACTTTCCGCACCTTATTTCACTGTGTCTACCTGTTCCATTAGTTTTACAGAGCTGAGATAACCAGAGGCTGAGAGAGGAAGTTAAAGCTTCCAGTTATTACATGTAGGGCTCTCAACTGAGAGCTGAAGCTTTGTGAATTGTCTAACAACCAGTTGATGCAGTTTCTCATACACCTGCTGTATGTAACACCTGAGCTGTCACCTAAAAGCCCACTGCTGATAGGATGCAGCAGTTCAGCTTTTCTTTGCTTAGTGACTGATCTACTAGAACATTAAATTTTCTGTTTCCATAGTGGCTTCAGTAGCATGAGGGCACAGCAGTTTGTGTGAGAGTAAACTGAGGTGACGCATTGCTAAATAAATACATCTTAGTCATGAAAACTCTGCCAACTTACTGTTTCAATTTCCTGCCTTGAGAATTTGTCTCTTCATTAAAAAGAATAAATAGAAAAAATTTAAAGAACCTTTTGTTCTTGTAATAGGTATTTATGATGATGATCCTGAAATTATAACATTGGATCGAGGAGAATTTGGTAAGCTTCAAATCAATATCTTCTCTTGACAATATGACAACCCAAAGTAACAGTTCCTACATTCTGTCCCGTATATCTATAGATGCGTATTATGTGCCTTCAGGTTGTTTTTTTAACTGCCAGAAAATCATCTTTGTGTGGAAAAAAAATATCCCTTAACAATCCCTGGCAAGCTGCAGCTAATCGCTGTCTATAAACACTTTAATTTATTTTGTGAGATCTGTAAGAGGAAATTACTTAATTTTCATGTTTGTGAGGATATTTTAATATAGAAAAACATACCTTAAAAAACTCGCTATGAAAACAGTGTTCAAAGATGCAGACTGAAAGGCATGTAATTCAAGTGCATGTGTGCGTGTATTATGTTGCCGTTGTTTTATTAGTGAGAGTAGTCATTACTTTCCTATTATTTTTCTTGTTACCATCAGCTGATTATGTTGCATTCTGAGCTATTAGACAGGATTTCTACCTAAAGCCATCACCTTGTGGAACACTAAAAAGAAGCAAAGCTGTTGTAAGGAAGCGGAAAGTTTGATTACGTAAAGTTGTTTTAGCAATTGTGCTTTGTTGTTAAGGTAACCAATCTCACAGGAGCAAACATTTCAGCTAGATTAATCTGTAAAGAGTACATTTATTCTCAATAGAACTCATGTTGAAGTTCAGGGTGGTGATATTCTCTGCAGAACAATTTTCATTTGCTTGCCTACAGTAGTGGCTGTGCAAGTGAGATGGAATCTGTATCCAAAGGAGTTACTGTAGTTGCTTGTATCTGACATCAGGAAACACTTCATTCAGCTTTCAGGAAAACGATATACATAGTGTACATTTGAGACATGCATACCAGCAGTGTAGATACTACTTAGATACAATTTTCTTCTCTCTGTCTAGATGCTGCTGTTAACTCTGGAGAGCTGTGGTTTGTCAACTTTTATTCTCCTCGGTGCTCCCACTGCCATGACTTGGCACCTACGGTGTGTATGGCTAGCACTAAGCTCGCAAAGTGCAGCTCCTCAACTTTGTCATAACTCAGCAGAAAACTTAATGAGGTGGATTTTTATGCTGAAGTGGAAAATAATTCCAAGATCCAGGAAAAAAAAAAAAAAAGAAAAAAAAAAAAGCTCTTTTTCATTATTTCTCTATAGGGAAATAGCCCCGTTTTTCTTCTTTTTTTTTTTTTTTTGCTAGTGGAGGGAGTTTGCAAAAGAGATGGATGGAGTGATACGCATTGGAGCCGTCAACTGTGGAGATAACAGAATGCTGTGTCGGATTAAAGGGATTAACAGTTACCCCAGTCTGTATGTTTTCAAAACTGGAATGGTAAGTGATAACATTTCAGGCATTTTTTAGAAAGATTGAAATCTGAACGAGTATTTCTTGTTCAGTCATATATTTCTATATAGTTTTCCATTTATCGAATTTCCTTGTAAGAAATTAATTTTTCTCTTCCTTCGTCGTGGTTAAAATTTAGCTAGCTAACTTCTTTACACATTTCATACCGAGAGTTCTTTGGTTGTGTTTGTTTTGGTTGTTTTTTTTTTGTGAGCCTTGTTGTTGTTCTTTGCTTGTTTTTGTTCGTCTTGAATCATTTTGCTCTTCAACAGTAAACTTCCAATATTTTCTTTAAAAAAATAACCTGACCTGCTGTGCAGAAGGAAACTTCTGATGTGGGAAGGTGCGCTCATCAGTGGTGCAGCAGCAAAGCAATGAGTCTGAATGCTCAGACAGGTTCTGTTTGTATTTTAGCAGTCTCATTTTTATTTTAGTACAGTTTGTATTTTAGACAGTAAAAGAACAGTCTATATCTATGACCACATAGATATAAACCTGGAAATAGCTACCACAAATCTTCCTGCACACCAGGAGGAATTGTGCACGCTGGGTTTTGTAACGGTTAAGCAGTGGTGCCAAGAGTTGCATGCAAATTGCACTTGCACCGTTGGGTATGTTTTGACAGTGTTAGTATTTGAGAGGTTGAGTGCAGAGATTGCTTGTGTCGATCCATTTAGCATATGCACAAATTTAATTCTTATTAAATAAAATATAATCGTTGGGAGCTGACATTTCTAAGAAGTAGTTATCCCTTAGGTTGCTTGACTTGAGAAGAAATCATGTTATGAAATTTAAATAAAGGTTAAATTTTAAACATCTCAATATGAGAGAAGAAGAACACAGCTAAAATCTTCCAGAGAGGGGAGGGAAAAGTGAGTCTGACAGTTGCATATCTGCTGTTAACAAAGGCACTGGTAGATGTGTGTATGTGTGTGTATCTATAAACTGCACATAAAGTCAGCAAATACTGTTTATAAAATATTGTTCTTTGTCTTCTGTAGCAACCTGTGAAATACTATGGAGACAGGTCGAAAGAGAGTTTAAAGAACTTTGCCATGCAGTATGTTACAAGCACAGTCACTGAGCTGTGGGCAGGTAATATTCATGTATTTTGCTTGGGGTGATGCTCTTGAAATTGCTTTTACACTGTATAAGATGGCAGAAGCTAGGAGTAAAGCAAAATCCATCAACTTTGCTGTTACTTCTGAGATTAAAAATAGTGTTTACTGTACTTAATACAAAAGCTTGTTTCAGTTTAAACCGAAACCAGTCACAAACTGATGCAAATTGTTTCATTCTTAGGAAATTTTGTAAATGCCATTGAGACCTCATTTGCTTCTGGCCTCGGTTGGTTGATCACCTTCTGTGCTGAACGTGGGGGTAGGTGTATTACACTTGTCAAAAAGGCAAACAGGAAAAACTTCTTGTTGACAATGGCACGATCCCTTTTGCTTCTTATACAATCACAGTATTTCGGTTGTGGTTCATTTAAGCTCCATTCTACAAACATTTTCACAAGAGAAACATGAATAGAGAGGTTATGGTATTGTGCTCCTGTCATGTCATGCAATGTCATGTGAGTCATTAAAACAGCACTCAAGCACCACCCCTCAGGAAGGAAACAGGCAGAAAAGGTCTCTGGCTTAAGTTTCCAGCTCAAGCTCAAATGACAGACACTGCACGCTGGCTTGTCATAGTAATTGATTGGAAGAAAGGATGCATCCTCCACCTTAAACTGCCAATACCTAAAAATGAGCTGGATGTCATGGACTCTTAGGATGAATATTAGATACAGCAGGAGAAAGCTGCCTGGGTTTGCTGATAGCGCTAAGGAAACTTGCTACACCCTTAACAAATAAAGATTTCTCAGTCCTATGAAGAGACCTTTGTTCTGAAAAATAAATAATCAGAGTTGCAGTGTGATTTACATTTGTAAACAGTTTAATTTCAAGTTGTCATTAAGTACACAGCTTTGGTCCATTTAAAGTGAGGATGAAAGGTCATCTTAGGAAAGGAAAATTAAACTATTCAAACTAAGTCTAGATGGAATATTTGAGCATATAATAAATATATTACAGTGAGTTGTTATCATTTTAATCATAGGGATTTTATATTTTCATTTAAATCTCATTCCAAGGCAGTATATAGTTATGTTTTTCATTATTTTATTAAAATTTCTTCTGATATCATTATTTAAGTGTCTCAGTACAACAAATAAACATTTTAATGTAACCTTTAAAATTGAGATTTCTTTGATGGAACAAGAGAATGTTACTCATGCTACTTGTAACTTAGACAACCATCGGTTTTCAATTACCAGACATTACGTCTTTGTCACTGAAATACTTCACGACTAACCAGGAAGCATATCTTTTTAAGGGGTTACCTTTGTAAGGAAGAAATGGGTAATTCTAAACAGGAGTAGTTATAGGGAGTTAATAATCTGAGGTCTTATGTTTGCAAATAAGTGACTTTTATTTTGCAGATTGCTTGAGTTACCAAACACGTCTTAAACTTGCTGGCATGTTGGTAAGCAGCGTTTCATTTTGAAAGCATTACCTACTGTTTAAAAACAGAATTGAAAGCCTGAAGTTATAGCCAAAACTTTGTGCTTAGTGTTGATTTTCAGAACAGTTAAATATCTTGACTTAGTAACTACTGGAAGTATTTTCACATTTCTTGTGGCTCTTTAAAAATGTATTGAGTGATATGTGACAATGTGATCTTCTTCCATCTTCTAAATTTTGTATGTAACAAATTTTGTTGGGATTTTCAGTAGTTTTTCTGAACCTGAAATTTAAAGATAATATTCTTGTTTGGTTTTTTTGTGATGCCTTCTTGGGTTTTTTCTTTTTTTTTTAATTACAGGAAGGTCTTGCTAATGTAGGCTGGATGGACTGTGGCACTCAGGGTGAGCTTTGTGATAATTTAGATATCTCATCTAGTACTACAGCATACTTTCCACCTGGAGCCACCATAAATAACAAAGAGAAAGGAGGTGTTTTGGTACGAGTTGTTTCTAAAAAAATTCTGTATTTAGATAAGGCAATGGTACACATAAATGATGTCCAGATTGCTTGTGTACAACTGAAAGGATAGTGTGGGGGTTTGTTGTTTTTCTGTTTCTTTGTTTACTATTTGTCTTCTAAGCTTGTGTATCCTATGAGTTCCTATCCTGCTTGGTTTCCAAGGCAGTGATGCCTGGAGTAGGTCAGCAGCTTGCTGGTGTGCAGCAAGAGTGGAGGAGAGCATGGTGAAAGTAGCACCAGCACCAGCCTGTAGCCCTGCTGAACCACCTCTTCTGCGGGAATCTAGGGGGTGGGATGTGCTTTGTGACAGGCCCAAGAGCTAGTCCTGAAGCTGCTCACCAGCTGTTCTGGGCAAGGTTAGGAGGTTTCCTACATGCCTGTAGTTTTTCCTCCAGGAAGAATATGCCCCAAGTATCACAAGTGTGAGAAATGCTTTTCTGAACAGAGTGCTGATGTGATGAAAGTACTCCTATGCTGTCTGTCAGTAGGGATTGTGCTGTCAGCTCTATTTTAATACTGCGACCTCCACCCACCTTCGTAAGGCAGCTTTAATTCCTTTAAGTGATGGGAGACATTCTTCAGCATAAAGTATGGCTTGTTACTTTATTGCCGCTACCATTGTCTGTATGCCTAAAAGGAGGAAATTAAAATTCACAACCTACCTATTTCCAACCTTGTAACTTACATCCAACTTACTGATTCATGTCAATTCCTACATGGTACGACTTACTGAAACTTACAAACACGTACCATGCACGTCAGGAAGGCAGTGAAACTAAATTCAAAGCTTTTTTAACTTGATTTTAAAATTTGGTTTGAAATTTGAATTTGAGGACTTCTGGCACCTATTCTGACAAAATTCAGTATCTTGAGATAAATTCTGTGGGGAAACAAGCTAAAAAGCAGTCGTCTGAGAATGTTGTTATGAAATTAATTATATATATGAAAAGAAATAGATCAAATATGGTTAGTGAGCGCACTCTTCAGTTGATGGAAAAGAGCAAATCAGAATGACACTTTAGTACTAATCACTGATAAATGAGGTTGATGTTAATAGTTCTTTATAATCAGCAGTTCACTTTCCTTCCCAGTTTCTTAACTCCTTGGATGCCAGAGAAATATATCAGGAAGTCATGAAGCATCTGCCTGACTTTGAAATCATCTCTGCAACTTCGTTAGAGGTAAATTTAAAACAAAACAGCCACATGTACAATATCTGTAACACTGTCACCTGTTACTTCAAAATTTTAGGTTGTCACGGTTGGTGTGATAATCTAGTGCTGATGTAGATAAAAACTGGATCTTTTTTCCCCTCTAACCAAATTATTTGACTTTTTTTTGTCAACAAATTACTTCTGTAATTCAGCTCAACAGGAGCAGTGGGGTGCACATGTGGATATTTTTATTGAAATATAGATAGACATTAAGAAAATAGAAAACCATGGAAATTGCCATTGGAACTCACAACTTTCTGGTTAAAATCTACTTCAAAATCAACTAAATTTGGTCATGTGTGGCAGGAGGGAGGAGAGGACAGCCAGGCTCTGTTGACACTTATAGTAGTAGCAGATTGATCCACAATAGAAAATGCAATGGAAACAAGAAGTAGAAAGAGTAATGCATAGCTACCGTGTTTTCAGATTTCTTTGCCTCTTTTCACTTATGATTTAGTAGAAAGAAATTTAGTGGAGGGATTAATTGAAATAATTTGAACGTAGGAAGGGGTCACATAGAGATCGAGTTAATAATTGGCCAACTGTCTTCCTAAAACAAAGAATTTGTAAATTGGTATCAGTTAGGAATAATGTTTTTCTTCCCCCCATTTAAGGACCATCTAGCTCACCACAGATGGCTGCTTTTCTTCCAGTTTGGGGAAAACGACAAAGCAAGTGTACAGGAATTTAAGAAACTTAAATTTTTACTTAAAGACGAACATATTCAGGTAAGACTGCTCACTCACCTCCTGCTGGTCTCTGTATTCAGAGAACGAATTGGTCAGTATGCTCCGTTACTGCCACCTCTGGTACCAAAGAGAGATGCTGTTAGTATGATAGATGAGTAGCAATGGTTTAAATTAAAGCAAGCACTGAATTTTTCCATCCTATCTAAATAATTTAAAAGTAGTTAGGAAAGATTCTGTTTTAAATCTTTTCTTTCACAGCAAATGTTGCTGCAGATCTCATTCAGTTAAGAACCAAAATTTAAAACTGTATTATTCAAAAACCACCATTGTTATCTTGAAAGTCATTTTAACAGAGAGAAACCAAATTCAGCCTTTGTACTAAAGACATATGGATTGTGTTACTCTATAAGCTGTGGACTTCAAAAAATGGTCCCAGAATGTGTTAGTCTGTATGAATTTGGATTCCTTAATTAAAATGGCACTCTGTTAAACAGGTTGGCAAGTTTGACTGTCTTTCCTCTCCAACCATCTGCAACAAACTGTATGTGTATCAGCCATGTCTAGCAGTGTTCAAAGGAAAAGGAATTGAAGATTATGAAATTCATCATGGTAAGGGAAACCTTAGCAAGACTGAAGTCATTACATAATCACTTTAAGATGATGTCATCTTTGGCAAACTGCTCTTCATTATTAAGGGGACAGTTCTGTAGTCTTAATATTTACTATTTGTTCTTGACCTTATTGTAAACTTGCATAGATGATTTTTATGCCCCCTCTCCCACAAGGAGGAATCAGATACTAAGAAATGTACTTTGCCTTTTCTGTCTCATCTGTCGAAGTCACCAATATGCTTGCATAGAACTGACATCTCTGAAGCTGACCCAGATGGCTTATGTTTTGGGTAGAACAGCCAAAGAGTGCTGCAAGCCCTGTAACGTTAAAGAAGAGAGAATAAAATTGTTTGACCACCTGGAAAAGATGAACCACATCTGTTAGGGAAGGATGGTCCCATGCATCTCACGCGTGCACTCAGGGAAAAACTCTATATACTATGCAATTTCCACTCCTGCAGAAAAGCTGAGAAGATGTTGTGTATATACAGTGTTTCTACATCTTTTCATAATGGCACAAATTATAAATAGGATCAAAGAAATATACTGGACTTCAGTATAGATATTTTTCTGAATTTTGTTTTGCAATTTACAAGGCTGATGGCACATAAAACTTTTGCCAGAAGTCACTTCCATCCAGTATTTCTAACAACATGATATGAAGAGACCTTTTATGGGGAAAAATGATTTGTTTTCTGTGTTGTTCTCTGAAGGAAAGAAGATCTTGTATGACATTGTTGCATTTGCCAAAGAAAGTGTCAATTCTCATGTTATCACACTGGGGCCTCAGAATTTTCCTGGTAAAGAAAAGGAACCGTGGCTTGTGGATTTCTTTGCACCGGTAAATATCTAATATCTACATTACCCTTTTTAAAAAGTTCTATGTAATTATGTAACAAAATGCTGCTATCATTATCTCAATGGTGTCCTTCAGCACTATGAGACAGTACTGTAACTTCTCATTCCTTGGCAGCACTGTTTCCTAGATGGCGTGGGTAGTTAATTTTAGTGAAGCTTGTTGCCAGAGCAGCATATTATTCTTTTCAAACAGCTGACATTCTCTTAAGAGCCAGCTGCAGGGCAAAGCAATTGTGTTTGTTTGCGTATTGTTTTCCAGTGGTGTCCTCCTTGTCGAGCTTTGTTACCAGAGCTGAGAAAAGCATCCAAACATCTTTATGGTCAGCTTAAATTTGGAACACTAGACTGTACGGTCCATGAGGGGCTTTGCAACATGGTAAGCTGTAGGAACTTATAGGTTTTTATTTTCTTTTTATCTATATGTAACACAATACTCTTTTATGTGTTCTTAAAATCTTGCCCCTTTCTCCATGTTTGAATTTGCTTAGTATTACTTCAGTCAATTTATCTGGGTAAAAAATGGAATTACAATTACTCTCCCTGAATTCCAGCACATTTTAGGAGGCAGACTTACCTGTATCAGCACACCTTATTCTTTACAAGAGCTTCTTCTGTTAGAAGTTTTCTATCTATATTAGGAATGTGGACATCTAGAAACACTTGAAAGTTTCCTCTTTTTGAAGAATTTAAAGTCATGTTTAGGTTAATTTATGCACTGAATTCTGATTTTGGAAGCATCTGCATTCAGCGTTAGACAGTACAGTTCCTCATATGGTACAAGTGTCTCCACCTGAGGCTAAGGTAGCCTTTAAGTTAAGCCTTAGAAAGTCTCTGGGTTAATTTCTGTTTTGTGGAGGATGGCAATAGAACTACTGGTTGGCTTTCAAATTCAGGACAAACCATGCCATCTGAACACAACTGGCATTTTTTCTATACAGGTTCCAAACTCCACTCCACTTGAAAGTTTAAGTGGTTGTATAGCACAAAAAAATCATAGCACAAAGATTAACATCCAGGAGATATCAGTACTAATGGCAGTTAAAGGAAAGTACAGAACACCTAATAATTCCTTGCAATCTCTTACTGTGTTTTGTTAGCATAATATTCGAGCTTATCCAACAACAGTCGTGTTCAATCAGTCAGATGTTCATGAATATGAAGGCCATCACTCTGCTGAGCAGATCTTGGAGTTTATAGAGGTATGTGAGTTCTAATCCTGGTTGGGACCATGCTACGTTTGCAGCTTATCCACAAATATTTTGCTGGGGGACTAAGATTTATTTTGGTTTTAATTAGACTAGTAAGACTAGGAATGAAAATTAGATCTTGGGCAAGAAGTGATACAGCAAGTGCCAGTCTGGGACTTGAAACTTTATAGATTTACTTCCCTACTCCATCAAGCTATTTCTTTCAAGTCAGTAGCAAACAAGATACTTTCCAATCAGCAGAACAGTGGTAATGACTTTTACCTCACAGTTTGGATAATCTTGAGTGAAAGAGAAATGTTCTCAGAACAGTCAGTTACAGGACAACTTCTAATTGCAAAGAACATATCCATAAACTGCCTTTGCCATAGGATCTTAGGAATCCATCCGTGATCTCCCTAACACCAGAGACATTTGTTGAATTAGTTGAGAGAAGAAAACGAGAGGAAATCTGGATGGTTGATTTCTACGCTCCATGGTGTGGACCTTGTCAGGCTTTAATGCCAGAATGGAAAAAAATGGCCAGGGTAAGTGACATTCAGATGTTGTTCTGCTTTTATGTTCCATTTTGTGGAGTTAATCGCTGCTGTCTTAAATTTGTGAGCTGAAAGAGGATGGTGATTAACACTGTGAACAAAACAGGAATTCATACCTAGCAGTTTTACACTGCTCCAGATACAAAGTTTTTTTGTTTGTGTTTCAGCACGTTAACTCTGTAATCCAGTGCTCCCTGTTGTTACACGTGTATTTTTAAAGTTGTGAGGAACTTTAACTTTACTTGATATTTAACATCTGGCAGAGATAACAGCTCTGCACTTGCGTAAAATAAAATCTGAAAAATTAAAGATTTATCGGTAAGTCAGGTAAGAGTTAGTTGCAATAATTCACCACTTTATCCATAATTGTTCTCTATGACCATTAGTCATTTGTAAGATGACCTTTGTGAGAGCTCTGGTTTTGACTGAAGATCAGAGGAACTCAGTTTTACATATCCCAATTCTTGTCCAGCTAGTTTTTTCCAGAGGTTTTGTTTCTTCACTGAAAGTAAATAAATGTTAAATTCAGTACTCTTTAAGGGTGATGGCCAGTTAACTGAATTTTACATCCTTCCCATTCACACTAATTGGGTATGGAAGGCTTTTCTCTTTCAAGGTTATTACGGTGTTCGCTTATTTGCTAAGGTGGTACCACAGTCACTAACAATCATCCCAGTTTTTTGGACGTGTTCCAGGAACCTGAAGTGGAAACTTTGAGCAAAATGTGAGGGATTTGAAAGCTGGTCTGTGACTTTCAGACATTTAAAACAAGCCTAGCCTAGGAGTTCTATCCAAGTTCTGCGTACTGGTCAAACATCTCTAATTACAATCCCTACAGGATACAGTCTAAGTATCATAGTATCATCATAGTATCATGATACTATGTATCATGAGACTATGATACAGTCTAAGTATAGGTTTCCTTGCCCTTGCTAGGTGGTTTGGGCCTTTGCAACAAAATCAGCACATCTAAGACACCTGTGAGCTGTGAAATTGATTGCACAGCTACAGTGCACTGAGATCTGTCTTAACTGCTGAGTCTGAGATGTGAAACATGGTAGCCATACCCAATAGCCATACTTGCTTGTTCCTTTTAAGCCAAGACTTGTAAGCTACCTACGTGCAACTAACACTAAAACATGATGTGGCTGCTAGCAGCACAGCTGCTGGATGGCTGGCTCCCATTAGATACCAGTGAGCCATTTATGGGAAAGAAAAAAGCCTTGGATCATGTTGGTTTATTTTGTTCTCCCGCTCAGTTAATTCAAGCGATTAAGCCATCAATTTTTAGACTGTAATATTATCAATTAGCACATTTGATTGTTTCTTTTATTTTTTTTAGATGTTAAATGGATTAATCAGTGTAGGCAGTGTGGACTGTCAAAAATTCTACTCTTTCTGTCACCAAGAAAATGTTCGGGGATATCCTGAAATAAGACTCTTTCCTCAAAAATCAAGCACAGCTCATCAGTATTAGTAAGTACCTCGGTTCAGAAAGTGAATGGTCGCACACAAAAGTCACGTGTTCTGATGCATGGAAAAAATGTTCATTAAAAGCTACTATAACAGGCTTCTGCAATACTTCCTTCCCAGTCACTTTAAACACATGTCATTTTAATTTGCTGTATTGAAAAGCAATTTGAACTGAAACTCAGGAACAGGGCTTTTTCTTCCTGTTTAGCAATGGCCAGTTTTCCAAGGTCAGTAGCATGTTAAAGTAGATGATATGAATTATAGATTCTAAAAATATTAATAGGTTTAATTATTTGCAGCTTCAAAGAACACTGTGGTATAGATTCTAACCATTCTTATCATCATTGCAAAAATTGTCCTTGTACATCATCCCCCATTCACTATATCATTCGTATGGAAACATAACTCACTAACATCACTAACAACTCTCAGGGAAATGAAATGTAGCCGAAGAGCCCGTCCCCTTTATTTCACAGTACCGTGTGAAGAGCTGGGTATTTCAGGAGATAAAAGCCACAGGTCTGAAATATCAGAGGGTTCACTCACTCTTTTACAAACTGGAAAGCTGATAAAATGCTGACAGATAACAAACTAATGCTTCTTCACTGTAATGCTTAATAGCAGGCTTGGCTTTAGTAGCTTTCATCATGGTATTGCTTACCTTTATTTGCTTCTTCCGGACAAAGTTTCTCCCAGAAGCAGGCTTTTATTTCATATCTGGAAAAAATAAAATTTAGTAGATATTACTTGCCAAATTCATAATGCTGAGTTACTTTTTTCTTTTGCAAAAATATGGGTATGTGTCTTTAAACCAAATTAACCCAAACAAGGTCAGATTTTCATCAGATACCTCTATTCTGATAAGTACTTTATGAAGCTGCAAATGGATATTAAAACTTTCTCTGGAATTTCAAGCTAAACAGTACCTTGACAGTCCATATAATAAATCTTGGTCAAAGTTCCTAGTTTGCCTTCCTTTTCTACTGTTAACTTGAGGGGACAATATATAAGTAACAATAGTTCCATTATAATAAAGAAAGATCAGTTAAAATATGTATATAAAGGTATTTCAATATAATTCTTATGTTTCTTGATGTGTGCAGTTCTAGAGCTGTCACTAAAAATCATTCAGACTTACAGCTAGCAAAGCTCAAGCACTCCCTAGTGTGTTTCTCACTCTCTTGATATAGATTTGTCTTCTTTCCTTTCTTTGTTCTACTGCTCCTTAATTCTCTACCTTTGAATAACAATGCCTTTATTTATTCAGAATTGAAAGCAAGGCACAAATGTATTCTGAGGTGTATGCATGCTTTAAGATTCATTATTTCATCACTCACTTAACAGACTTTTTGGTTTTTCAAAATAGAAAGCCAAGGTGTAACCAGCTTTTTGCTTTCTTCTTACAGTAGCTATAATGGATGGCACAGAGATTCGTATTCACTCAGAGGCTGGGCGTTAGGGTAAGTGACAGCATTAAACTTTGCAACCAAGTTGCATAAGGTTCATTGTTTATAGAATTTTATATCCAAACTGTACATAAATCAAGAATTAGAAAAGACCAATGTGTATGTAATACTTAAGATTTTAATGTTCCCATTATCTTTTAAATCAAGCTTTTAAAAGCATGGAGAAATATTGCTACTCTGTGCACCCTTTTTCCTGAACAGCTGATCTTTTGTCTACAACTTCTAAGCAGTGATTCCTTAATAGTACAACATACGAAGCAGGAATTTCCAAACCACTTTTCTTGCACTTCAGTGGAACCTGCAAATGTGTTTGAGGCACCAAACGGATGATGATGACTGACACTCTTCCTTTCTTCAGATATTTGCCACAAGCGTCTGTAGACCTGACTCCGCAGAGTTTTACAGAAAAAGTTCTGAATGGGAAAGATCATTGGGTCATTGACTTTTATGCTCCCTGGTGCGGACCTTGCCAAAATTTTGCTCCCGAATTTGAGATCCTTGCAAGGGTAGGCTTTTAACTACATCACCAGATTGCTTTTTTGTTTTTTCCTCCTACTAGCAGTGGTTGTAATAGTCAGGAGCATTCGCCACCACACTATTCCTAGGCAATTATCCAAAAATCACATATTCCTTTCTAGCTATAGGAGAGAAAGCCTTTAATATTTCAGTTTTCATATAGCTAACTGCTGCTGTCTTGGTTCATTATTTGCTGTTGATTTTTTATTATCTTACAGGTAGGCAGTTATTGCCTTGTACAGAGGAAAAAATGAATACAGCATTTCACCCTCATGCTAGTGAGAGAAGATTCATTTCCATTTTTAAGTCAGGTGTTCCCTGTTTTCATACTAGTCTGCTGTAATTTCAAATCAAAACCTCACTAACCCTATTTTCATAACATATGAGATATGAGATACACTGTCATTAGAAGTTTGCCCTTTTTAGGTTCCCTTTGTCAGTGGGCACTGGCCCTTATACAAACACATGCACACAGGCCCTCCTTTAGACAACCCTCAGTTCATGACTGTGGGCCCTTTGGAACCATGGTGTGTTGTGCTCTGAATTCAAGTACATGTGCTCTGCAGAATGTAGGGCAACTTCTGATACAAGACCGTGGGACACTGAGAATGAAGCGAGTGACTATGAGTTAAAAGATTTGAGCAACCTCTTCTGCTTATTTTTAGCTGCACTGCTGGCTTATTCAAATCATCTGCTTATAGTCAGACATGGAAACATGAAGCTTGTTTCTAACAAAAGTAATTCTTTTTAGGCCATTAAAGGAAAAGTAAAAGCTGGAAAAGTAGACTGTCAAGCATATGGTCAGACCTGCCAAAGTGCTGATATCAGAGCCTACCCTACTGTTAAGTTTTACCCCTACCAAGGAACAAAGGTACAGTGTCTCCTTTCATGTACACTGCTGGGCAGATACTGGTAGTAGATTTATTTCGTTTCCCATTAAACTTGAGACTGTTTCTATAGCATGCGGAAGCACAGAATTTAGATATTCAAGAAATAAAATTGTAATTGATTTTAGTAATACCCAATATACTGCAGTGATGTCTTACCAAGAAATAGTAAGTTGTAAATTAATCAAACAGTAACTAAAGCAGACTTAATCAGAACTGGGATTGAATTGAGAGGAAGACTGAAGTGACAAAACAGTCTGTAAACCACTCCTACTACCATCAGCTGCTAAAGCAGGCAGTCTCTCAGAATGAAATGTGGACATTCTCATTGTCTAAAAAGAAATACTTTCACTGCAATCATTAGTATTTCACTGACTTGCATTATAGAACATTCATAGAAAATACTGAGTTGTTTTCTGTCTTGAGCCTTTATAAACTACTTCAACTATAAAGGACTAAGACTAATATCTATTAACAGATTAGAAATATTAATTTTTTAAAAACTGAAATGTTCATACAGTTCTAGGAAACTGCCTTTATTCTTGTACGAGCAATTGACCACTGTCACATTTCATGAAAATCACAGTCATCTTTAGGTGAATTAATTAATCTGAAAGAGAAATATTCAATGTATATTCATGTATATTAGCCAACTCAACTGTATATACATACATACACATACACACACACACACACATATATATAAAATAATATCCATCACTTACAACAAAATTCTAGAAATCCTTACTCGCACAGTGCACTCAAACTCAGTAAGGCTATTCTCAGTTAAGAGTAATGGCTTCTCAAGTCTCCAAATAGGGACCTACATCATAATCAATGTTTAAGAAATATATCAGAAGTTCCACTGCTGTTAATGTAGTCAAATTAAATACTGAGCTGAATGAATGAGAGAAAATGGCAAACAACTCTTTCAGAATTCTGTAACCTAAATCACTAAGTTTGTATAGTTCTAAAAACTGCATCTAGGAGTGGTTCTTACTGCAAAAAAGAATCAGCATTGTTGAAATAAAGATAAAATCGTATCACTGAATCATAAATCAACCTACCAGAGCCATTGTCTGCCTCCCTCCACTCCTCCTGGATTTTATCTAAAAGTAAGGAAATTTCTTATTCAGTGTCATGCATGGGTCATACAACAATTTTTTCTTTAATTTTCTCTTATTTCATTTTTAAAGAAAAGCGTTCTTGGGGAATATATAGACAGCAGAGACGCAAAAGGCATTGCTGACATCTTGAATGAAAAATTAGAAGCAATTCAAAATAAAGGAAAAAGAAAAAAATCTAGAAATAAGGTAAGGATTCTTTTTCTGGTGCCTTTTGTAAGATACCTTGTTTTAAAAAATAGACTTTGTTAATATTTGCTCTTTGTCCATGAAGCCCTGTCTTCGGGTAGCACCAGGCACATTTTACTTCACATCTTGTTTTGGTTACAGTTTCCTATTCAGATTTTCACACCCACAGACACTGTAACAGCAGTATTCTGTGGTATCAGCTTTGTCACAACATAGAATTTATGGTATCCAGCTGCACTGAAGAAAGAGTGAGATGTACTGTATTCTTAACTGTAATCCCTAGACTAGATTTAGGAGGCAGGCACCAAAATTCAGAGGCTGATTTTAAGACTGGGATTGGCAACTCAGGAGGTACTTCTTGACAATTGTATATTAGGCTGAAATCTCAGTTGGACAAGTGTTTCTTAAATAGGTACATTCTTCTTACCACTGTATCATTATCATTCTCTGAGATAATAAGTTCTTATCTCAAAATAAGAGAGAGGGAAACATAAAAGTAATGCAAGTTAAAAAAATAATCTGGAAGATTTTTGTGCTTCTAACACAATTGTTTACTTTCTTGTGACTAGGATGAGCTCTAACTGGTACTGGAGGTGGACAGAACTCAAGATACTCCTAAGCTGTGAATATAGAAGATGCACCATAAGGAAATAAAAAGCCAGTTACACTCATGACAGGAGAAATGAAAACTAGTTTGAGTTCACAGGCACATGTGACTGTCTATATGAATTCTGTTGAACTGCAGGAAGATGAAAGCATTTCAGCTTGGGTGGAGGCACTGACTGTTTCTGCAGCTGAGCTGTGCATGTTCCTCTTCTGATGAACCAGCTACCTTCTTCCTACTCAGCCA